>NC_046299.1:27820833-28123863 GCF_004115265.2 Rhinolophus ferrumequinum | reverse complement strand
AAGTCTTAGGCCCGTTTTTAATTTCTTTGTGTTTTTATGATTGAGAGATATTTATTGCGTATTGATTGTGGCGGTAGAGCTTGAGTGGGGAGAGGAGGGTGTTGATACAGAGGATAAGGCTACCTTGCAATGGGACCTAGAGTCAAGGACGGTGGAGAGGGCATCCTCACGGAGGGCCAGCCAGGATGGGGTGTCGCAGTCCAGGAGAGGTGAGGCAAGCACAAGGACAGGTGGGGGAGTTTGTGGAGCCAGAGACCACCCACCTGACGAATGTCAACCTGATGGTGGCACCTTGACATGGGGAATCAGGATGAGCACAGTGAGAAGGGCTCCCTCACAGATGGGTGCCCCAGGGTGGCGTATCAGAGCCTAAGCAGTGTCCACACCCGGGTGTGTCTGGCATGGTGTATTGGCGCCTTACAGGGTGAGTAGGGCATCCACAGGTAGGGTGGCCTGGTGAGGATATTGTAGGTCAAGTAGGGCAAAACTTCCTTACCCCAGGGAGGGTTTGGTGGCAGAAATAGAAGATTGGTTCCATATAGGGGAATTAATCAAATACATAGATATACCAAGGAAAATGGGAGCCAAGTCTATCATTGTCAGAAAAGGGAGGTATAAATATGGAAAGGACGCAACCCCTTTGGTGTTGGATTTGAATAGGATGTATCAGTTTGATTTCATGCTAAACAGTATATGCAGGAAAATATAGTAATAAATGTAATACACATATTATTATATTTCTATGTGCATATATATGCATACACACACGTGCACACGCACACACACGCACACACACTCCCTAATTCTGTCCACGGAGAAGTATGGGAGCTTCCCATAGCAATGAGCACAACTACTGCATAGATTTGACTTCTAAGCCACATTTTTAACTAAGAACCAGTGTCCTGGGAGAAATGGCTGATGGGAGCATTGGGGCAGGAGAAGTATAAGATAACCCTGGACTACACTGTTGTGTAGATGGTGAGGAATTTCTCAAAGATGACTGGGGAAATGTGTAAAGAACAAAGAATCCAGTCATGCTCTTTTTCTGTGGTGCCTCGGAGGCAGTCGGCTGCTTCAGGATTGAGCTGACCGTCTCTTTCCCAGCCACTAGCTGCCAGAAACTCATGAAGTGAACGATGAATGCAAACTTCATACCTTTAATGAGAAGTGTGTGGTCACAAAGGTTGCTGCTGACGCTCTCAGTGGACACTGGAAGGGTTGTGTGATTCGAATCTTGGTGGGAACGAAAAACAAGATTTCCCCATGAAGCAGGGTGTCTTGACACATGGCCGTGTCCACCTGCCACTGACTAGGGGCCATTCCTGTTATAGTCAAAGGAGGACTGGAGAAAGAAAGCGCAAGTCTGTTTGGGGTTGCATTGTGTATGCCAATCTGACTATTCTCAACTTGGTCATTGTGAATAAAAGGGAGAAAGATATTCCTGGTGTCACTGAGACTACTGTGCCTCATTGACGGGTCCCAAGGAGCTAGCAGAATCCACAAACTTTTCAGTCTCTCTCTCTCTCTTTTTTTTTTTTTAAATTTATTGGGGTGACAATTATTGGTAAAATTACATAGATTTCAGGTGTACAATTCTGTATTACATCATCTATAAATCCCATTGTATGTTCACCACCCAGAGTCAGTTCTCCTTCCATCACCATATATTTTTCAGTCTTTTTATAGAAGATGAAGGAATGGAGGTAAGCAACCTAGCACCAAAAGCACCCAAGATTCAGCATCTTATTAGTCTACACATTCTGCAACACAAACGTTGGTGTATTGCTCTGAGGAAACAGCGTACTAAGAAAAATAAGGAGGAGACCGCAGGATATTCTAAACTTTTGGCCATGAGAATGAAGGAGGGCAAAGAAAAATGCCAGGAACAGATTGCCTAGAGACATAGGCCGTCCTCTCAGAGAGCTTCTACTTCTAAATCCAAATCCAATCAAAATGAGATTTTCTAAGAGTAACAAATAAATAAGATCAGAAATAGAAAAAAGAAGAAAAAAGAATCCAGTCATTAGGAGATGGTCTGAACACGAAACTAAATAACGATATCATGGATTATAATCCATTGAAAGTAACTGACTCCGTAATTCCAAAATGATACAGAGGCACATTGATAACTTGATGATGAATGGTACTTGTATACTTTCAAAGAATCGAACCACAAAATATTTTTAATTGCAAACTTCAGACGAACAATTTTATAGTTGCAGAGGTTACCAGACACAAACTTAGTGAAGTATCAAAGTGCATATCACCTGTAATGGGACAGATTGAAATTGTTTGTCACCTAGTAAGATGCCAGGAGAAGTAACAGCATCATTCTGTTATATCCCTGCCACAGATTAATAACCTGAATTTAATCAAAAGGCAACATCAGACAGATCCACTGAGTGACTTTTTACAAATACGCGGTCGCCTATATTCTTCAAGAGGGGCAAGGTCAGGAAGCCCAGGAAAGACTGAGGAACTGTTCCAGACTGAAGCTGACTATGGAGACATGACAATTAATAGCAACATGTAAGTCTGGGCATCAGAAGTGGATTCCTAACTGGATATAAGGGATATTACAGGTACTTTTGGTGAAACATTAATAGAAATGAAGACGAAGTGGTCCAAATGCATCAATGAGAATTTCCTCAATTTGATAGTTGTATTATGTGTATATAGGAGAATCACATTGTTCTTAGAAATATATACCAAAATATTTCAGGTAGAGAATTTCAGGTCAGCAATTTACTCTCAAATATTCAAAGTAAGGAAAATTCTTTAATATGAGTGTATACCACCAACTTTTCTATACACTTGGGATTTCAAAAATTATATATATATATATATAAATATTATATATATGAAAACAACAATGGGCTCATATGTGAACTATGCAAACCCTACACCAAAGAAAAATAGTGTCAATGGATACATGAATCAAAGCTACAATGAAATATTACTACAGACCCATGAGAATAGTGAAATGAAAACAGACAATATAGTTAGTTTTGGGAAGAATGTAAAGCAGACAGAACTTTCATACAGAAATTCATGGTTCTCTCTATATTGTTGTTTCCTTGTTGTGCATACTTCATTCCATTTTTTCAGAAACAATTGCAAATTGGTTCAAACACTTGGATAATTCTTTAGCAGTATTGATGAAAGCTGAAAACACATGTATATACAGCAATCACACCCGTAGGTATATACTGAAGAGAAATCCAATACCTTGGGATACAAAAGAGACAGATACAGTAATGTTATTACCAGCACTATTCATAACAACACAAATTGGAATCAACCCATCTTTCCATAACAATACAATGAAAACTATAAATGTGCAATAGATGTAAGACAGACCACTACACAGAGATCATAATTTTACTGCTATTTGCAACACTATGAATGAATTTCACTAACACAATGTGGAGTGAAGCAACTAGATACTAGAAAAAGAAATAATGTATGATTTCATTTACATAAGATTTACGAAGAGGCAAAACTAATCTATGACGTGATACTGGATATATTTAGTACTCGGGAAGGTACTGAGTAGGAGGAGATAAAGGGGCCTTTTGGAAACCTGGCAAAACTATTTCTCTTGACCTGCGTCTCCTTTACACAATATACGTTCAGGTGGTAATTCATTGAGCTAGACATTTAACACTTCCTCTGTGAATTATGCTACACTGAAAAGGTTTATTCAAAAAGAAACAACACTAATTCACAATTCTACCCTAGCTGAAGTTTGTAGTACTCTCTCATATTGAGGACTTCACGCTGATGCCTCCCTGGCCAATCATCTGGGAAGTCCCTTCGATGTGACATTCACTGAACTTGAAAGTAGAAAGCTGGGTTCTAAGACAAGGTCTTGTACTGATGAGTTCCTGATGCTTCACCTCACTGAGTCACTGAATTGGCCTCATTCCAAAAACTAACGTAAGGATTAGGCTACAGATGTCTGATCCTTTCTGTCTCTGACCATCTATGACTCTTTCATTCTACAAAAGAGAAAGGGCCAGGCAGAAGCCTCAGCAAGAGAAAGGAGGAGCAGAGCAGGGCACCGTCTCTCAAGGAATAAAATGGTTGTTTTAAAGAGAGCCATTGAGTTCATTTTAATCAATGCAAGGTAACACAGGCCTTTTAAGCTGTGTTATGCAATAAATTAATGCTGCCCTTTGTCCTGGATAAAGGGTTTACCTACACCTGGACTCACTATAGTTGTAAAGGTTATAAATCTGAACTTTTCCGACCCCTGTCTTAGTCAACCTGTGTCACAATATCGACTCAATTAATGTTTATTTGATAGTTACTGATTAAGGTTAAGTCACGGAATACCGAGTCATACTCAGTACACACTCAGCAAGTACTGGGAACTTGCTTGAACTGAGTGTTTTGCGTGGAAGGAAGCTGCAGTACTCTGGGGATGTGGACCTGAGCTCCACCCCCTGCATTTGGTGTGTCCTTGACATAGGTGCTGAAACTTCCAGGACAGCTTCTTCATCATTCAGGTGGGAATCATTCTACCTTAGGCAAAGGTGAGTGAGTGTATGAAAGGTAAGTGACAGATTTGTCAGCCTCCCTATAACCATGAAGAATAAACTATATATTATAAATGGGGTCTTGACAAGTCTTCACTTTCCTTACTAAAAGAGCTTAGAAATAACTGCACTAATCAGTTTTGGACCGATGTGATGCTATCTTGACAGAATATGTCTTTGTACAAGCATTACTGTTAGTGATGTAGTAACGTGTGTCAGTCCAATGATATTTGGAGCCTCACAACCAGTAAGTGTTGTCTCACGTTCAAGTCTGCATGTCATGCTTGTTCTCGGCTATGAGTTTGTTCCATGAAGTCCCTGTCTTCCACGCTCCACAGAATCCATGCCTATTGTCCTGTCTGAAACCTCCCTTCCTTGCTGTGCATTCTTCATTCCATTGTTTCTGATAACGACAGGCCACAAAAGCACCAGAAGCAGCTGTTTGGGGGGTAGCAGGGAGGTTGGGGAAGCCCTGGATGTTCCAGCCTTCCCCCTCACACTCTCTGACATGGGCTCTTCCCTCAGTGACCTGCACATGTTTCACCCCTGCACTGACAGAGAGGGCCCATCTCCATCTTTTATTTCTTCTCTTGAGAACCTATATCCGTTTTATCCTCGGAGTCAAATAAAGGCTTCTATTTAACGTGAAGCCTGTTATTTTGTGACCAGTCGGAGGGTGCACATTCAGAGAAACAAATGTTTTGGGGTTTGGTTTTGTTTTCCTACCATTGTGCTCGAAGCAGCTGTGTTGTAAGCCACAGTGCACCACACAAGGGGCATTTGAAAATACAAGTTCAAATCGTAGTTTTGTCACTAATGAGCAGTGTGACGCTGGATGGGTGTCCTGTTCTCTCTGAGTTTCCCATTCTCCATTTGAAAAATAAAAATTAATAATTCCTTTTTGGAGTGTTTTTTTTTTTGGTGAGGTGAGACTTTAATGTTATAACGTGTCAATGTATTGTTGCTCTAGTTTTATATCCCACACATGAGTGAAGTCATATGGTCCTTGACTTTTTCTGTCTGACTTAATTCACCTAGCATGGTAATCTCAGGATCCACCCATGTTGTCACAAATCACAGTGTTTCATCTTTTCTTATGGCCAAGTAATATAGCATTGTATATATGCAAGAAACGAACATGACAAAGAAACAAACAAAACTCATAGATACAAGCAACAGTTAGTGGTTACCAGAGGGTAACAGGGAAGAGGAGGTGATAGAAGAAGCTAAAGGGGGTCAAATATATGGTGCTGGAAGGAGAACTCACTCTGGGTGGCAAACACACAATATAATATATAGATGATGCATTATAGAATTGTACACTTGTAACCTATATAATTTTACTAACCAATGTCACCCCAATAAATTCAGTTTTAAAAAGAATAAATAAATAAATTTAAAAAGTGTAAATTTACTTAGCTAATTACTTGATGCATATGTGGACATTCAAGATTAATGAACTTTGTTCCCTAGTTTATGTTTAGCTAGCTATCATGATAGTACAGTATCCTAATATATTTCCAAAGGCTTTCATTGTCAAGGGTAAAGTATACAAATGTTTGATAAAGCATTAAAGGATAGATAAGGACTTTTTTATACAAAGATTGCCCCCTAAGTTATAAATTCTCAACTGGTCATTAATCTGAGAATCCAGAATGCTGAGCAATTGTTTTGATCACTGTGGTTACTTCATTGGTTTTCAACCACACGTGGTGTTTTGAAGAATAGTTAATAACCTGGGCTCTACCCCAAACGTGTTAAACCAGAATCTCCAAGGTGTAGCGTTGCAAAGAAGGAGAACAGTGGGGCAGATTTTTATAAAAAGAGATTGAAGTATATAGATCTATCTGATTAATTACCTTAGGAGTCTAAGAGGCACATGTTGAATAGCACGGAGAATCCCAGAAGTTTGCATTTTAAGCTCACAGTTGTCTAAGAAGAGGAAGCTGCAATGGATCCAGCTGTCTTCCTGGTGTCCTGCCTCTGCTGTTTGCTTCTCCTTTCACTGTGGAAACAGAGCTCTGGGAAGGGGAACCTCCCGCCGGGCCCCACTCCTCTCCCAGTTATTGGAAATATCCTGCAGCTAGATGTGAAGAACATCAGCAAATCCTTAAGCAATGTAAGTATGTTTTATGTTCCTCCAGCAGCTTGCAAAGGGAACGTAAATTAACATCTACTTTTACATAAAATATAGGTATTCAAATATATTTAAATAAATTTTAATATATTAAAATAATTAAAATATGTCACTGTAAAGCAAATAGTCCCCATGGAGTATTATTTTTGATTCGTCATTGTCAAGAATAGTGGAACGAAGTAGTGCGTTCTGAGCGTGAGATACACTTAGGTCTTTGTCTGGTGGAATCATAATAATAAAGTGGCAAAAGATGGGAGACCTGCTCTTTTTTGTTTCACCACCATTTACTACGACTTTTGGCTGAAGGTAAATGGTAAGGGAAGTGTTTTTGATTAGTGATTTCATTCAAGAAGGCATCTACCCTGTAAACCGTGTGTTTGGTTCAGAACAGCCATGAAAATTGAACTCCTCTGAAGAAGCCAGTTAATGCCCGATGTCAGGAAATAGCTTGTGATTAGGACCAGGGTGAGAGAAAAAAGTGACCAGGGCCACTGGATGGTGACAGGATCCTTTTTCCTCTGCACACAGCTGCTGTCCGTACCCTATAAATGCTGCAGGTGACAGAAATTGTTCTTCCAGGAGATGCTGCGTGTCCGGGCACTGCCTCTGTGGGGCTCACACGCCTTCTGTGCTAGTGATACCAGCGGATCACACCTGGGCTGGGCCTTTGAGGCACCTGGGGTGATATGAAAACACAGATTTCCAGTATTCATCACAGGGCTACTGAATCAGAATTCTGATGGGAACAGTGGTACCGGTGATCCTGAGCTAGGTAGCTGGGCTTTGGTCCCAAGGTGGGCATCGAGGAGCGATGGGCTCAAGGATCAGAGGTCCACTAAGAAGAGGTTCCAATTTCAGTCTTTTAGGTAGTAGCAAGGGGATGCTGGAAAGGAATTGGAATTCTTTGACATCGGTTTCCTTATTTATAAGTGGGGCAAATGAACCTACTGAAGGTGCTGCTTTGAGGATCCGTTGTAATCTGTACTCTCATTACCCAGCTCATTGCCTGGCACATAAGTGGCAGTTGTTAACATTCACCCTCATAGTTATGAATTAAATTCAGAAAGATTTTAGGCTGTGTGTTGCAGAATAAAAACAAAAGTAGGGTGATGATATCATACTGAATCCGGCACAAAATATTATTAGATAGTAATTTCTTTTGCTAATATCTGCATCTCCTTTCCCAGCTCTCAAAAGTCTATGGCCCTGTGTTCACCGTGTATTTTGGCATGAACCCCACTGTGGTGCTGTATGGATATGAAGCAGTGAAGGAAGCCCTGATTGATCTGGGAGAGGACTTTTCTGGAAGAGGCAGATTCCCAGTGTTTGATAGAGTTAATAAAGGATTTGGTAGGTGTCCATTGTGCACGTTCAGCATTGGTAATGGGGGTGGGGAGGATGGAATATAGGAATGTGAAGATCTCCTGTGCAAAGCTTGGCCCATCACGTGACTGCCAGGTATCAACCTCCCAGTTTCTGTTTCCTTCCTTGCAGGAGTCCTTTTCAGCAATGGAAAGAGATGGAAGGAGATGCGGCGCTTCTCTCTGATGACCCTACGGAATTTCGGGATGGGGAAGAGGAGCATTGAAGACCGCGTTCAGGAGGAAGCCCGCTGTTTGGTGGAGGAGTTGAGAAAAACCAATGGTGGGTGACTCTATACTCTGCTTCTCTGCAACTCTGACCTCAACAGACTGTTCTCTTCTCTGATCACATCCTTGGAAAAGTTTCAGGGGGACCATATGGGTAGTGGCCACCAGCCCTCATGTGGAGGAGGGAAGGTTTGCAGCAGAGAGGCCAGGGAGGTTTTGTGTATCTATGCTAGCTGCATGTGTACACCCAGATTGTGTATACAGTGTGGGAATAAAAGGTCATTTAATCGAAATCTGTCCCTTCTTTGATTTCAAATTAAAATCATGAAGATTTGTCTTTTCTGAAGGGGTTAGGGAGCAATGTTTTCCTAAAACATAAATGTGGGTCATTTATTCCAGAGCATTAATCAGGTGATATTTGTCAAGTGGACATGGTGGGAATGACCTCATCAGATTCTTACAGAGCATGTAATAAGTGACATGTGCCTTTATTTAGTTAGATTATATTTATATGGTCAGCCTCACAAACATATCTGAGAGTTACTTTCAGAGCCTAGGTCTACAGTCCTAGCCAGAAACAATGCCATCTATGGTTTCAATTGCTGAGGCATATTAAATTCTTGTCACCAACGATGTCTCTGTAAAGAAAGCACTATTTTAAAAATATCAGCATTAATTGTTTTTGTTACCCAATACTCATTGTATTGATGTATGTATTTTGACTATACACTGCATCATAATTCTCTAAAATATGCAAATGACTAGTTACAAAATGTTTCACGTAAGTAGATTTCAACCATTAGCAATAACCACTTACCCTGTGTTCTCTAAGTGGAACTTGGCTGTTTTCAGTTCGCTAAACTTTGCCCTAACTTTACTAGATTTTGGTAGCAAGTATATAGTAATTATTTATCTTCCACTGCCAGATGTAATGACCTCTAAAGTGCTTGTCAAAAAGACTCTGATTTTTAAGCTCAGATTACAAATTACCCTGTTTTTAAATTCTTTCTTCCATAATAAGTGAAAGGAAAGATTGAAAATTCGTATTTTACCTGTGAATCACATACAGACAAAGAAATGCCCAAGGCTTTTCAAATTATCCTCAACCTATCTAGCTAAAATAAGTTGTTTTAAAGCTTAGAGCCCTGGTATATTTAAAAGAGCCTGGCATAGAAGCCACTAACTACACATTTCCATTTATTGCATACCCAACCATTTCTTGAGTTTGACTACTCAAGTTAGATACTTCATGTAGATGATATTATACAATATTTGTCTCTCTCTGTCTGAGTTATTTCACTTAGCACAATGCCCCCAAGATCCATCCATTATTTAACTAGCTTGTTTGAAATGGTCTACCAGGTTAAGGTAAAGTGAGGTGTTAATTTTATGTGCATTAAGTATTTTGCTGTTAAGGGAATTTATAGGTGAGATATTGCTTTAATGTTTCTAAAATTACCTCTACCTGTGATATCATTAATAACGTGGTTTTTTTTTTTTTTTTTTAATTGGGGAACAGTATGTTTCTCCAGGGCCCATCAGCTCCAAGTCGTTGTCCTTCAATCTAGTTGTGGAGGGCGCAGCTCACTGGCCCATGTGGGAATCCAACCCCCAACCCTGTTGTTCAGAGCTCAGGCTCTAACCAGCTGAGCCATCCAGCCGCCCATAAACAAAGTGTTTCATATGTATATTTTAATGGTATTTTAAAATTGTTCCTTATTCTTCAGCTTCACCCTGTGATCCCACTTTTATCCTGGGCTGTGCTCCCTGCAATGTGATCTGCTCCATTATTTTCCAGAATCGTTTTGATTATAAAGACCAGAATTTTCTAAAAATAATGCAAGCTTTTAATGAAAATGTCAACATTGTGAGCTCTGCATGGATACAGGTGAGGACAAGATTGTTACTTCCCACAGAATCCTTTATGCTTTTCTCCAAGAAGTCTAAGTCTGTGTATGAAACAATCTGTGAAGTGAATCTGTGAACACCACAGTCCTGCCCAGAGCTTAGTCTCATGGAGTGCTCATCTAGCAAAGATGGCTGAGCCCTTTAGTGATGGACAGGAAAAGACATGCACAGAATACAAAACTGGAATTCAATCCCGTTGACGTTGTCCAGTGGTTTTTTTCACTAAAAAGTCTACTGGACTAAAAAGTCCAAAGCCCAGTTTCCCGTAAAGTACTTTGGTAACTTTCCAAAAGTTTGCCTCCAGCACTAAATGAACTCCTGGATTCTTCTTGAAAGGCTTCCATTACCCACAAGTCTTGTCATCCAGTCAACACTTAGTGACTTCGTTGGCACATTAGTTGGCAGCAATAAGAGTATATGCATGTAGGAAGGAAGAGAATATCTCCTTCAAGAAGGGAGAATATTGGGACCACACATGCTGCCAGGGAACACTAACTAGGGTAGGAGTGTTTGATGCTTCAGTTGGCATCCTAACTGACAAAGTAATTGTTTTTAGCATGACAAAATGTTTGGTTATATGGTGTATAAACTATAAACAAACATGATAATGTTACCTGTGCTCAACTGACATGTTCTATACTCTGCCTAAAAGATAATGATGTGATCTTAGGGAAGTCACTTAACTACTCTGGTGCATGGTTACTTTATATATAAAATGTTGAGTTGTGTTTCATGGTATCTTCAGGACCCTCCGAGTTCTAAAATACTGATTCGATGTCTAAGACTGCTGAGCAGAACTAGAAACAGCAGGGATTTGCTTTGTGCTCTTTCAGGTTGTCCAAACTCCCTTCACCTCTGTTGTCATCTACAAATTATGATTCTAGTATTTTATGCCATCCCATATTTCAAGATTGTAGGGAAGAATTGATGTGAAAAATGAAAGACTTGCTATAAAGATGTTTTTATATTATAAATATGACTATCATCTCTGATCCCCTGGTCAGAACTTTCTTCTTTAAATACACCTATAAGTGTGGAAAATTACGTATTTGTAAAATAAAAATTCCCCTTAAGACAGAGACCATATTTTATTAATATTTATAGTACAGTTTCTAATCAGGGCTTGACATATGGTGTATGTCTCTATTAAGTGTTTTTAAATCTAATAACCTATCATTTTCTCTTCTAGATCTGCAATACTTTCCCTGTTCTCTTTGATTATTTCCCAGGGAATTATACCAAATTTCATAAAAATTTTGATTTTGTAAAATCTTATGTTATGGAGAAAACAAGGGAACATCAAGAATCCCTGGACGTTAACAATCCTCGGGACTTTATTGATTGTTTCCTGATTAAAATGGAGCAGGTAAATTTTAACAAGAGCTCAGTTATTTGATTTCCTGTGCATTTTATGGTTCACTGAATATTTCTGTATTTACTAAAGATGTTTCAATAGTCAAGCTAGTAATACTGACAAGCATTTTAAGGACCTATTCTGTTCATGAATCTACACTAAACATTATGGAAGATATAATTCTAAATTGTTAAATAAGTGGGATACATTAATCCTGTTCTTCAGGTACTAATAATCTACCTGACAACCTCAGGTGAAATGGAAACAATTACAAACATATTAGAAAATACAAGAGAGTATGCCATACTATGAAGACGAGCAAGGTTGTTACACACAATGTATAAGAGAATGGAAAAGAATGGCTTGACCTAGCTGGGCTTCCTGCAAGTCCAGTGGTTGGAAATAAATCTTAATATATTTGCAGCGATGGACTAGGGAGGTAATTTCAGATGGAGGAATGATATATACAGAGGGGAAGAGGTTGTGGGGGGAACGAGTAGGAGGATGGAAGAGAGAAGCTTTAACTGAATATAAAATAAAATGAATTGGCATAGGTACGAAGTTGGAGATTGTGTCGCTAAGCATGAATCTTGCACCATTTGTTGAAAAGACTATTTTTCCCACATGAATTACCTTGACACCCTCGTCAAAAATCAATTAACTGAAAATGTAAGGATTTATTGGTTCGATCTCAATTGTATTCCGTAACTTATATGTTGGTCCTTCTGCCAGTCACACACCATCTAGTAGTCTTAATTACTAGCTTTTTAAGAATTGGGAAGTGGGAATCCTTCAACATTGTTGTTTTGCAAGATTGTTTAGGCTATTTGGGTCCCTTGAATTTCCATATGAAGTTTAGGATAAACTTGCAAGTTTCTGCAAAGAAGCCAGTGGGGATTTTCATAGGGACTGTGTTAAATTTGTAGATCAATTCATGGAATAATGCCATTTTAAAAATTGAGATGAAATTTACATACCATACAACTAACCATTTTAAAGTATACAATTTAGTGGTATTTAGTGCATTTGCACTATTGTGCAACCACTAGCTCTCTCTAATTTGAAAACTTTCCCATCACTCTGAAGAAACATACCACGCCCCATAGTGATCACTCCTCATTCTTTTCACCCCATCATGTGTTAAACTGTAATCTGCTTTATGGATTTACCTATTGTGGATATATCACATAGAGAGTCTCATAGCATTGTGATTTTCTATTTCTGGCTTCTTTCCCCTAGCATAATGTTTTGGAGGCTCATCTCTGTTGCAGTATGTATCAGTACTTCATTAACTTTTATGGCTGAATAATATTCCATTTAATGTACATACCATTATTTGTTTATCCATCATCCATTGATAGACATTCGTGTAGTATCTACCTTTGTCTCTGATTCTTCTTATGAATAATGAAACATGTTTTCATTTTTGTTGGGTACATTTCTAGGAGTGGACTTGATGGGACATATTGTAATTTTATGTCTTACATCTGACGAACAGCCAAACTTTTCCATAGTGACTGCAGCATTTACATTCCTATTTTCCCACATAGTAGCCAATGCTTATTTTCTCTTTTTTTGTAATTATTAAAGCTATGCCAGTTAATATGAAATAGTATCTCATTGTGGTTTTGATTTGCATTTCCTTGATGACCGATGATGTTGACCATATTTTCATGTGCTGTTACCCATTTATATAACTTCTTTGAAGGAATGTCATTCAAGTCCTTTGCTTTTAAAAATTGAGTTGCTTGCCTTTGTTGTTGAGCTGTAAGAGTTGTTTATACATGTTGGGCATCAACCTTTACACATATATGGAATGCAAATATTTTCTCCCATTCTGTAAGTTGTCAATTCATAGCCTTAATTATGTCCTTTGATGCACAAATGTTTTTATTTTGATGAAGTCTGATTTATGTATTTTTTCTTTTGTTACTTTAGTGTCAAATCTAAGAATCTATTGCCGAATCAGAATTTGTGAAGATTTACCCTTTTAAGAGTTTTATAGCTTTAGCTCTTATATTTAACTTTTGATCTATTTTGACTTGTAATTTATATATGGAGTGAAGCAGAGGTTCAACTTCATTCATCTCCCTGTGGTTCTCCCGTTATTCCAGCACCATTTGTTTAAGAGACTCTTCTTTTAGACTGAAGAGTCTAGTACCCTTATTGAAAATAAATTGACCATAGATGTTTTGGATTTCAATTCTATTCTATAGGTCTTGTTTTCTATCTTTTTGCCAGAATTTCATTGTTTTGATTGCAGTAGCTTTGTAGCAAGTTTTCAAATTGGCAAGTTGAGTCCTACCCCTGAAGTTCCATATGAATTTTGAGGACTGACTTTTCCATTATTGCAAAATGGTCTTCGTAATTTTGATGGGGTTGCTGTAAATTGTTATATTCCTTAGGGAGTAGTACCATCTTATCAATATTAAATCTTTCAATGCTTGCATATGGGATGGTTTTCCATTTACTTAGATAATCTTTGTTTTGTTTAGCAATGGCTTTAGTTATCAGAGTAGAAGACTTTTTTCCTCTTTGTTAAGTAGATTACTAGATATTTATTTTTTAAGATGCTATTGTAAATAAAATTGTTTCCTTAATTTGATTTTGAAATGTTCATTACTAGTGTAGTGACACGCTGATATTTGTGTTTCACTGCTGGTGTATAATGACACAACTGATTTTTCCTTTGGTCTTGTACCCCGCAAATTGTGTTGAATTCATTTATTATCACCATTAATGTTTTTGTGGATTCTCTGTGATTTTTTTATATGTAGAATCATGTAATCTGCAAATATACATAGTTTTACTTATTCCTATCCAAATTGGATACTTTTAATTTCTTTTTCTTGCCTAATTGCTCTGACTAGTTCTTTCAGTATTAAAAGAATTTTTTCAAGCTTTATTGAAGAATAATTGACATATAAAAATTGTATATGTATAAAGTGTACATGTTGTTTCGATATACGTATACTGAAGGCTACTATGCTCAGGAGTTGGGCAGGGCTACTGACTTCCTTCCCTGGCCAAGCAAGCCATAGAGTATTCTCTGAGGCTTCTAGGTACTCTTAGATGAGCAGGGCTTTGAACTTGCTACTCTGCCTGAGTGGGCCACAGGGTACGGTCAGCAGCTGCCCGGTAGAATAGTCCCCCCTTATCCACAGGGGATATGATCCGAGACCCTCAGTGGATGTCTGAAACCACAGATAGTACTGAACCTTATATATTTCATGATTTTCCTATGCCAACATACCTATGATAAAGTTTAATTCATAAATTAGGCACAGTAAGAGATTAAGAACAATAACTAATAATAAAATCGAACAATTATAACCCCATTCAGGATATGGCCTTAATTTACCTATTTCTACTAATTAAGATTGTGTTTGTCTACAAATAAAAGAAAACCTATTAACAATGGCTTTAACAAATAGTGGGTTTCTTTATTGTACATAAAAGGAGTCTTGCGATGTGTCAGTGTAGGGATTGTACAGAAGTCCTGAAAAGTCAGTCAAATACTTTCCATTTTTCTTTACCCATACTTAGAATATAGGCTTTACTTCATGATTAAATCCTCATGCCTCAAGGTGAGGTCTACTCTCCCTCTTCCTTCACATCGTTGTTTTGAGTAAGAAGGGGGAAGTGGAACCAATAGATTTCGGCTTATATTTCACTTGTAAAAACTATGCTGCATGGCTTACCTAACTGCAAAAGAGGCTGATGAACGGAACTTTTAGGCAAGCGAGGGATGAGGCAGTAGAAAGTGATGCTTGAGTCAACTAATTTATAGTCTCTTGCATACCACGTCGTAGGTTTTTCTAAAAGTCCACCTTTTAATTGTTGTAAATTTAATAAGCCAACATATAAAACTGCAGTTTATAACAATATGAGTTATTTTGGATTAACTATAATTTTGGCAAATTAATTTGACAAATAATTCCATCAAATTATTCCTAGGAAAAGCACAATCCACAGTTGGAGTTTACTTTTGAAAACTTGAAAAACACTGTAACGGATTTGTTTGGAGCCGGGACAGAGACAACGAGCACCACGCTGAGATATGCTCTCCTGCTCCTGCTGAAGCACCCGGAGGTCACAGGTAGGCCCAACATGGCGGGCCAGGGGGATTTCAGAAAAGATGTTGGGAGGACACTGCTAGTGCATTCCATCTTCTTAGAGAAGCTTCATTCTTGAAATTTCCATATCACCTGCTTAATTTTTCCAATTTAAAGGAGGGATAACAACGGGACATTGTGATATAATACAGGCTGATGACCGAGAGGAGTGAAGACATTATGGGCCACAGCAAAAGCAATAAAACAGTGTTTCTATTTCACGGGAGGTTATATGCGGCAGGCATAGAGAGCATGTTTTGGCCTGGGACTGCATATTGGTTTTATTACAAAAAGGCCACTAACTTTGAACAGAAGGTATATTCTTCAGAGATCTCTCCTCATTCTGAAAATGCAATGGCATAATGGAAACTCTCCTTATTGAAGCATAAGTAGAAATCCTAGAGATTTATTAGGTTCCCTGAGATAATTTCCAAGTCCAGGAAGTGTTATAAAAATTATTTTAACAGCAAATATGTTACTATTTAGGCTTAAGATGTTGCATAAAGGATTTTATTATTTCAGAAATCTATTTCCAGAAAGGTGGTGTTTGTCACCATAAGAATTTTAGGGAAGGGAGGTCAATAATTTTATGTTTTACAAAACATTTTATTTTAGAAATTTACCTTTAAAGAATTACAGTTATGCATAGCAGTTTAGAAATATGCATTATCTTGTCCTGTTTCAGGATCCCACTGAAATGATTATAACCTATTACAAATGAGAATTTGTCTTTTGAGCTGGCTAAGAGGAGGTCATAAAATAGCCAACAAATCTTCAAAAAATTCCTGAAACACAGAGAGCATGTTGTGGAGAAATCATTAACTCAAGAGAGAGGATGCAGTTGTAACCTCAGTGTCAGAAGGGGAAGGTACATGAGGAGGAAAAGTTATTTGTGTCCCTACATCCCTATACGTTTTAGTATTTAGAAATACCAAGTGTCAAAGACAGTAGAGGGAGAAATAGGCTAAAAAAGGGAGCTCTCCCTGCCCAGGGCCCTTTGACAACTCCTTTTTATCAGATAACTGTTTTCCCCCCTTCAGGAAGAGGGAGGTTTACGCTCTAGAGAAACTGAAACTAAGAGGCCCTACACTCAGGGAAACAGTGAGCTGTAGGGCTGAAAAGACAGGTTAAGTAAGAATCTAATTCTTGAATTCAGAGACTCTGAGCTCCTTTCTCCGTCCTGCTTTCTGAAATTCAGCAGCAGAGAACGAACAGCTCTGGAGGAAAGACCTCTGTATTTTACCATGTAGATAGAAAATTCTCTTGACATGTATACCAGAGTGAATGAAACAGAAACATCCACCCTGGGACACAAGATCATGGAAGTTCAGAACACCAAGATTAAAAGATTAAAAAGAAAATGACAAAAACTTTCAGAAAACTAGATTGTGTCTTGTGTAAGGATTAGGATTCATAATACCATCAGAATTTGGAATTCTCAAGAGCAACTCTCGAATTGTATATTAATAAGAAGAGTTACAGAATTGTACACCTGAGATCTATGGAACTTTACTAACAATTGTCACCACCCCCAAATACAAATAAAATAAAAATAAAAATAAAAAGTGTATTTTCAGACTTGTGTGCTTGACAAAAATGTTACCCCCTGCTTTCCCTTTCTCATCCAAAACTTCTGACGTCATGTCAGAGGAAGTCATGGACTCAAGGAATCAAGAGAGCTCCAAGAATGAAAGTGTCAGGAAGGTTGCCAGGCACCGGGCCTAGAAATATCCACTTCAGAATGATTAGGTGGGTAAAGCAGGTGTGAGGGGAGACACCACGAACAAAAGAGAGATGATCGGTTTTCCTGATAATAAGGAAATTATTATTAGGAGTCTGAAACATCTACCTGAGCATTTGGAAACAATTCTAAACTGAGATATAGAAAATTATGAGTTGAATGAAAGACATGGTTAAGTCCAAGTAAGTACCCAAAATGAAACACAATCAGAGTTGTCTTGCCAGGGAGCATTGTTTATGTAGTCGGAATGATGTTAAAATGAATATTCTAAGAGCCAAAAGTTGTGATTTAACTATATTGGGGGAAGTGGAATAAGGGACATTGTTTGTATGTGTATATTTTGTGTAAGGTGAAGATGGAGAAGGAAATTTTCACGACCGTACTAGGAAATCAGACATTATCTGAAAATAGTAGGTTAGTAAGAAATAGAAACAGAGAGCAATTGTTTAGAAATAGAACACAAATTTCAAAAGAAACTGGTAGAATGTTTAAACGGGTAACATTGGCAAGTTGGAGGATAAAAAGAGTACCATTGCAAATTACACACAGATACACACACACGTAACACACAAATACACAAAACACATGCATTATAATTTAATTTTTCAACTCAAACATTCTTTTGATATAAAATTGATATTGGATTCCTGTTTTCCTTTTTGTAAGGACTGTGATTTGTTGACTTAATTGTGTTCTGTTTATTTTTAGAAACATTTCATCGTTTCTGTTTCGATTATCATGTGCGCTGATATATCGGTGGTGTGTGTTGATGTATCGTAAGCCTAACTTGTAGGAGAGATACGTATCTATTATGGGAATTATTTCTCTATGTCTAGGTATATTTCTAGGCATATAACTGATATTTATAATGACATTGGTTCAGATTGCTTCACGTATTCCTGAATGGGTATGCAAATGTGGTATGCATTTTCTTCTTTTTCATCAGTCTTACTTGTGTCTTACAGCTAAAGTCCAGGAAGAGATTGAGTGTGTGGTTGGTAGACACCGGAGCCCCTGCATGCAGGACAGGAGCCACATGCCCTACACGGATGCCGTGGTGCACGAGGTCCAGAGATACATAGACCTTGTCCCCACCAATCTGCCCCATTCGGTGATTCGTGATGTTAAATTCAGAAACTACCTCATCCCCAAGGTAAGATGTGTTTCTCTTCTACTGACCTCAGTGGTCTTGAAGTTCCCATTGTCACAATATGGGTCCAGTCCTTTATGAACACAGGATCAGAGAAGCACAAAAATCGTATGTGTGACAGCTTGGTGGACGCTGTGTTGTTTCCGGTTTAGACTATAAAGCTTTATAACAGGCTTTGCTATCTGACAGTGTAGGTCTTACAAATTTGTTCTGCTTCTCTAATATTGTTTAATCTTAGCTGCTTATATTTCCAAAGGAAATGTTAGTATATGTTTATATATTTACCAAAACACTCTGCTGGGATGTCTATCAAGGTGATATTAAAGACCAACTTAGAAAGACTTGACATCATGATTCATTAAATCTTTCAATTAAAAGATCTAGTATAGGCTCTCAGTTTTGGCGGGCTTTCTTTAATTTTTTTCCAAGCGTTTTTTTCTTTTCAGTGTATTGGCTTGCAAATCTTTTGTTTGTTCTTTTCCTAGGCACTTATTATTGTTGTAAATTTTTATGTCTTATTTCCATTTTTTAAATCGGGTACATAGAAATATAATTGATTTTATCATTTTGATGACCTTATATGTAGCAAGCTTGCTAAATATAAAATTATTGCTAATAATTTCTTTCTAAATTAATCTGCAATATCTACGTACATTATCCTGCTATCTGGGTTAATAGCCTTATTTCATTTTTGATTTGCAGGAGAGTGGAGGTTTAACATCTCACTATTGAGAATGATGTTGTATGTACATTTTGATTGATATTCTTTATCCGATTAGGAAGTGTACCTGCTTTTTTTATTTTTATGATTTTTTTTGGTCACGAATGCATATGCAATTTTCTTTTTTTTTCGGTGGGGTGTATGCAATGTTTTCATATCGATTTTCTGCATCTATTGATATGGTTGTATATATTGTCCTCACTTTTCCCACTAAATACTGTGGTTCCTCGGTTTTCGAACGTCTCCGTTAACGAACATTTCAGTTTGCGAATGCCGTAAATTTTATGGATCTATGGTATCATTAGACAGTAAAATTCATGCTAAATTTGCAGTTTAGGAGTTTATTTTAAAGGTCTGGAATGGATTAATCCATTTTGCATTACTTTCTACATGGAAACCATGCATCGGTTTCGAACGTTTCAAACTTGAACGGTCTTCTGGAATGGATCACTGTACACATAAGTATACACACAGCTGGATTTGATTTGTTACATTTTGTTCAGGACTTCTATATTTATATTCATAAGAGAGTTTTAGTCTACCAGTTTTTCTTCTTCAAAATTTTTTTGTCAGATTTCTGGCATCCAGGTAATGCTGGCCTCATAAAATTAGACGAGAAATGTTCCCTAATATGGGTTTATTTTTATTTCTTCCCCTCTTCTTCTGGCCATTTAGTTGTGTCTTTGAAATGCCTAATAAGTTTTGGTTATATACCAATTAGATGATAGATAGGTAGGTAGATAGATAGATAGATAGATAGATAGATAGATAGATAGATAGATAATGCATAGTTTCACATGTTATTGTTTTCCAGAAAGGGCTCTTCCCTCTCCAGCCAGTCAGAATGATGCAACACTCCTGTTTTGATTAATATTTGGACATAGACACAGACTAAAATTAACTTTAGGTGTCAAGTTACCTCTCTGAGTTTCTCCCAACTATGGAATCTTTAGACAAATTTTTATCTTTGTAGATTTCCAATGCTTTTTAACACATATTTTCTGTATATATTCAGACTTTCTATTTGATATGCCGCAAACTCCTCTAGTCCACTTGAAGCCAGAACATATAACTATTACATTTTAAAAATAACATAACAAAATTTGTACTTTGTTGGGGAAAAGAAGTAATGAGATGAGTAAGGCTGCAAGTACGTTCTAGTTATTGGAAAAGACAGAATTGATGACTTTACTAAGAGGTCATGGGGCTTACCTTGATGATCACAGATTTGGTACCAGGGGTAGGACTTCCAACATTTCTTCCAGCTCCACGACTTCTTCGTAACTCAATTTATCTTCACCTGTTCTTTCCAGGGCACAACCATATTCACGTCTCTGACTTCTGTGCTACACAGTGACAAAGAATTCCCCAACCCAGAGGTATTCGACCCTGGCCACTTCTTGGATGAGAGTGGCAATTTTAAGAAGAGTGATTACTTCATGCCTTTCTCAGCAGGTAATAGACTTTGATTTCCTTCAGTGCTTCAGAGGACAGGATACCTTTTGGGGATCAGTTGGAACTTACATAGTACTCACTCTAATACTGGTAGAATTGCTCTTTGTCCATGGTTGGGAGTACCAATACCCAATACCAATGCCAATGCACTTCTCTCTTCATGATACATCTTCATTATTAGGCCAGATCACTGCAGCTTTGGAGAATTGGCTCAGTTCTTCCAAATGCACAAATGAAATTTGAGCTAGGTACTGAAAATATACGAGAAGTGCATCCTAGCCAGAAAGAACAGTGTTATATAAAACTTGAAACTTCATGGTGCATTGGAGATTGATAAAGAGTAGGCATACTTGGAGCGAGAACAGAGGCTGTGAAGAATGTGAAGAAACGAAAGGGGTATACAGCAAAGAATTGTTATGTAGATTCTCTAGCTGTATGAAATTTATGGTGATCTATGCATTCCTAGAGAAAATTCTTCCTAATAATAGTAGACAGACATGTAGCTATTTTGTGAAGGTTGTCTCTTCAGAACGACCTTTACGTTCTACCATGATAAAGCATTTAACCTTAATTATACTATTAAAGATATAAAAAAAAAAGAATGTGAAGAAAAATCATGAAACATCATACTAGGAACAGAAAGTACAACCAATGTACCATATTATGCCATGTATAGTGCACACTTTTTTACCCAAATTTGTGAGGGGAAAAATAAGGATGAACATTATACATGGGTAGTACTAATTCTGTATCTATATAAATGTTTTTAATTCTTTTATTTATGCTTATGAGTTGGAAGTGTAACTCTAGAAATCAATAATGATATCCGTATGCAAAAATAATACCCTAGAATACGATAGGTTTTGTTGAACTTATGAAGAACTTGCAAGACGAAGAGTTCTTGGCCTTCTATGATGCATAAATATCGTAAACTTATTACTGGTACATAAAATTTCTTGTACTTTGTATCTGTTCTTGTGTTTTGTAATTATTTGTTACATAAAATTTCTTTGCCATAATATGTTAAAAAATAAATGCTGGGTGACTGGTTAGCTCAGTTGGTTAGAATGCGGTGCTCTTAACAACATCGAACATGGTTGCTGGTTCGATCCCCACATGGGCCACTGTGAGCTGTGCCCTCCACAACTAGATTGAAATAACTACTTGACTTGGAGCTGATGGGTCCTGGAAAAACACACTTAAAATGAATAAAAAATTTTTTAAAATGCTAAAATTCCTTTACAATGCAAAAACAAGTACCTAAATGTAAACAAATAAAAGTATGAATGAAAAACTTAAAATGAAAGATTTTTTTTCCATGAAAGTTTGGGCCAAAAATGTGGGTGTGCATTATACACGGCAAAATACAGTATGTGTGTTTCTGGGAAAAGATTGCTGGAAACTTGAAAGAGCAGTTATAATGTGAGAATGCTTAATGAAATGCTTGACATAGTGCTGATACTCAACAAATGTTTGTTGGAAGAAGAATACTTGTTAGGATAGGATGCTAGGTAGATAGCATGTGCCTCTGTCTATGCACCCGTTCTACCATCCATCCACCTATTCAACCATTAATCAGATATTTACTGCATATTTGCTTTCTGACATCTAGAATCTCAGTGTTCACGGAGTATTTACTCTCTGTGTTTGTTATTTTCAGGAAAACGAATATGTGTAGGAGAGGGCCTGGCCCGCCTGGAGCTGTTTTTATTCCTGACCACCATTTTACAGCACTTTACCCTGAAATCTGTGGTTGACCCAAAGGACATTGACACTACTGCAGTTGTCAATGGGTTTGTTTCTGTGCCGCCACCTTACAAGCTCTGCTTCATTCCTGTGTGAGGAAGGAAAGACCATCTGTTTTCTCCTGTGATGTTGTCTGCAACTCGCTCTCATCTGGGCATCATTCACCTCCTTCCCTCTCCATCCCCTTTCTGGGAGTTTCTTCTCTGGCCTCTCCTCTCCTCGTCACCTCATTCTCTCAAGTTCTGGGAATATCCAACCTCCATTAAAGGCGAATTTCCTGAGTTTCACTGCAGAAATGTACCTGCTATTCTCCTTACTCTGAAACATTTGTATTGGCCATCACATATGCTCAACTTATCTCATATTGAGTAGTCCTATGCAGCCCATATGAAATAGAGCAAGATGATTAGTGTATGCCAGTGCAGAGCCATTTCTCCTCTCCATGTTCTAAATAAAAAGCACAATTTGCTGTGCCCGTCTCAGACTTTCCTTCTTTTGTACATAATGCAAATTAAAAAAAAAGAAAGAAAATAGTGTTAAGGAGCCATGCTGGTCCTCATAATAACAAGCACAGAGAAGACAAAGGAGTTGAGGGCCGAAAAGCTCTGTTGGCTGAGCGTCAGAGTTACTTGAGGTTTGGATATAAGAGAGAAAATCTATTCAGGAGCAACTTCGTCATGCAGGGAAATATTGAGATCACTGATGCTGAGGAATTAAATGCAAACAAAGTAAGCCATAGGAAACCGAAAATAAATGTCTAGGAGAAATTAAAAAAATAATTGTGAACAGGAAATCAGTATAGAAAATCAATGAAAACAAAACTGGTTTTTGTTTTTGTTTTTATTTTTTTGCAAAGTTCAATAGAATTCATAAACCCATAGCCAGGTTACCCCTTAAACAAGAAAGACACAGGCGAGGACGTCATCAAAATGGCGGCATGAGGTGAGCCTCTGAAAGCTCTCCTGGAATTTACAACTAATCGAAAAACAATAACTCCATAAAGAACTCCCTGTACAGCAGACAGGCAAGACGAAGAGGCCCACTACTGAATTCACTGAAAGGTGGGCGAATTGCGTGAGTGGGGGAGGAGGGAAGGGAGAAGTGCGGAGACGGAGCCATGGCGGGCGGGTGCTGGACGCAGACCTGGCTCAGTGCTCCGAGCTCGCTGCATCCCGGAGCTACCGCTGCTGCCGGAGAGGGAAGGACTCAGACTGCTAGGGCTCCGCTTATGGCCCACAGGGCTGAGGGGGCAGCAAATAACACGGCTGAACCCAACGCTCACGGCAGAGACCTCGGAGAAAAGACTGAGGGAAGAAGGCTGAAAATGGTGCTTTAAGCCCTCACTGCCAAGCAGAGAACGGAAGCCTTAGGCACTGAGACTAGCCGCCCCCTCCCTACCCTCCCAGAGCTCGCCCCGCCCCCACCTGCCCGGGGCTAGAAGCGGAACAGTAGCAGTGTCAGATCAAAAGCACAGAATATTTGCTGTTCTGAGAACTGTAGGCTGCAGACACAGATTCACAGCCCAACTAGTGCCGGAAGAGGGGAGGGAGCTGTGGAAGGAGGACCGGCTGTGGTGGTGGTCGTCGCAGCCATTGCTCTGGGCCACCTCTCACAACTCACCCGCCCCTGGCCCCACCTATCTGGGCGGATCCCTGCAGGAGTAAACAGAACTGCTGAAACATACAGGCTCTGAATCTGGTGCAGGAAGAGCTTTGGAACTGCAAAAGCTCTCCGCATACCCACAAGGACACTGCACCCTGTGACCCAGGTGAACTATTAACAGAGGAGAAGCCCATCTCCCAGGGAATCCCCCCATTGTGTGAGAAGCTGGAATAGTGCAGAGAAAACATAGCACTACTGTGTGAGAGAAATAAAAGGCTGCAGTCAGAGAGAAAATAAGACATTCTACCAACAAGTACTGGAAAACAAAAGACCTCTTCCTATCCACCTGTGGCAGAAGCCACTCCTGTAGATGTCTAGGAAGAGAAATAATAAATCAGTAATTGCCGTGAATAACCAAGACAACAAGACAGCTCAGAAAGAAAGTGAAAAGTCTCCAGAAAAGGAACTTAAAGATATGGAAATATGTGACTTAAACGACAGAGAATTTAAGATTGCAGTTCTGAAAAAACTCAACGAGATGCAAGAAAACACAGAAAGGCATTTAATGAACTCAGAAACGCAATCAAAGAACAACATGAGCATTTTACGAAAGAGATTGAAATTTTAAAAAAGAATCAAAAAGAATTTCTGGAGATTAAGAACTCAATAGAAGAAATTAAGAATGAAATAACCAGCTTAGGTAGTAGAGTTGACCAGATGGAGGAAAGAATCAGTGACATCGAAGACAGAAACTTGGAAATTACACAGATGGAAGAAGAAAGAGACTTGAGACTTAAAAGAAATGAAAGAACTCTACAAGAACTTTCTGACTCCATCAGAAAGAACAATATAAGAATAATGGGCATACCAGAAGGAGAAGAAAGCGAGAAGGGAACAGAGAATATATTCAAACAAATTGTTGATGAGAACTTCCCAAACTTGTGGACAGAACTGGATCCTCAAATCCAAGAAGCAAATAGAACACCTAATTACCTCAATCCCAACAGGCTTTCTCCAAGGCACATTGTATTGAAGCTGTCTGAAATCAATGTTAAAGAAAGAATCCTCAAGGCAGCCAGGGAAAAAAAGACGGTAACCTACAAAGGAAAGCCCATTAGATTATCATCAGATTTTTCAGCAGAAACTCTACAAGCCAGGAGGGAGTGGAACCAAATATTCAAACTATTGAAAGAGAGAAATTATGAGCCAAGAATAATGTAACCAGCAAAGATATCCTTTAGATATGAAGGAGGAATAAAGACCTTTCCAGACATACAGAAGCTGAGGGAATTTTCTAATACACGACCTGCACTACAAGAAATACTAAAGGAGGCTATTCGACCACCATCAACGGGGACAATTTGTGGCAACCAAAACATAAAAAGGGGGAGAGTAAAGGCCTGAACCGGAATATGGGAATGGAGAATGTAAGTGTGCTAAAGAAAATGGAATACTCTAAATATCAAACTTTCTTTTACTTAAACTTAAGGGTAACCACTCAAGAAAAATCCAGAACTGAAATACATACTGTAATAAAAGAAGAAACAGAGGGAAACATTATAGAATACCACCATACAGAAATAATAGTCAACAACAAAAAGGCAAAGAAACAATGGAGACACAGCCTTACCAGAAAACTAAGATAGAATGACAGGAAATCCTCACATATCAATAATCACCTTAAATGTAAATGGACTGAACTCACCAATAAAAAGGCAAAGAGTAGCAGATTGGATCAAAAAACTAAACCCAACCATATGCTGTCTCCAAGAGACACATCTCAGCTACAAGGACAAGCATAGACTCAAAGTGAAAGGGTGGAAATTGACACTCCAAGCAAATGGTACCCAGAGAAAATCAAGTGTAGCCATAATGATATCAGATGAAACAGACTTCAGGGTGAAAAAGATAACAAGAGACAAAGATGGACATTTCATAATGGTAAAGGGGACTATACAACAAGAAGACATAACAGTCATCAATATTTATGCCCCCAATCAGGGAGCACCAAAATATACCAAGCAACTACTAACAGAACTAAAGGAAGAAATCTACCAAAACACAATTATACTAGGGGACCTAAATACATCACTGACAGCTATGGATAGAGCATCCAAACAGAAAATAAATAACGAAATAGCAGCCCCAAATGACACATTAGATGAAATGGACATAATTGACATATATAGAGCACTTCATCCTAAAACATCAGACTATACATTCTTTTCTAGTGTACATGGAACATTCTTAAGGATAGACCATATATTGGGACATAAAATCAGCCTTAGCAAATTTAAGAAGATTGAAATCATACGAAGCATTTTCTCTGATCACAAGGCTTTGAAATTGGATATCAACTGCAAAAAGAAAGCAGGAAAAAACACAAATACATGGAGATTAAACAACATACTTTTAAAGAACGACTGGGTCAAAGAAGAAATTAGAGGAGATATCAAAAGATACATAGAAACAAATGACAATGAAAATACATCCTACCAAATTTTTGGGATGCAGCAAAAGCAGTTTTAAGAGGGAAATTTATATCATTACAGGCCTATCTCAAGAAACAAGAAAAATCCCAAATAAATAACCTCATGTTACACCTTAAAGAACTAGAAAAAGAAGAACAAGTGAAACCCAAGGTCAGCAGAAGAAAGGAAATAACAAAAATCAGAGCAGAACTAAATGAAATAGAGAACAAAAAGACAATAGAAAAAATTAATGTGACAAAGAGCTGGTTCTTTGAAAAGATTAACAAAATTGATAAACCCTTGGCTAGACTCACTAAGATAAAAAGAGAGAAGACACTAATTAACAAAATCAGAAATGAAAAAGGGGAAGTTATCACGGACACCACAGAAATACAAAGGATCATCCAAGAATATTATGAAGGACTATATGCCACCAAATTCAATAACCTAGAAGAAATGGACAAGTTCTTAGAAACATATAGCCTTCCAAGGTTGAACCATGAAGAACTGGAAAATCTAAACAGACAGATCACCATTAATGAAATTGAATCAGTCATCCAAAACCTTCCCAAAAGCAAAAGCCCAGGACCAGATGGCTTCACTAGTGAATTCTACCAAACCTTCAAAGAGGATCTAATACCAATCGTGCTCAAACTCTTCCAAAAAATTGAAGAAGAGACAGTACTCCCTAACTCATTTTATGAGGCCAACATTACCCTGATACCAAAATCTGGTAAGGACAACACAAAAAAAGAAAACTACAGACCAATATCTCTGATGAATACAGATGCAAAAATCCTAAACAAAATTCTAGCAAATCGAATACAACAATGCAATAAAAAGATTATTCATCACGACCAAGTGGGGTTCATCCCCGGGGCACAAGGACGGTTCAACATCCGCAAATCCATCAATGTGATACATCACATAAACAAAATAAAGGACAAAAATCATATGATTATATCAATTGATGCAGAAAAAGCATTTGACAAGACACAACATCCATATATGATTAAAACACTTAATAAAATAGGTATAGAAGGAAAATACCTTAACATAATAAAGGCCATATATGACAAACCCTCAGCTAATCTCATAATTAATGGTGAAAAACTGAAGTCCTTTGCTCTACGTCAGGAACACGACAGGGCTGTCCCCTATCACCTCTGCTTTTCAACATTGTGTTGGAAGTCCTTGCCAGAGCAATCAGGCAAGAGAAAGAAATAAAAGGCATCCACATTGGGAATGAAGAAGTTAAATTATCACTCTTTGCAGATGACATGATGCTATATATAGAAAACCCTAAAGACTCCATCAAAAAGCTATTAGAAACAATCAACGAATACAGTCAAGTTACTGGCTACAAAATCAACGTACAAAAGTCCATTGCATTCCTATATACTAACAATGAAATCTCAGAAAAAGAAATACAAAAAACAATTCCTTTTGCAATTGCAGCAAAAAGAATAAAATACCTAGGAATAAACTTAACCAAGGATGTGAAGGACCTATATGCTGAAAACTATAAGACATTTTTGAAAGAAATTGAAGAAGACACAAAGAAATGAAAGACATTCCTTGCTCATGGATTGGAAGAATCAACATAGTTAAAATGGCTATATTACCCAAAGCAATATACAGATTTAATGCAATCCCCATCAAAATCCCAATGGCATTTTTTAAAGAAATAGAACAAAAAATCAACAGATTTGTTTGGAACCACAAAAGACCTCGAATAGCCAAAGCAATTTTAAGAAAAAAGAACAATACTGGAGGTATCACACTCCCTGACTTTAGCTTGTACTACAGGGCTACAATAATCAAAACAGCATGGTACTGGCAGAAAAACAGACACATAGAGCAATGGAATAGAACTGAGAACACAGAAATAAAACCACATAAATATGGACAGATAATTTTTGACAAAGATGCTAAAAACATACAATGGAGGAAAAGCAGCCTCTTCAATAAATGGTGCTGGGAGAATTGGAAAGCCACGTGCAAAAGAATGAAACTGGACTGCTATCTGTCACCATGTACCAAAATTAATTCAAAATGGATCAAAGACTTAAGCATAAGACCTGACACAATAAACTGCATAGAAGAAAACATAGGTACTAAACTTATGGACCTTGGGTTCAAAGAGCATTTTATGAATTTGACTCCAAAGGCAATGGACGTAAAAGCTAAAATAAACGAATGGGACTATATGAAACTTAAAAGCTTCTACACAAAATAAAGAGGCAAAATAAAGAGGCAACCAACTGAATGGGAGAAGATTTTTGCAAACAGTGCCTCCGATAAGGGGTTAATATCCAAAATATACAAGGAACTCATGAAACTCAACAACAAAAAAACAAACAACCCAATTGAAAAATGGGCAGAGGACCTGAGGAGACATTTCTCCAAAGAGGACATACAAATGGCAAATAGACATATGAAAAAATGCTCAACATCACTAATCATCAGAGAAATGCAAATAAAAACCACAATGAGATATCACCTCACCCCAGTCAGAATGGCTATCATCAACAAGACAAATAGTAACAAGTGTTGGAGAGGCTGTGGAGAAAAAGGAACCCTCATACACTGTTGGTGGGAATGCAGACTGGTGCAGCCATTATGGAAGGCAGTGTGGAGGTTCCTCAAAAAATTACGAATAGAATTACCATATGACCCAGCAATCCCTCTCCTGGGTATCTACCCAAAAAATCTGAAAACATCTACACATAAAGACACGTGTGCTCCAATGTTCATTGCAGCTTTGTTTACGGTGGCCAAGACGTGGAAACAACCAAAATGTTCTTCGATAGATGAATGGATAAAGAAGTTGTGGTATATATACACAATAGAATATTTTTTGGCGGTAAGAAAAGATGATATAGGACCATTTGTGACAACATGGATGGATCTTGAGAGTATAATGCTAAGCGAAACAAGTCAGACAGAAAAAGCAGAGAACCATATGATTTCACTGATATGTGGTATATAAACCAAAAACAACAAAAGAACAAGACAAACAAATGAGAAACAAGAACTCATAGACACAGACAATAGTTTAGTGGTTACCAGAGGGTAAGGGGGTTGGGGGGTGGGAGATGAGGGTAAGGGGGATCAAATATATGGTGATGGAAGGAGAACTGACTCTGGGTGGTGAACACACAATGGGATTTATAGATTATGTAATACAGAATTGTACACCTGAAATCTATGTAACTTTACTAACAACTGTAATAACCCCAATAAATTAAAAATAAATAAATTAATTAATTAATTAACAAGAAAGACTCAAATTACTAATGTCCAAGTTAAAAGAGGGGCCATTGCTTTGATACTATGGACACTAAACGGATAACAAAGGAATACAATTATATAAATAAGTCTATGCACGAAAATTTGATAACTTAGATGAAATGGGGTGTTTCCTTAAGTATACAATCTGTCAAAACAGACACAAGAGGGAGTAACATCAGCAACGCGTCGAAATCGGAAGCCCTAAACTGTTGTTGTCCCAGTGGACACACTGATTCACAGCAACACATGAATCAATTCCCTTTGTAATCAAAATCCAAGCTCTAGTTGAAAGGCTCCTGTACCCTGAGTAAATGTGAATCTAGCCACATCAAAGCCAGAAAGAACAGTGGAGATACACTCTGGCCACACTGCCAACCCCAGCAACGTGCCATATAACTGGGCAGGAACCCAACAGCTCCCATCTTGTCCCTGAAGTGCAAAGGAGCTGGATGGCACATCTGGCATCCCAAACTTTCACACCTGTCAAGGGGAGCTGCATGAGGAACTGGCTTCTGTCTTACTTGTACTGGAACACCGATACCACTCCGCATACTCTACATACCTTGTGGCTGCTAGAACCAGAAAAGCATTATCAGGACTGCTAATGGCATCAGCCCTTCAAGAGTGAAGACCTGGCTCACCTCACCCATGAAGTCAATAACCATGATGAATCACGGTGTCCAAATTGGAAAGGGCAGTAGAAGAAAGAAGTTGCACAAATTAATTAAAACCACGTGACCAGTCACAGAAATGTGAACTGCAGTGGTTATAAGTATTTTTTCTTTAATTTGATACGAATTTAGTTGGATATGTTGTATAATATCACTTGTTTTTCTTTATTTTATTGCCTTCCCATTTTCCTGCTGGCAAGTACCAAAATGTGTTAATAGTGGTTAAGCTCGTATCTCAGGATATTAAAAGGAGAGTTTGACTTAGCTAGAAAAAAGTTAAACGTTCTCCAAATGTAGATAAAGTGACATATGGGATTTCATTTATTCTCTTCTAGGAAGAGGATTAGGGTGTTTTGGGTTGTACCAGGAATAGTTGAATCACATTAGGTGGAAGCAAGATTTTGCTACTGGACGTTAAAATTGGCTAAAAGAGGTGAGTGGGATGCCAATTTGACAAGGGGTGGGGGCAATGCTGGTTTTGCATGATGTCACCTGGCCTCAGTTGAAACTATATTTCCTTTACAGTTTGATGTTAGAGTTGCCCAAAAGATACCTGTGTATGATCCAGCAGGTGGAAGCAAACCAGCAGCCAAAGTTCCCTGAAGGTAGTGGTTAGATGCAGCAAGAGGCAGAAGCAGATGTGCTAGTGGGTTCTTGCTTGTCCTTGCTCTCCTGGTTTGCCACTAGCTCTTTTTCCTCCTGGCCTGCCCTGCTGACCAGCAGCAATCCCTGGCCCTCCAGATGCAGAGGTAACAGCCTTCCATGGACCTCAGCTCCCCTCTGTGTCCCATTCGTACAGCTGGATGTGCTGTTCTCCTGATTGCCCTGTGTGGGGACACAGTCCCAGAGAGCAGTTTTCAGGCTCTCGGCCTCAAGTGGAAAGGTGCTGGCTCGGTTATTAGATGGCCATCCGCTGTGGCTGGCTGGCCATCAGCTGTTACCAGTGAGCCATTAGCCACGAATATAACTGCTGAGGCTACGCTGGGGGATGGGTTGGTTGGTTGGTTGGCAGAGAAGAGGACGGCAGATTGCCGATCGCGTTGATCCTACTTCCTGTGTCCCGCCCGGCCCCCAGCGAGACAAAGGTGCAGGGGGACCCCTCGTTGGGGTATTGGCGGATGTTTGCTTTTGTGTCTCCACAAGCCGCCATCGAGAATATAGTGGTATGACTCCCCTATGTATGGCTTCGTTGGTGTTCCTTTTTGGCCTGACCCTGTCCTGCGTTGTGGTGTGGGGAGCGGGACCAGAGTCCCCGCATGACACCCTGCAAGCTCTGAGTTCCCCCACACGACTACTTTGGAAGGGCTGAACACTGGCTTTTCTCTGCTCCTCACCCTCCTCAGTCTGGATACTTCCCCATCTTCTCCCATTATTGTATAAGGCATTAGACCAGGGGTGTCCAAACTGCGGCCCGCAGGCCAACTGCGGCCCATGATCCATTGTTAATTGGCCCGCAACAAATTCCAAAAATAGATTTAGTTTACTTAAATAAACCAGGTGAGGCAATACGTACTTCACCTCGAGTGAGTGGCCCGGCTGTTTGTGTATTTTACCGCATATGGCCCTTGGTGAAAAACGTTGAAAAAAGTTTGGACACCCCTGCATTAGACCATAAACTCTGCAGTATGTGTGAGTCCCAAAGACCTAGAGCCCAATGCTCAGAGAAAGGAACAATTAGATCCACTAAGAAGCTCCACTGCCCACAGTCAACTTCCGTGGCTTGACAGACACTTGCACCCCTGGAGGCTGCTAAGACAAACCAGCCACACTTGGTGTTTTCCTTCTTTCCTCTCTGTGAGTCTTACCTTGTAACTCTCCCTGTTTCCTTCCCTTTATTTATTCATGGGAACAGCCCTGTGAGGCTCTCTGGAGAAGCGCAGTGTTTCTCAGGTGACAGCAGGGGAGCAAAGTAGATTATGTGAAGCAAACCCAGAGCATTCTCATCCCTAATTCCTGGATAGTCCTGCCAGCTTCCTGAGACCCAACTTTGCCAGTTTCTTTGGGATCAAAGAATTGCAATTTTGGAAATGCAGATTTGGGTAGCAACACAAACAGTGTCCTGCTAGGGAGCAAAAGTCAGAGGTTTTTAAAAGGCAAAAAGGGAGGTTTGCATAGGTCATTTCCAAAGACTTTTCATTGGTACTGGCAGCAGAAAGCGAACCTTGGCTAAACATGAGGCTATCGGTAAGTAAAAGGCTGTCACTGTAACAAGTTGCAGCTGTTCTTGCAGGGTTCTCAGAATATTTGTGGTTTGGCCCAGTTTGAAAGTTCATGTTCTGTCTGATAAGGACATGCACAGGGCCACTTACTCAGTGGACCCTCAGCGCCATTTTAAAGCTCCTTATTGCAGTGGTCAGGTGTAGATGCCCCCTGGAGCTGAAGTAGAATAATATTGAATGTCAATTATGATTAAATATATATACAGACAGTGCCAAAAATATGTATACACATTTTAAGAAAGGAAAAAACTTTACCAAAATTGTAATACTCAGTATATATCAATAACAAACCATGAATACAAGTCACGTGTATACATTTGTTGGCACCCCCAGTATATACCGGGGGTGCCAAAAAAATGTATACAAGTGGACACTTTGGTCAGCGTTGCTCAAGCAGTAGCTCGCCGTAATCAGAAGTGTCTGGACACTGATGGTAACCACTTTGAGCACCTCTTGTAATTGCAGAAGTCAAAGGTGACTTATTCATCTTTTGTTATCGGTGTATATTGAGTATTACAATTTTAATATAGTTTTCCTTTCTTAAAATGTGTATGCATTTTCTGGATATATATATAGTCACGGGACGTAAAGTACAGCATAGAGAATATAGTCAGTGGTACTATAACAGCTATATACGATGTCGTATATAGTAGTAGAGGTAGTAGGTTGGGGGGTTATCATTTTGTGAGGAGTGTAAATGTCTAACGTGCTCCAGAACCCTTTCTCACCAGCTGCACAGAGATTAGGAAAGACTTCCTTGCCCATACTAGAGCCAAAAAGCATTTGAGTACAAGTCTGACAATGTGGTCCAAATGTAAACATCATAACACAAATAATTTTGTGATACAAGTCTGTCTCTATAGGACATACTTATACTTAAAAAACAAAAGTCTTTATTGTTTATCATAAATTCAGATTTAAGTCAGTGTCCTCTATTTTTATTTGTGAAATCTGGAAACTTATCTACAGGACCACCATTAGTAGAGATAATGAGGAATTGCCCTTGTCCATGATTCATTATTTGGCTCCACATCCTTTCAATCAAGGAATGAATCTTACCAGGAATGTCACACCTGTCCAAGGCATCTTTTAAAATCTATTTCTGCCGCTTTCAGATACATCTTCAGTGTGTCTGACAGAGCGATCATTCCACAAGAGAAGTAGGACAAGGTTAGTACCAGGGAATTACTGGGAGTTCTGTGCAGGTAACTGGTGTGACCAGCTGTGCGATCCTATATGGAGGCAGGGGCAGTAGAGGTGGGGGTCAGACCAGAGGTCCCTGTCTCAGGTGGAGCAGAATCCATAGAATTTGGCTTCTAATTCCTGGCAGGCACTTCGGGCTCCAACTGGATATCGAGCAAAGGTGATTGGGGTACTGGCTCAGAAGTGAGCCCACACGGGGTCACAAGAGAGTTAGGACAATGAAGAATTTGGTGTTGTTTATGTTGTATTGTTGTCCCTGCAGGTGGAAGTTTCAAGGAGTCTTTCATCAAGAACTGAGTCATGCATCCTCTGAGCAGAGGCTCCCCATGTAAAGGGCAGGGAATCATCCAGGCTCAAGGTCACTGCACCCAAGGAGCAAGCTCAGGGCACGGGGAGCAGAAGGAGTCAGCCCTAGATTCCCAGAGGAGGAGCTGTTGCAGCTGCTGCTGAGAGCCGAGTGAAGGGTCTCCTGGATTCCTCCAGGTCCTTTGAGAGGTACACATGAATCAGGGGGAGAGGCCTGGGGTCTTCCTGGGAACCTTCCAGGGAATGTGGGCAGCTCTGAGTGGAGAAGGGAAACCCTTGTTGAGGTGGAGTTGATAAAAGGAACCCCATTTCCGAGCCTACCCCCTACTGTACACAAACTGCCATGCAAGGCTTGCTATAGCCTGGACCCTGCACATCCAGGAGCTCCAGCTCTTGGAGTGTCCAGTCTCTGGCCCTTAACAAACCTCCCACCACTCAACACTCAGTTCAAAACTGTTCTTGAAATCAACAGATATTTATATAGGACCAGAAGTATCTTTTGTCGTGGTGTTACAGGAAACATTAAAAGAGGGAACAGTGTTTTGATATTTCAAGTGATTCTGGTGGCTGAACTGCTCACAGAAAATATATTCCATAGGGAAAGTGGACTGACCTGTTGGATTAAGATTTGCTGCTTATATTATCTATGAGGTTAGACAATTAAGTTAGCAACCTCATACTAGAAAAAGTGCTACATACCTCATTGCTGAATATCGCTATGGTCACCTTCAAAGTACTCCCCTTGGGAAGCTATGCACCAATGCCAGCACCCAGTCTACCCTTCAAAGCAATTTTGGAACTCTTTTTCTGGAATGGCCATCAGAACTATCATTGTATTACCCTTGATGTCCTGAATGTCATCAAAATGTCTTCCTTTCAATATTTTCTTTATCTTCAGGTAAAAAAATAAGTCATTGGGGCCAGATCAGGTGAGTAGGGAGGATGTTCCAATGCAGTTATTTGTTTAGAGGCTAAAAACTCCCTCACAGACACTGCCGTGTGAGCTGGTGCATTGTCGAGATGCAAGAGCTTCTTCAGGACCATTTTTGCACACACTGTTCTCATGCCAAATCTATTATAAATAATCCTAAAATGAACATCTGCATACATATTAATTAATGTATACATTCAAAGATATCCATGAAATAAATACCTAAGAAGTGGAATTGCTTGAAAGATGGGTATGTGCACTTATATTTTAATAGATATAGTCAGATTTCACTTTTTTATGGATGAGTAATATTCCATTGTATATACATACCATGTCTTCTTTATCCAATTCTCTATTGATGAGCACTTGGGTTGCTTCCATATCTTGGCTATTTTAAATACTGCTGCAGTGAACATAGGGGTGCATATACCTTTTCAAATTTGTGTTTTGGGTTTCAAATTGCTGGGTCATAAAGTAGTTCTAGTTTTAATTTTTTGAGACAACTCCGTTTTCCATAGTGGCTGCACCAATTTACAATCCCACCAACAGGGTATCGAGGGGATCACTGAATAAATTATATAAATGTCTAACCACTATGCTGTACACCTGAAACTAATATAAAATAATACTGTCAACTGTAACTGAAAAAATTAATTGATAGTAATTAAGAAATAGATATGGTCAAATTCTGCTTCAAAGGGAATGCATGAATTCACACTCCCACAGATAATTCACTCATTCATTCAAGTAATCATTCCTTTATCAAATATTTATGGAGCCCATATGTGCCAGGCACTGCTCCAGATGATTGACATTCATTAGTGAGTAAAACAAAGATTCCTGCTCACATGGAACATGCATATTTTTAGTGGATGGCAGGTACATATTAGTAATTCATCATGGTTTTAAAATTTTTACTTCCCACATAACTAATGAATTTGGGTTCCTTTTATCATGTTTATTGACCACATGAAAATCCTCTTCTGTGAAGTGACTATTCAAACATTTTTGCCCATTTCAAAAATATTTGGGGTGTCTTTTCTTTATGGTCTTTTATATAATCTTAAATACGTCCTTTCATGGATATATATTCATTGCAACTATTTCTCCCAGTATATAGCTGCCTTTTGATTATTTTAAATGGTATATTTTGATGAATAGTTTAAATATTAAGACCTATTTATTTTATTTTTTTTTCCACTTTCTGATGGTGTTTTTAATCACTTAATCTTGGCTTGTTGACATGTTAATAGAATCCGTACTTTTTCTTTTTTTTTTTTTTTAAGATGGTAATTTTTTTTTTAATTTATTTTTAATTTATTGGGGTGACAATTGTTAGTAAAATTACATAGATTTCAGGTGTGCAATTCTGTATCACATCATCCATAAATCACACTGTGTGTTCACCACCCAGAGTTAGCTCCCCTTCCATCACCATACATTTGATCCCCCTCACCCTCATCCCCCACCCCCCAACCCCCTTACGCTCTGGTAACCACCAAATTACGTTCCCCAGATTAATTTTCAAACCCCGTGGCCATCCTGTGGTCACCGACTGCCCTCCAATCCCCTCACCCTCCCCCCCACCCCCCACCCCTCCCGCCCATCTAGCAACCCTCAGTTTTTCCTCATTGTCTCCCAAACTGTTTCTGATTAGTTCATTCACTTATTCTTTTCTTTAAAATCCGCAAATAAGTGAGATCATATGGTACTTATCTTTCTCTGACTTATTTCACTTAACATAATGTTCTCTAGATCCATCCATGTTGTTGCAAATGGTAAGATTTCTTTCTTCTTTATGGCTGCATAATACTCCATTGGATAAATGTACCACAGTTTCTTAATCCAGTCATCTACCGATGGGCATTTTGGTTGTTTCCATGTCTTAGCTATTGTGTATAGTGCTGCAATAAACATAGGAGTGCATAAAGATTTTTGAATTGAAGTTTTGGATTTCTCCGGATAGATACCTAGGAGTGGAATTACTGGATCATAAGGTAGTTCCATTTTCAGATTTTTGAGATACCTCCATACTGTTTTCCATAGCGGCTGCACCAGTCTGCAATCCCACCAACAGTGCACAAGCGTTCCCTTTTCTCCACATCCGCGCCAGCACTTGTTGTTTGTTGATTTATTGATGATAGCCATTTTGACTGGGGTGAGGTGGTATCTCATTGTGGTTTTTATTTGCATTTCTCTGATGGTTAGTGAGGTTGAGCATTTCTTCATATGTCTGTTTGCCATCTGTATGTCCTTTTTAGAAAAATGTCTCTTCAAGTCCTCTGCCCATTTTTTAATTGGATCGTTTGTTTTTTTGGAGTTGAGTTGAGTGAGTTTTCCATAGATTTGTGATATTAATCCCTTATCAGATATATCATTGGCAAATATCTTTTCCCATTCAGTAGGATCCCTTCTTGTTTTATTGATGGTTTCCTTTGCTGTGAAAAAACTTTTTAGTTTGATATAATCCCACATGTTTATTTTTTCTCTTAGTTCCCTCGAGCGAGGGTATATATCAGTAAAAATCTTACTCCGGGTAATGTCTGAGAAGTTTCTTCCTATATTTTCTTCTAGGTATTTTATGGTTTCAGATCTTACATTTAAGTCTTTAAGCCATTTTGAATTTATTTTTGTATATGGTGTAAGGAGGTGGTCCAACTTCATTTTTTTGCATGTGTCTGTCCAGGTTTCCCAGCACCATTTATTGAATAGACTGTCATTACTCCATCGTACATTCTTGCTTCCATTGTCGTAGATTAAATGGCCATATAGGCGTGGATTTATTTCTGGACTCTCTATTCTGTTCCATTGATCTATGTGTCTGTTTTTATGCCAGTACCATGCTGTTTTGATTACTGTAGCCTTGTAGTATAATTTGAAGTCAGGTATTGTTATACCTCCCACTTTGTTCTTATTTCTCAAGATTGCCTTTGCTATTCGGGGTCTTTTATGGTCCCATATAAATTTTAGGATTATATGTTCTATTTCTGTGAAAAACGACGTTGGCAGTTTGATAGGAATTGCATTGAATATGTATATTGCCTTAGGCAGTATGGACATTTTAACTATATTAATTCTTCCTATCCATGAACATGATATGTGTTTCCATCTATTTATATCTTCCTTCATTCCTTTCTTCAGTGTCTTATAATTTTCTGAGTATAGATCTTTTACTTCTTTGGTTAAATTTATTCCCAGGTATTTTATAGTCTTTGGAGCGATTGTAAATGGGATTGTTTTTTTAATTTCTCCTTCTGATGTTTTATTATTGGTATATACAAATGCAACTGATTTCTGAATATTAATTTTGTATCCTGCCACTTTACTAAATTCATCTATCAAGACCTATTTATAATTAGTGCTTTTTGTGGCCTATTTTTTTAAACTTTTTTTTATTAGTTTCAGGTGCACAAAACAATGTAATAGTTAGACATTTATCATTTATATCCCTCACACTGTGACAACCCCCCTCCCCCATCCACTATCCCTCTGACATCGCACACAGCCATTACATTTCCATTGTCTCTATTCCTAATGCTGTACTCCACTTCTTGTAAGTATATATATATAAATATATACATAGTTACATATATTTTATATATATATATATATATATATATATATATATATATATATATATATATATAAAATTGTAGTTGACATTCATTATTCTTCAGCTTTAGCTTCAGGTGTACAGTGCAGTGATCAGGCATCTACATCATCCTGAGGTGGTCTCCCTAACGAGACAAGTGTCCATCGGATACTCTACAAAATCTTTACAACATTATTGATTACATTCCCCAAATTGACTTTTGTGACCCTGGGGCAATCTTATGGTTACTGACTGTGCTTTCTAATCCCCTCACTTTCCCCCTTATCCCCACCCCCCTCCCATCTAGCATCCCTCAGTTTTTCCTCTATGTTTCTGAGACTGTTTCTGATTTGTTCATTCATTTATTCTTTTCTTTAGATTCCATATATAAGTGAGATCGTATGGTATTTGTCTTTCTCTGTCTGACTTATTTCACTTAACATAATGTTCTCTAGGAACATCCATGTTGTTGCAAATGGTAAGATTTCTTTCTTCTTTATGGCTGCGTAATACTCCATTGTATAAATGTACCACAGCTTCTTAATCCAGTCGTCTACCGATGGGCATTTCAGTTGTTTCCGTGTCTTGGCTATTGTGTATAGTGCTGCAATAAACATAGGGGTGCATAAATGTTTTTGAATTAGAGTTTTGGATTTCTCTGGATAGATACCTAGGAGTGGAATTGCTGGATCATAAGGCAGTTCCATTTTCAGATTTTTGAGATACCTCCATACTGTTTTCCATAGTGGCTGCACCAATCTGCAATCCCACCAATAGGGTTCCCTTTTCTCCACATCCTCGCCAGCACTTGTTGTTTGTTGATTTATTGATGATAGCCATTTTGACTGGGGTGAGGTGGTATCTCATCGTGGTTTTTATTTGCATTTCTCTAATGATTAGTGAGATTGAGCATTTTTTCATATGTCTGTTTGCCATCTGTATGTCCTTTTTAGAAAAATGTTTTTTCATGTCCTCTGCCCACTTTTTAATTGGATTGTTTTCTTTGAATTGAGCTGACTTTTTTTATAAATTTGGGATATTAAACCCTTATCTCATATATCATTGGCAAATATTTTTTCCCATTCAGTAGGATCCTTTTTTGTTTTATTAATGGTTTCCTGTGCTGTGAAAAAACTTTTTAGCTTGATGTAATCCCACATGTTTATTTTTTCTCTTACTTCTCTTGCCCAAGGGGATATATCAGTAAAAATCTTATTCCAGGTAATGTCTGTAAAGTTTCTTCCTATATTTTCTTCTAGGAATTTTATGGTTTCAGATCTTACATTTAATCCATTTTGAATTTATTTTTGTATATAGTATAAGGAGGTGGTCCAGCTTCATTTTTTCACATGTGTCTGTCCAGGTTTCCCAGCACCATTTATTGAATAGACTGTCTTTACCCCACTGTAAATTCTTGCTTCTATTGTCGTCGATTAAATGACCATATGGTCATGGATTTATTTCTGGGCTCTCTACTCTGTTCTATTGATCTATGTGTCTGTGTTCATGCCAGTACCATGCTGTTTTGATTACTGTAGCTTTGTAGTATAATTTGATGTCAGGTATCATTATACCTCCCACTTTGTTTTTATTTCTCAAGATTGTTGTGGCCTATTTTTTTAAAAATCTTTGCAGAGTTCAAGGTCACAAAGACTTTCTCTTATAATATTATTGACTATAATGCCAACTGGAATTGAAAAAAATTTGAAAAAGAGACTTTTTCTTATGCTTCACACTAGAGGTGTTATAGGTTTATTTTTTAAAGGATGGGGAAAATTAGAGGAGACAGTGTTGAGGAATGTTATTCCTGCCGTTAGGGGAGAGGTAGATGATAGCTAACACACTGGACAGAAAAAGCATCTGGCTTGTTCAAATGTGTCTAGAGAGTCTTGCCCTGCAATCTTGTAGCCTCCCCTTTCTTTAGAGTGGAATGAAACAGAGTTTATATTCAGGTGGTACAGAGCCTAGCCCGGTGACAACTGGGGTGGTGTCAATGTCCTTCGGATCAACCAGAGATTTCAAGGTAAAATGCTGTAAAATGTGGGTCAGTAGTAAAAACAGCTCCATGCGGGCCAGGCCTTCTCCAGCACAAACTCTTTTTCCTAAAAATGACACATAAATTAAATATTCATTTAATTCTATTTCTGAGTTAGCACACAGAGTGACTTTAAAAATATGAAACAACTCTGGGTGGTGAACACACAATGTAATTTATAGATGATGTGATACAGAATTGCACACCTGAAATCTATGTAATTTTACTAACAATTGTCACCCCAATAAATTTAAAAAATAAAAAAAAATATATGAAACAATTAAATAAATATATTAATAAAAGACTAATTAACCAATGGATTCTTCTAGCTACATTGAAACCTGGCTTTCTTCATTTCCTTAGCACATATTTTTGCGTGCGTGATATATAAAAAAAATCTTTTCTACGCACCCATGTTGGATTTGCTTTGCTGAAGCTTGTCAGTGACATTTTTCTACACACACACACACTCTTTCACATATCCCAATTGGCATGAGACACACAGTCTACTTTTCCATCTACCTCCAACCCAAGACTCAACAGCAGATTTACTTCTCCTTATCTGGACTCTAAAGGATAATCTTAACTTTGTCATGTCCCTGCTTTAAAAAATTTCAAGAGCTTACCATTGCACAGTATAAAGAGAAATGTCACAAACTAGCCACGAGCTTTACTAATTATTTATCAATCCCAAACAGACTGGCAATTTCAAGTGTTATCTCAGATTCCAAGTCATTCCTCCAAATGAAATAGTCTTCCCCTCTGCTCTGCCTGCTGATATTCTCCATATCCTTCTAGATCCAGTTCAGGTGTCTTTTATTGTACGGAAACTTCTTTGACGTGCTTAAGGTATGTAATTCACTCCCTTCTCTTTTCCACAACCCACAAATTAATGCTTCTAATATAGCACACTTCACATGAAATTATAATTATTCGTCTGTCTCACAGATTGGAATATAAGCTCTTAAGGTAAGATCTTGTAATGGTACCCGCAGAGTCAGGACAAAAGCAAGCCTGCAAGCCCTGTGATATAAATGGAAATCTCGAGCAGACTCATTATGTAATAGTGGCCCAAATACAGGAAGAAAGCTAAGGAGGAGTACAGCAGTGTCTTGCTTTGCAATCATCTCTGGATATTGCACATGATATTGGGAACACAAGACCAAGGGTTACTTGATACCTATTTTCTTAGGTATTTAATCAGGAGCAAATCTCCAAATTTTGACTCTGTTTCAGTGACTTCTATAGGAAAGGCCTTTCACTCTGTATTCTTCCCACTGTTTCTCCTTGGGAGGGTGCTGAAAATTCTCTGTTTCTTCACCCTTCCAGGCCCATTCTGTGTGTGTTTGTCTTTTATGTTTACTCTGTGTTAAGGAGATTCCTATGGAATGCATAAACCCAGAAGTTAGTTCCCCCCTGGGTTCTGAATAAATTTAGAGGATTAGATGTTGACACAGTCAGAGTATTACTTGCTCAATCCCACCCTGCCAGGCCACAATTTAGGCAGCGGCTGTATTTCTCTACCTAATGATGCATCTCCTGTTGAGGCATCCACTCCCTCTTTGCTAAAGATCTCTTTGGTTTCAGGTAATATCCTCCTTTCCTTGTTCCTTCCAACCGAGGATGGTAACGTCTTGCTGTTGGTGCTAGCCCCTGAGTACTTTACAACACCTTCTTACCATAATCCAACACCATAATCCTGCTCATACCTCTGAAAACAGTCTTTTTATTAAACTTTCTTTAATTGACCTTTTTGCGTATGCCACCTATTTCTTTCCAGGACCCTGACAAATTAAAGGAAGATACTCAAATGCTACTTCCTGCAAGAAATTTCCCCTTACCCTCCATCTGCTCTGCCCTCTGCCCCTCTCTACTTCAAAAGGCAAGAATCAGGAGCTTCCCTTTCTGGGCTCCCACAACAGCCCCTTGAGAGCATTTGTCTCTCTGGAGTCTCATTGTTAATTTGCCTTCCTCTCTCCTAGAGAGGGGATCTGTTTGTTGTTCACATTTATACCCTTGGATTTGAACATGAGTCTGCTACATATACGGTCCTCAGTGAAGTGTATTGAGTGAACTGGCTTCCCCGGGCAGGTGAGAAAGGTCTTCGTGGAACTGGACGTCTGGGAGGAGCTCGTGGGAATCTCAGTAGTGGGTTATGGGACAGAACTCAGGGAGCAGCCTCCAATCCAAGGAGAACCTGGACTTTGGGAGTGGTGCCTCTGGCCTCCTACAAATGACAATTTGTCCAGACCAGAGTCACCTCCATGCAAAGCCCTGCCTCATGTCATTTGATCCCTGATGTACAGATAAAAATGAAGCTTGCTTGCCTGCTGAAAAAGCCATGAAGTAGTCACTCTTCTTAAAGTTGCCCTTTTCATCCAGGAAGTGGCCAGGATCAAACTGATCGGGGTTGGGAAACTCTTTGTCATCGTGCAGGAGAGAAGTCAGAGATACATATACAGTTGTGCCCTGGCATAAAAAGAAACAGATAAACTGGATTATAAAGAAGGTCATGGAGCTTGGGCGGGGAAAAAAAAGTCCCTTATCTAATCCTTTTGTTTTATAGATGAGGAGACTGAGGCATGAAAAGGAGAATTTATTTACATCATGTCACAAAAGAAATTAATGACCAAGCTTAACAAGTCTTAAATCATATAATGCCAGTCCAGGGCACTGTTCACTGATTCCAAGGCCATCCTCTTCAGTTTGTAGCCTGACACCAGCACTTGCTTTTCAGAAAATTTAGGAAGATCCCTGGAGTACATTGTTCTTAACAAATAAATTGCACTATTGTCTAAAAGTGCTGATGTCACTGAAAATCCAACTCATTCTCTTTGAAACCAAGTATGAGATCTTCTTAAAACTCTACTTGAGTGGCCATATTCTTGAAAACCATTTCCTTCCCCATCAGGATGAGGGTCTGGTAAGTGTCCCCTCCTCCTACTATATTCTTTCAATTGAATTGTTTCATATTTTATTCATGAAAATTTTGACAAATAAGTGAAACAGATAGTTGGTGAGGCAGAGGGAGTATAGGCTACTGGTTAAGTGGCAGGAGTAATAAAACATACCCTAGAAAGCAGAGAAGTGGACAGCAGATTGGGCTAATGGACAGGCAGTGTACTGAAAATCCTGTGGTAATCTAAGCAGTATTGTATTTATAAAATTGTATCAACAAACTAGAAGGAAAAGAGCATGTGGTCAGAGGGCGAGATATCTGAGTTATGACTGGCAATACTTGTAGAAGGTTAGGCCACCTGTAATTCTACTACTGTGATAGTTGATAACCTAAGATTCCTAAGGAGGAGCATAGATGAAATACATAGGATTTCTCACCTTGGGTAGAAGATATTCTCTAAACGTAGTATCCTGAGTCACTGAATGGGGCAGACTGTTGGGGACAAGGTCTATGTATCTCTGGATCTCGTGTACCACAGCATCCGTGTAGGGCATACTGCTCCTGTCCTGCATGCAGGGGCTCCGGTGTCTGCCAACCACACGCTCAATCTCTTCCTGGATTTTAGCTGGCAAGGTAGGAGTCAGAATTAATGTGAAATGGAAAAGACATGAAATGATTTTCTTTTTTATTATTTTTCAATTACAGTTGACATACACTATTATGTTATTTTCATGTGTACAACACAGTGATTAGAGATTTATGTAATTTACGAAGTGATCACCGCGATAAATCTCATACTCATCTGACACCATACCTAGTTATTACAATATTCTAGACTACATTCCTTATGCTATGTTTTACATCCATGACTATTTTATAACTACCAATTTGTACTTCTTAATCCCTTCCCCTTTTTCAGCCTCCCCCAATCCCCAATGCCTCTTCCATCTGGCGACCATAAAAATGTTCTCTGTATCTATGAGTTCATTTCTTTTGTGTTTGTTAGTTTATTTTGTTCTTTCGATTCCACATAAAAGTGAAATCATATGATATTTGTCTTTCTCTGTCTGACTTACTCCACTCAGTAAAATACCTTCTAGGTCCATCCATGTTGTTGCAGATGGCAAGATTTCATTCTTTTATATGCCTGAAAAATATTCCATTGTATATATGCACCACCTCTTCTATATCCATTCATCCATTGATGGATACCCAGGATGCCTTTATATCTTGACTACTGTAAATAATGATGCAGTGAACATATGGATGCACATGTCCCTTCTAAGTAGTGTTTTCAGTCTTTGGATAAATACCCAGAAGTGGGATTACTGGGTCATTCTTTAGCTCTTGTTATAAATAGACTTTGTTTTAAAGTCTATTTTGTCTGGTAGGAGTATTGCTACTCCAACTTTTTTGTTTGTTTGTTTCCATTTTCATGTAATATCTTTTTCCATCCCTTTACTTTCAGTCTGTGTTTGTCTGAAGTATCTTGTAGGCAGCATATGTCAGGGTCTTGTTTTCTTATCCATTCAGCCACCCTGTCTTTTGATTAGAGTACTTAATCCACTTATATTAAAAGTCATTGTATATATATAGTTATTGCCATTTTACTATTCATATTTTTGATTGTTTTTCTTCTCCTCCTCCTTCTTAAAAAAGTCCCTCTAACATTTCTTGTAATACTGGTTTGGTGTTGATCAGCTCCTTTAGCTTTTTCTTGTCTGGAAAGCCCTTTATCTGTCCTTCAATTCTAAATGATAGCTTTGCTGGGTAGAGTAATCTTGGTTTTATGTCCTTACTTTTCATCACTTTGAATATTATGTGCCAATCCCTTCTGATCTGCAAAGTTTCTGTTGAAAAATCAGCTGACAGTCTTATGAAAGCTCACTTGTAGGTAACTAACTGCTTTTCTCTTGCTGCTTTTAAGATTCTCTTTTTGTCTTTAACTTTTGGCATTTTAATTATGATGTGTCTTGGTGTTGGCCTCTTTGGATTCATCTTATTTGGGACTCTCTTCGCTTTCTGGACTTGTATGTCTATTTCCTTTGCCAGGTTAGGGAAGTTTTCTATCATTATTTCTTCTAATAGGTTTTCATTTTTTTGTTCTTTCTCTTCTCCTTCTGGTACCTCTATGATGAGAATGTTGGTATGCTTGATGTTGTCCCAGAAGCCCTATAAACTATCCTCACTTTTTTTGGATTCTTTTTTTCTTTTTGCTGTTCTGATTGGCTATTTTCTGCTACCCTATCTTCTAAATCACTGATTTATTTCTCTGCTTCATCTACCGTTGATTCCCTCTAATGTAACATTTCAATTGTTGTATTCTTCATTTCTGAGTGATTCTTTGTAATATTTTCTAGCTCCATTTTCATGTTTCCTATCTCTTTGTTGAAGTTTTCACTGAGATCATTGCGCATCCGTATAGCCAGTGTTTTGAAGTCTGCATCTGGCAGATTGCTTGTTTTCATTTTGTTTAGTTCTTTTTCTGGAGCTTTGTTCTGTTCTTTTATTTGGGACATGTTTCTCTGTACCCCATTTTGGCTGCTTCCCTGTGTTTATTTCTATATATTAAGTAGGACTGTTATGTCTCCCAGTCTTAGTAGAGTGGTATTATGTAGTAGGTGTCTTGTGGGGCCCAGTGGCAATAGTCTCCCCAGTCACCTGAGCCAGGTGCTCCAGGTGTGTCCCTTGCGTGGGTTGTGTGTCCTGTTGTAGTTGAGCCCTGGTTGCTGTTTGCACATGAATGGGAAGGACTGACCCTCAGGCTCACTGGTTGAGTACTGCCTGTGACTACAGTGGAGGAGCTGTTATGCAGGCGCTGACAATAAGGAGCAGGATTTGCTTCAGCAGGGCTCAGGTGCCTGCCCAGTCTGCCCTTTGGATGTGTCATTCTTGGAGGAAGCTGGGTGGTGCTATAGCTAGGTCCAAAGCTGGCCACCTGATATGCTACTCCTGGGGCCCTCTGGGAGGGGGCCCACTGCAGGCCAAGTTCAGCTGCAGCCCGTGCTCTGCTGGGGCCCACCTAGCATCAGCTATAAAGCAATCCACCGGTGGCTGCCAACTTCACTGGGCTTGGAGGTGCCTTGAGAGGCTAAGCTGTGAACTGAGGCTGGCTGCTGCTAGTGCCAGGCTTGGGGCTGCTCACCAAGTGGTATGGGACATGCTGAAGCCAGATTCTGCTTGTTTGGGTTTTGAAAACCCTTGAGAGAGTTTAGGAAAGTCCACCGCATGAGCCAAGACAGGCCGTTTAAGTGGTAAAGCCAGTGGAAGTGGCTTGGGTGTGCCCCAACACTTCCCCTCCCAATTTTTAACCACCACATGTGGCTGTGGGACCAGCCCATTCTGTGTCTCCGTCCTTCTTACCAGTCTTGAGGTCGCTTCTTCTGTATGTCCTTAGTTGCAGGACTTCCATTCACCAAGACTTCAGGCAATTTTCAATGATGGTTGTTCTGTAGTTTAGTTATAATTTTGATGTGGTTGTGAGAGGAAGCGAGCACAGTATTTAACTACTCTGTCATCTTGACCTGGGCTCTGAAATGACCTTCTTAATTATAGTTACATAGTGGTGGGAGATGGGAAAAAGGGAAAATCACATACAGCTACTTCCATAAGGGAAAAAAACAAACAGAATTTCAGTTTCCCAGGCAAATTGGAATTTCATTAGAGACTTAAATATATATACATAAAACACAATTGTACCATGAAATTCATTTGTCAACACTGATTCTCTATTTTGTGTACTTTTGTTTGATAGAATTAGGGGTCTAGGATCTTGAAGGCTCTCTACAAACCATGTAGTTTAACCCCTTTTTGTATGCCAGTTTTTGTTTTAAATATGTATGTTCCAAGAGGGTAAGAGCTATCCAGTAAATGCTTAATAAATAGAGCAATTAAATAAGATGTTTAGCTGACTCAGCACATAGGAACAAGAACTAAGTTAACATTTAGAAAGCAAAATTCAACAGGCATGCTGTATTATTTATTATATAACTTTATAATTCCTCAAAATGGCTCAATGTATTGGGTATTTTATGTAAAATGAAGAAACATGGACAGACACATGCAAAAAAATGAAACTAGACCACCTCCTTACACCACATACAAAAATAAATACAAAATGGCTTAAAGACTTAAAGGTAAGATCTGAAACCATAAAATTCCTAGAAGAAAATATAGGAAGAAACTTCACAGACATTACCTGGAATAAGATTTTTACTGATATATCCCCTCGCACAAGGGAAGTAAGAGAAAAAAATAAATGTGTGGGATTACATCAAACTAAAAAGTTTTTTCACAGCAAAGGAAACCATCAATAAAACAAAAAGGGATCCTACTGAATGGGAAAAGATATTTGCCAATGATATATCCAATAAGGGTTTAATATCCCAAATTTATAAAAAAACTCACTCAACTCAACTCCAAAAAAACAAACAACCCAATTAAAAAATGGGCAGAGGACATGAAGAGACATTTTTCTAAAAAGGACATACAGATGGCAAACAGACATATGAAAAACATGCTCCACCTCACTAACCATCAGAGAAATGCAAATAAAAACCACAATGAGATACCACCTCACCCCAGTCAAAATGGCTATCATCAATAAATCAACAAACAAGTGCTGGTGAGGATGTGGAGAAAAGGAACCCTTGTGCACTGTTGGTGGGATTGCAGATTGGTGCAGCCACTATGGAAAACAGTATGGAGGTATCTCAAAAATCTGAAAATGGAACTACCTTATAATCCAGCAATTCCACTCATAGGTATCTATCCGGAGAAATCCAAAACTATAATTCAAAAAAATTTATGCACTCCTATGTTTATTGCAGCAATACACAATAGCCAAGACATGGAAACAACCAAAATGCCCATCGGTAGATGACTAGATTAAGGAAGGTACATTTATACAATGGAGTATTAGGCAGCAATAAAGAAGAAAGAAATCTTACCATTTGAACAACATGGATGGACCTAGAGAACACTATGTTAAGTGAAATAAGTCAGACAGAGAAAGACAAATACCATATGATCTCACTTATATGTGGAATCTAAAGAAGAGAATAAGTGAATGAACTAATCAGAAACAGTTTCAGAGACATAAAGGAAAAACTGAGGGTTGCTAGATGGGGGACGGTGGGGACAAGGGAGAAGGTGAGGGGATTAGAAAGCACAGTCAGTAACCACAAGATTGCCACAGGGTTACAAAAGTTAATTTGGGGAATATAATCAATAATGTAAAGATTTTGTAGGGTATCCGATGGACACTTGTCTCATTAGGGAGACCACCTCAGGATGATGTAGATGCCTGATCACTGCACTTACACCTGAAGCTGAAGCTGAACAATAACGAATGTCAACTAGAAGTTCGTGTGTGTGTGTGTGTGTGTACTTACAAGAAGCGGAGTACAGCATTAGGAATAGAGACAGTGGAAATGTAATGGCTGTGTGCGATGTCAGAGGGATAGTGGATGGGGGGAGGGAGGGTTGACACAGTGTGAGGGATATAAATGATAAACGTCTAAGTATTACTTTGTTTTGTGCACCTGAAACTAATAAAAAAATTTTTTTTTTAATGAGGAAACAGATCCAGAAAAGTAAGTATATTTCTTAAGGACATCAGGTGTTATGTAGTTTTTCTCATTTCCAAACCCACGATCTCAGAAATTGAACAAGACTGAAAGTAATTTGTATTAGTGAATTATACTTTTCCTTTACCTACAAAGTATATCAAGTTAATAATACATAATTTAAGTAGGACTATCTATTAGTTAACTTTTATTAACTAATAAGCTTATTAACTTTTTCTTATGATGGAAAGACTCTATGAATGTTAGGAAGTATTGTCATCTCCCTTAAACAGATGAGGAACCAGCATATCTGGAAAGAGGTAATCATGAGTCTGAGGTCACACAGCTACTACTCCAATACCACATTGCCACTTTGGTCAAATGGTATTCAACTACAGCCGGAAGAATATGTCTTTGTAATGGAGCATATAAAAATTCTATGGCTTAATAGCTATAAAGAAGAAAAGGTTAGGAATTTTAGAGAAGATTTAAACTTCACCTTCTCAGGTTGAGATGCTAGAATTTGTCTAGAAACAAGTGATTATATAAAGTGGTTAGGAACTGTTTATAAAATCAGATGATTAGTAGAATGGCACAGTGAGAGATGAAGATGGGAAGAAAGAAAAGGAAAATATAAATGGACATGATGCAAGAAAAATCCCAAATGGGAACTGGAAATGGAAGCAATGGGGAAATATGACACAAGAAGGGTTTTTCCAACATATACAAGATGTAAAGGGTTGGAGAAAAATGGCATATACTATTTACAGTCATAATCAATATAGGTCTTATAAGAGTTAGTGAAGCTATGTGGCTAAAAGAGTCTGTGTCACATGAAAGAAATATATCACCATCATATCCCACAATGAACACAGGCAAAGGAATTGGAGGCTAAGCTTCTAAATGGCACCATTTGGAAAGCATCTCACTTGCTGTGGGAGAGCAGAAGTTTAAACAGAGTAGAAAGATCTGGTGCTGATGTCATGGAGATAAACTTTATGAGATTCAATTGTACTAAAAGTGTCTTAATGTGCCAAAACATGATATAGTGGTGAAGGAAACAATCCTCTTTGATGAGGATTCAATAAAAAAGAGGAGGAAAAATGGAAAAGTTGGAGTTGCAAGAGAAATCATGTTTGGGAGGAAAAACCTGTTTCTTCAAAAATATATAATTGAAAACAATTTTTCATTTTTTTTTCCATTTAAAGAATAAGTCCCTTTGGTAGAGAAAGACTGTAATTTTGTTGAGTCAATCTTTAGATTGCAAACTCATTTGAATAGAAGTATCTTTTGATGAAAATATACTTATCTGGACATGGAAGGGTATATCAAGTGATATCTTTTTAGAGAATGAGGAAGGCTAATTCTTTCCAGATCTTAAGATAACTCTGCTTACTTCACATGTCCTGATGCAAATCAAGGCCACTCTACAATTTACAATTTTGTTGTACATTGTTTAGGCAGGTGAAGAACGGGATACTCATCAGGATTACCTGCCAATTTCTACCTGGAATTTCATTCTGCCCACCCTCTGTGATCGTACCTGTGACCTCCGGGTGCTTCAGCAGGAGCAGGAGTCCATATCTCAGGGTGGTGCTCGTCGTCTCTGTCCCAGCAGAAAACACATCCCACACGGTAGTGATCAAGTTGTGCATGGTAAATTCAGACTGTTTATTGTGCTTTTCCTAGCAATGATATGTTAGAATTACTTGATAAGTAAAAGAGCCTTAAAGATAACATAAAATAACTCAATATAACATCATTGTTTGCTTGATTTGCTTATTTGGCAAATTAAGGCAGACATTCGAGAGGGCTATCGCTGAAGGTAAAGTTAGATGAGTTGTTAGGATTCCTTCAAATAGTTAAAATAAGTTCAGAGTTACAAACATTCCAATAAGTCCTTTGTGATTCCTCACTTTTTTACCCACAAGAGCCAATCAGTTCTTCCACAATTCTCTCAGATGTAATTTTTATCAAGTCATCACCGCCACTCACTGCCATTTCCAGCATCTATTGTCTATTTTATCATGTCTAAACTTCTCATTCAAGCCTCCAGAACCACCCACCCCTAAATGGCATCACTATTCCCAATGTCATCAGTCACTACACCCAGAAGAGTTCCTCAATTACAATCAAGATCCTATGAGAGAGCACACTTGATCACTGCAGTTATCATTCCCTAGACTTAGAGTTTCCTCTAAACCTACCTCATCTGAGAAGACTTTCTAGTGTATTTCCAAAGGTAAATCTTTCTAGATTTCTATCCATTCCTGTGTTCCCCCATAGGTTACATCTTCCATTCACGGAACTCATTTTATGAATGATAATATTTTTTTTATCATTAACATTCCATGTGTACATGCTTGGTTGTGTGTGTGCTTCAATCTGCTCCTAAATAAAGAACCAGCTTTAACATGGTAAATATAAAACCTTCTAAATTATTTTTAGTGAGAACTTAGAAATATCTCAAGACACCCAATATTGTGTGCACCAGCAATTAATACATCCTTAGGAGGAAGCATTTGTTTTACTATCCCAGTTTTACTGGGAAAATCAAAGCTAATCCATGAATCACATCACCCACAAAGATGAAGTAGCAGGTCAGGGTCATTTATACCTTTTCCATTTTAATCAGGAAGTAGTCAATGAAGTCTCGAGGGTTATTGAAATCCAGGGAATCTTGGTGTTCTTTCACTTTCTCCACAATAAAATTTTGTTGTTTAGCAATGTTTTTAAATAAATCATTATGACTTCCTGGGAGATAATGCATTACAAAAGGGAAAGCATTGTAGAGCTGAAAGAGTAAAGAATATTCATTAATCCACTCAGCAAACTATTACAGGCCCATATCAGACACTTTGCTATATGCTGAGTGGATAAAGATGAATAAAATATACTTCCTGCACTAGAACATACAGTATTTTACTGTATATAATGTGCTCCCATGCATAATGTGCACCGACGTTTTTGGCCCAAATTTTCAGGGAAAAAACTCTTTTAAGTTTTCAATTCAAATTTTTATTTGTTTACACTTATGTACTTGTTTTGGGTATTATAAAGGAATTTTAGCATTTATTTTTTAACGTATTATGGTACAAGAAAATTTATGTAACAAATTATTACGAAACACAAGAACAGACACAATGTACAAGAAATTTTATGTACTGGTGACAAGTTTATGATATCATTGAACATCTTTTCATATGTCTATGGCCATCTGTATTTCTCTTTGGAGAAATGTCTATTCAGGTCCTCTGCTCCCTTTTGAATTGGATTGTGTTTTTGGTGTTGAGTTGAATAAGTTCTTTATAAATTTTGGATATTAACCTGTTATCAGATGTATTATTGGTGAATATCTTCTTGCATTCAGGAGGCTGTCTTTTTTATTGGCATTTTAATTATGATGTATCTTGACAAGGGCTTCTTTGGGTTCATCTTGTTTGGGACTCTATGTGCTTCCTGGGTTTCAATGTCTATTTCCTTCTCTAGGTTAGGGAAGTTTTCAGTCATTATTTCTTCAAATATATTCTCAATGCCTTGTTCTCTCTCTTCTGGTACCCCTATGATGCAAATGTTGTTATGCTTGATCTTGTACCAGAGGCCTCTTAAACTAGCCTCACTTTTTTGGATTCTTTTTTCTTTTTGTTGTTCTGATTGGGTGTTTTCTGCTACCTGTCTTCCAAATCATTTTGATCCTCTGCTTCATTTAGTCTGCTAGTGATTCCTTCTAGGGCATTCTACATTTCAGTTATTGTATTCCTCACTTCTGACTGGTTCTTTTTTATGGTTTCTATGTGCTTTTTTATGCTTGCTATCTCTTTGTTGAAGTTCTCACTAAGTTCCTTGAGCATCCTTATAATCATTGTGTTGAACTCTGTATCTGGTAGGTTGCTTGCCTCCCTTTTGTTTAGTTATTTTTCTGGAGTTTTCTCCTATTCTTTCATTTGGGAGATATTTGTTTCCTCATTTGGGCTGCCTCTCTGTGTTTGTTTCTATGTGTTAGGTAGGGCTGCTATGTCCTCCAGTCTTGGCCAGGTGGCCATATATAGTAGATGCCCTGTGGGGCCCAGTGGCACAGGATCCCTGACCACCTACACTGGGTGCTCCAGGAGTGTCCCTCATGTGGGTTGGGTGTGCCCTCCTTTTGTAGTTGAACCTTAATTGCTATTGGCACATCAAGTGTGATTGACCATCATGCTGATTGGCTGTCGAGTTTGGCAACTTCCACAGCTTATGGGCTGCTGTGGAGGAGGCTTACCCTGTGGAGCGGGATTTGCTCCAATGGGCTCCAGTGCCTACTGATGTTGACTTTTGGGTGTGTCACTTGTGGGGCTAATTGTATGGTGCTCTGCTGTGGTCTGAAGCTGGCCTCTGGGTATGTTGGTCTGAGGCCTCTTGGGAGGGGCTCCAGTACAGGCCCAGGCCAGCCACTGCCTGTGATTTGCCTGGGACTACCTGGTAGGACCTACAAAGCAATCCATGTTTGGTTACTGCCTGTGATCACCTGGAGGCATGTGGGAGAGGCCACACTGCAAACCAAGGACAGCTGCTACCAGTACTGGGCCTGGAGAAGATCTACAAAAAGCCCAGGGCACCCCGAGTTAGCTTATTTTTCCTTAGGCATTTTACACCCTCAAGAATGTGCACATTGCCCTTCTTCATCTGGCCGTTCTCAATCCTAGACTTTACTGACTCTGCTTTAGACAATACCTTCATGACTTAAGGGCACTTGGTAGGCACTGAAGCAATTTATTCAGGTTGGTAGCTTGTATCAAACTAGATAGAGAATCGAGAAATCTATATTCTAGGTCTAGCTCATTTCTTGTCTTGGCTAGGCTACTTTGGAAATATGCATAATATCTCTGGTGATAGTTTCTTGTTCCAAAAAATGAGGAGTTGATTATTTGCTCTCCAGAGTCCTTCCCAGGTGTAACACATTATGACCTTATGATCCACAAAGAATTTTAGTTATAAATGATTGTATATCATAGGTTACTAACATTTTTCTGACTGTGTAGTATAGTAAGAAATATATTTTACACCACCACCCTCTTCATCCATAGATATAAAATTCAGAGAAAAAAAAGTTTTTCAAAAAATACCTTATTATATTTTGATGCACCATGATATAATATTTTTCTTTCTATTACTATATTTCATGTTTTAAATTTCATTTCAATACATTAAATTGCTTGATAACTCACTAAGTGGTTTCAAATGATAGTTTGATAAACATTACTTTAGCAATTTTAAAATAGGGTAAAGGGATGAGGTAGGCATGAGGAATAGATTAGAAAATTATTTTCCATTTAAAAAGAACTTTGACTTTACCTGTATCCAAAGGGTGCTTACAATGTTGAAGTTTTCAAGAAAATGCTTTAGCAAGGTTGACAATTTCTCATCACTGTAATCAAAACGATTCTGGAATATAATGGAGCAGATCACATTGCAGGGAACACAGGCCAGAAGGAAAGAAGGATCACAGGGAGATGCTAAAAACAATATAAGTTAAAAGTTAGAGGGGTGGCCAGATGGCTCAGTTGGTTAGAGCGCATGCTCTTGACAACAGGGTTGCCAGTTCGATTCCCACATGGGCCAGTGAGCTGCACCCTTCCACAACTAGATTGAAGGACAACGACTTGGAGCTGATGGGCCCTGGAAAAAACACACTGTTCTCCCATATTGCCCAATAAAAATTTTTTTAAAATTTAGAAAAACAAGTAAAAGTTAAAACAGAATTTTAGTATACATCTTAAGTTGACTGTTTAAAATAATTGAGAAGATTGACTTCTAAGATTCTTTACGTATAGGAGCTATCTGGACATGCCATCATCGCTATAAACTCAACAGGCCTAAAATAAAATGTATTGTCTTTCCCAAAACAAAACTGTGCAATCCAGTCCAATTTATTTATTAATTTCCCCCCAAGTATTCTCCCACTTACAATATTCTCCAAATAAGAGCCACAAGGTAATTTACAAGAGAGAGGTCATTCAAAAAATATCTTTAAAAGTGTAAAATTTAGCTCTCCGTGTGACTACTTCTTCATGATGCCCATAAGAAACTGAGTGACCTAATAAGAAAATCAAGAGACTGAGGAGACTTGAAATCATATTTCACAAAACACAGTTTTAAAAAGTTGGATATACTTTTCTTATAGAAGAGAGAATAATGAGAAAAATTGGAATTGCATTCAGATATTTGAAAAAATGTTATAGCATTGGAAATAGCTTTCTATATATAATAAAGAGTATGACTCCATATTTTGGTGTTTGGCTGCTGACAGCTTTTAAGCCTTACCTTTGCTTCCTCTACTCACATCTGGACAAACTGATAAAAAAAGGTCAATTGTTCCCTCCTTGGGCACAAGTAGGGTGTTTAAACCACACAAACCCTGGCCAGCACACAGAACCCTCATCTCCACCCCAACCCCCTTTAACCACCATAAAAACCTCAAGCCAGTATCCGTTCCCTACCCTGTCAAGCCATTTTTGGAGCCACCCTAGCCTCCACAGAAAGCCTCATTATGTCAATAATAAACCTTTTCATATACTATTGAGATGTGCGTGGCACCTTCAGTCTCAACATCTAAACCAAATTTTGAGTGGGTGGTCCATCCTGCCTCTTGTGTGGGAACTTCCAAAACACTACAACTCCAAAAGCAAACACTTAGCAGGGATCAAAAAGTAAAAGTTACAAGGAAAAAAGGCTCTACTCAACATGTGAACGAAAATTCCAACAGTTATAGTTATCCAGTGATGAAATGGGCTACCCTGAGACTGTGCGGTCACCATAGCTAGATGGAATCATACAGTCTGGGTGATCAAAGGTCAGGAAATTGAGAGAAGGTCATATTCACTATGAGAAAAAAATGAACCAGTTAATAATAAATTCTGCTTGAAATATAAATTAAGTGCACCAAATAATTCCCCAGATAATATGCATCGAAACCCAACATTCGTTGACTTACTAATTCCATTTCCAAAATTTTATTCTAAAAAAGTAGTCAGAAATAGGCAATGATTAATATGGATTGTATTGTTTTCATATTAATAGCAACAAAGAACTGAACAGTTTTCTGGCCAAAATTAAAAGACTGGTTAAATAAACTATGGTACATCCAAAATAATGGAATATTGTACTAATCTGTTAATAATGTTCTTAAAAAAGCATTTAATATTAAACATCTGAAACTTTTTAATATATTAAATTGAAACATAAGGTTACAGAACAATATATGCAGTATAAGCCTCATGTTCTTATCCCTTCTTTTGCTAGGTCTCCCTTCTATTCCTAGATAATATGTGTCAAAAGTCCAAACAATGTTCATTGATACTCTACCACCATTTTCAGAAATTTATTCTAAGGAAGAAATCAGAATTATACAAATATTTGTAATAATTGCATTTTTAATATTAGCAAAAGAAAAGGGAAACAACCCATCTGGACAGTAATATAACACTGGTTTAAAAACATGATGGCAATTCAAGATATAGAATACAGTATTATTTAGTTAATAATGTTCATGAAAAATATTTAAATATTGAGGTTAAAAACCACATGTATCTCATGATCCTGATCTTACTCCTTTCCTGACAAGTCTCCTGCCCAATCCTTTCTCTTCTACACCCTCTCCTAGTCCCACATGTGCCCACACATAGACACACTGTGCAGATTTATGCTACTGCAGCTGACTCCTTTCATACCTACATTCTATGTGAGCTATAATGCAGCCTATGCATGGAGAAGGTTTTGGCATGAATTCTACCACTGAACCACCAATGCTTTTTTTTTTTTTTTCAGTTTTACTGAAATACAATTAACTTTACCTCTTACTACTGTTATGTGAGCAAAAAGTAAACTTAATATTGTACATATCTCTCTGTAGTCTTTTTGTAGTAGCATGTAGTCTAGCCAAACTATGACCATTAATTACACAAAGAAATACACACCATTGGTTTTTCTTAATGCTTCCACCAGACACAAGGCTTCCTCTTGAATTCTGTCTTCAATAGTCTTCTTTCCCATTCCCATATTCCGCAAAACCATGAGGGAGAAACGCCGGGTTTGCTTCCATCCTTCTCCATTGCTGAAAACAATTCCTATTAGGCCAAAAAAAAAAGAGAGAGAGAGAGAAGAACTTCCATTGCCATGAATTATAGCCAAGAGTCTTTATCTCAGGAAATAATAATGACTCTTATGCAGAAATGTAAAAATAGGCTGGGCCAGCCTCAGGAATTCCCATTAAGCCCTAGTTCACCTGCCTTCTCTTTTAACCCAGCCCAGGATGTTACCATCAAGACTCTTGGTTTTACAGAGTACTAAACTATGCTTTGTCCATTAACTCCTCTAAACCTCTATGAACCAAGTGTTTTTTCTTCATTTAACTAATGAGAATACTGAAGATCATGGAGGGAAAATGCTTGCTCTTGGATTACACAGCTAATAAATTATGGTGAGCCCAAGTCATGGGTTAAATTTTCAGGGATTACTTTTGTGCATTGTAAGTAAATTTTAGGAGCAGCAATAAATGGAGTCAATTCTCAACAGAAGGAGAGACAGCTCTTGTGCAAAGGAAGCTCATGAAAATCTATTCCTCAGATAAGGAACATAGCCATAGCCCTTCTCATTTTAACATTTGCCCTCTATTTATTAAATCTCTTCCATGAAATGTGGTCTTAACTCCAAGGAAGTTCAACATCAGACTTCCAGTGTCAAGATGAGATCAGGAGGAAAAACAATGCTCCTAGGAAATTGTCCAGGAAGATCTTAGAGAACAATAGGAGGAAAGGACTGCATTCAGGCCATGTCTCTTTTTGCTGGAACCCAGTGACCCTCCAGAGCACTGGACAGCTTAACACCAGTTCCAAAAACAAATGGAAGATAGTTCAAGTTCTTAACTTAAAAAGCTTTTTCTAATATCAATTCCAATTCATACTTACTATGTGTTTCTCCATAATCCTCTTTTCAGAACATATTTGTGCTCTGTACTCTATTGAATAATTCAAATATTTCTAAAGCTGTTTTGGAAGAAGAGAAAATTGAAGGAGATGTTTGGAAATATTCCAAACTTACGTTGGTTCCATGCATACTATGCAAGCTTCCTAAAATAGCTTTTGGCAACCATGACTCAGGACATAAAACAAAATATTTGGTGAACAGGATCATTTAGTCAATTTCCTCTCCCCTCTTTTCTCTCTTTCTCATTATCTTTACAGGCCATAATTTAAAATGAACATGACTTAGTCACAGATTCATAGAACATTAATGGTTAATTGGTTTGGTCTCATTGGATTTAATGTTTCACGAAGACATTGTGTTACCTTCATAATTTTAAATATGGATTAATGATCCTGTATAGAAAAATGTCATCATTATGATATTTTCATAACTTTCTCTAAATGTTTATAATTTCTCAATTCCTTAGCCTATTCGGAATCTTTGCAACTTACAGATCTACACACACACATTCCCCAAATTAAAGCATACCTGATCCCTGGAAGATTTTGTCTATCACTGGAAAACTGCCCCTGCCAGAAAACTCCTCACTCCGATCAATCAGGGCTTCCTTCACTGCTTCATATCCATACAGCACCACAGTGGGGTTCATGCCAAAATACACGGTGAACACAGGGCCATACTCTTCTGCTAGCTAGCAATGGAACAGAAGATACAGATGAGTGAGAATTTCAAAACTAAAAATGTAGACAAGTGAGGAAAATATTTTTAACCTTATCAAAGAGACATTTTAATGTTCTTTCAGCCATTATAAAAGATTTCCACCTGAAACTAATATAACTAATGTAATATTGTATACCAACTATCTTTTAAATTTTTTTAAAAAGAAAAAAGTATATATTTTGGAAAAAATAAGAAAATACAAGTCATTGAATAAAAAAATTTTTTTTAATTCAACTTCTAGACCCAGTAATCTAATAATAAATTACTTTACTTAAATAGTAATTATCATTATATTATTAATAACATTGCTACTATTATCACCATCAATAGTTATCCTTTATTCAGCTCCCACTGTATGACAGGGTCTGTATCATAAATGTTATGCATATTATTTTGTTAACTTCTTTTCTGCCAAACCTGTAATTGCTCCAAATTTCTCCTTCCTTCCTATAGGTACAATAAATGATACGTTTCTCCTCCTGTTTCAGGGAAGTTCCTCCATCTTGCCACATGTGTAGACTAATAATCATCCCTCATCATCCATTCTCTACATGTTCTTTTAGCACCAGAGACCTCTACATTTTAATAATACATAAAGACATGGCAGCGGCGTCATGGACATTTCTCTGCTTCCTTATGTGGCCACGTGAATAAGTTTCCACGAACTGATGTTAGCAGAAGTGACGTGTGGAAATCCTACACTGTTGCATAAATGGTCACAGCATGCTCTCCATTTCTCCCCCTACCCATGGGTTGAAATGATAGCATGGAGATGGCCCTACCGGGACCATGCAAATGAGAACACTAGCCTAGGGACACGGGATGGTAAACTACAAGACCGAGAAAGACTGGTTCTCTGAAAGATCTCATGGAACAGAGGCAGTCCACCAGCACTCATCTCTCTATCATGTGAAATAGCAATAAACTCCTATCTTCTCTAAGCCATTGTATTATTGGAGTTGTTCACTCACGGTAGCTTATTCAATTTACTATATGATACAGGACTCATACTCTTTTATCATGTCCAATGTTGGAGTCCTTCTGCTACTTGACAATTCATTCTCCATAAAGCAACCAGAATGATCTTGTCACAGGCAAATGTTACCATGACAGTCCTTTAAGCACTTTATGGCATCACATAGCTCTCATGCTAAAGACAAATATCCTTAAAATCCTTGTTTTAAGACCTACATACTCTGGCCCCTGTTTACCTCTTCAATCTCATCTCACACCGTGTTTTTACTTATTCTCTGGGTTACAACCAAATTGGTCCTTTTTCAGATACTCCAACCAGTAATTCTCCTCCCATTTGAAAAAGTCTGGAACAAACTTTTATCTGTTCTTTGTCTGGCTAATGCGTAATCATTGTTTAGATCTCAGCTCCAACTTCACTTCCTCAGAGAACCTTTGGCTTACTGTTCCTCCCACCCCTGGTCCTCCAAGCTATATGGCCTCTTTCTACTATATCCCTGATACATGGCTTGTAATCATACACTTATTTGCATGATTACTTCACAACTACATGCCTACCCTCTAGATTGTAAATTCCATAGTGCTATGGTCTTTTTTCATTCACCATTGAAAATCCCCAGCATCTAACGTAGTACCTAACACCGAGTAGGCATTCAACAACTTGTGGAATATATGATATACTAATACCTTGTGTAAAATAATTATCATTCACTTTTTAAAGAAATGGAAGTTAAAGCTCAGAGATATTTTTAAAACTTGCCCCAAACTGTGAATTAACAAGTGGATGCACTGGGGTGCGGACACAATCTTTTTAAATCCAGAGAGAAAACACAAGGAGCTTCCAGGGGCCGTTGTCTGATAACTAGCCATCTCAGGGAAGACAAATTTCAGATAATTCTGTCCAGATTTAAAGAGCTATTGTTGTATAAATAGCTAAGAACAGAACACTTATTCACTCATTCATTAAGCACATATAATAGAAACTGTGAAAGTTTCTGAACATTTAGTTATTTCCTCAACTTCACATCACTGTGTACTTCTAGGAAAATTTTAGTGTTGTAACTCTGTAATCAGTAAATTTTTAAAAAATTAAAAGCAGTTTCATTACCATTAGGGTTCACCAAAAGGTAATTACTAAAAAGGGGACCTAGATCACAATGTGGACAGGAAATTCCATTTTTGGCAATTTCAACAATCATCTCATGGATCTCATTCTCTTCTGCCAGCCTTCTAGCTGTACCCCATTTAAATTCATGTCTGGGTACCCAATGGACACTTCGTTTTAAAACCACTTCTTTAAAACATAGTGTCTGGGACCATATTTTACTTAGATATAGGGCTGTCTTATCTATTCATTGCCAACAATTGGAAGAAAATTAATCATACTTTACCTTGCTTAAGGATTTGGGGATATTCTTAATATTTATCTGTAGAATATTTCCAATGATTGGGAGAGGAGTGGGTCCAGGTGGCAGCCTCCCTTTGGCATAGCGTCGGTTCCACAGAAAAAGGAGAATCAAGTAAGACAGACAAATTAGCAGGACTGTGAAGAGATCCATTAACGTACTCTGTGTAAAGGCTATCGAAAGCTTTTTAATCCAATGATTTTATAAATGAGTACAAGCTGATCACCAAACATGTACTAAGCCTTTGAACTTTTGGGTAAATACTGTTCTATCTTCAGTGTACTTTGTGATACTGGTAGAGATTAACAGCAAAACAAACAAAATATAAAAAGAACAAAAAACAAAATCAGATACCAACAACAGAATGGTGGTTACCAGAGGGGAGGAGAGGTGAGGAGAGGGCGAAGAGGGTAAATGGGGTCAAATATATGGTGACAGAAAGAGACTAGACTTTGGGTGGTGACCACACAATAGAGTATACAGATGGCGTATTATCGGTACACCTGAAATGTATATAATGTTATTAACCAATGTTACGCCAATACATTTAATTTTAAAAGTAGTCACCTTAGTATTGATAAATATCTAAGTTTTCAGTGGAAATCATAACTGAAAAATAACTCACTTCATATGATTTTATTCATATGTGGAATCTAAAGAACAAAATAAACAAAACAGAAACAAACTCATAAATACAGAGAACATATTCATGGTGGCCAGATGGAAGAGGCATTGGGGGTGGGCAAAAAAGGGGAAGAGATTAAAATATATACAAATTGGTAGTTATAAAATAGTCATGGGATGTAAAGCATAGCACAGGGAATATAGCCAGCAGTATTGTAATAACTATGTACGGTGTCAGATGAGTACGAGATATATCAGGGTGACCACTTTGTAAATTATAAATCTCTAATCACTGTGTTGTACACCTGAAACTAGTATAATATTGCATGTCAACTGTAACTGAAAAAACTTAAAAAATTATTTTAAAAATAATAAAATAAAAATAAAAGATGCACCTTCTGAATACACTGCCCAATAACCACCATGGACCAAATACATATGAAGACTAAAAGTGAATTCTGTGTATTAAAAATGAAGTGCAAAATAACAATGATGAAAACAACAAAGTTAAGTGGTATACACAATAGTTCTAGAAGGTTCTTCATTGCTAGCAAGTACATCAATAACATTTATTTTGCATAAATTTAAATATTATTTTAGATAACATCAAAAATATATAGGGGTTTTTGAATATTAAGTAGCCTAATTTAATAATATAGCTACAATATACAACAAACATTACCAACACCAGAAAGAGGCAATGAAGAAATAGTTTAGTGGTTCTACTGTGCCAGATATTTTCCACCCTGTTAGCTCACTCAAAGAACTTCAAAAAATGCTTTATAATAGCCAAGTTGAGGCTGAGTTATTTTGAAAAGATTCAGATACCTCTCTTCCCAGTTAATAAAGAATAGGACTGGAATTTGAATCTAGGACATCTGACACATCACGTATGCTAATTATAATTTAAGAAGAGAAGAAATGAGTGTCAATACAACAGCAGCCTGGAGGGAAAGAAGTCCACCATTTAGGAGTCATGCAGATATGGAGCCCAACACAGGACTCCCAGTGGTTTAGTCTTCCACACTGCTGGTGATGAAGTGTGCTCAGTCCTGCAGCAGGAAGAGTCAATCTCAGAGGAAATCAGCAGGCAGGTCCTGAGAGAGAAGAGCTTCCATCCATAGCTACTGTAGCAGCAGAGAAGCAAGGCTAATAAGTAGTCAAGCTTAGGGTAGAACTAACTACATCAAAAATACCTCAGTCTGAATAAAAAGTCAGTGCCGAGGTTGAAAAAAAATGAAAAAGAAGAAAAAAAAAAAATACCTCAGTCTGGAAAGGCCACCATGTCCAGAGTTCACAGACAAGAACATATTAGTTTGGTGCAAAAGTAATTGTGGTTTCTGCAATTATTTTTAACCTTTTAAAACGCAATTATTTTTGCAGCAACCTAATAATATATGTAGAGCACTTTCTAAGTGTAGTAAAATAAAAATGCCACTTTATATTACATGAAAGAACCTACTATAAATAGTCTTCTGTAAAACCACTATTAGATTTTTCAGTAAAGTGCCTAGAATCTCAGTGCTTTATAAAAAGAAAATAAATTGCTTTCTTTAATTCAAAATCACTAATTCTTTTTATTTATAGAAGTCTGTGAAGTTTATGAAGCACTTTTGTGAATATCTTATTATTTGAATCTCACAACTCATGAGACAGGTATTTTTTTATCCATTTTACAGATGAGGAAAATGAGAATCAGAACTGAAGGAATTCACCCAAATTTCCATTTCTAAGGCAAGGAAAGGATTCCAGTTCTGGTTTTATAACTTGTGAGCTCTGCATTGGAAAGTATTTCAATTTAATTATATTTCAGGAACATTGGTTGAGTAATTATTATGTACCTTGCAATCTCACTTTGGCAATAAAAAAATTGATTTAAAATTAAACAGTTACAGAGTCAATAGTTTCACCATGACAAATGAAAATGAGAGTTCAGAAAAATTTGTACCTTTGTAATCTTTAGATTTCAGGAAGCCAGGGTCCAAAGATTCAAAGAACTTGATTACAAAGAAATGCAGTTATTGGCTGTCCAATCCCTCATCTGATGTACACTGCCTCAGGTTCTGGAACAAGAACAGATTTTAAAACAATTTTAGATCATACACCATGATCAAGTGGGATTCATGCCTGATATACAAGGGTGGTTCAATATCCACAAATCAATTAATGTGATATCACATTAACAAAACGAAAAATAAAAATCATATGATCATATCAATAGATGCAGAAAAAGCATTTGACAAAATCCAGCAGCCATTTATGATAAAAACTCTTAAGAAATTGGGAATAGAGTGACCATATCTCAACATAATAAAGGCCATGTATGATAAACCTACAGCTAACATCATACTCAATGGAGAAAAGCTAAAACCAACCCCTTAAGATCAGGAATAAGGCAAGGTTGCCCACTTTCTCCACTTCTATTCAACATAGTGCTGGAAGTTCTAGCCACAGCAATCAGACAAGAAACAGAAATAAAAGGCATCCAAATTGGTAAGGAGGAAGTAAAATTGTCATTATATGCAGATGACATGATACTCTATATAGAGAACCCTAAAGACTCCACAAAAAAACTGTTAGAACTGATAAATGAATTTAGTAAAGTAGCAGGATACAAAATTAATACTCAGAAATCAGTTGCATTTGTATATACCAATAATAAAATATCAGAAGGAGAAATTAAGAAAACAATCCCATTTACAATTGCTTCAAAGACTATAAAATACCTGGGAATAAATTTAACCAAAGAAGTAAAAGATCTGTACTCAGAAAATTATAAGACACTGAAGAGAGAAATTAAAGAAGATACAAATAGATGGAAACACATAGCATGCTCATGGATAGGAAGAATTAATATCATTAAAATGTCCATACTGCCTAAGGCAATATACAGATTCAATGTAATTCCTATCAATATATCAACGACATTTTTTACAGAAATAGAACGTATAATCCTAAAATTTATATGGAACCATAAAAGACCCCGGATAGACTCAGCAATCTTGAGAAATAAGAACAAAGTGGGAGGTATAACAATACCTGACATCAAATTATACTACAAGGCTACAGTAAACAAAACAGCATGGCACTGGCATAAAAACAGACACAGAGATCAATGGACAGAATAGTGAACCTAGACATAAATCCATGCCTATATGGTCATTTAATTGACGACAATAGAAGCAAGAATTTACAGTGGGGTAAAGACAGTCTATTCAATAAATGGTGCTGGGAGACCTGGACAGACACATGCAAAAAAATGAAGCTGGACCACCTCTTTACACCATATACAAGAATTCAAAATGGATTAATGACTTAAATGTAAGATCTGAAACCATAAAATTCCTAGAAGAAAATATAGGAAGAAACTTTACAGATATTACCCAGAGTAAGATTTTTATTGATATATCCCCTTGGGCAAGGGACATAAGAGAAAAAATAAACATGTGGGATTACATCAAACTAAAAAGATTTTTCACAGCAAAGGAAACCATCAATAAAACAAAAAGGGATCCTACTGAATGGGAGAAGATAGTTGCCTATGATATATGCGATAGGGGGTTAATATCCCAAATTTATTAAAAACTCAACTCAAAAAAAAAAAACAATTAAAAAGTGGGCAGAGGACATGAAGAGACATTTTTCTAAAAAGGACATACAGATGGCAAACAGACATATGAAAAAATGCTCAATCTCACTAATCATTAGAGAAATGCAAATAAAAACCACAATGAGATACCACCTCACCCCAGTCAAAATGGCTATCATCACTAAATCAACAAACAACAAGTGCTGGTGAGAATTTGGAGAAAAGGAACCCTTCTGTACTGCTGGTGGGATTACAGATTGGTGCAGCCACTATGGAAATCAGTATGGAGATATGTCAAAAATCTGAGAATGGAACTACCTTATGACCCAGCAATTCTACTGCTAGGTATCTATCCAGGGAAATCCAAAACTCTAATTCAAAAAAATGTATGCACCCCTATGTTTATTGCAGCACTATACACAATAGCCAAGACATGGAAACAACTGAAATGCCCATCAATAGACGACTGGATTAAGAAACTGTGGTACATTTATACAATGGAGAATTACGCAGCCATAAAGAAGAATGAAATCTTACCATTTGCAACAATATGGATGTACCTAGAGAACCTTATGTTAAGTGAAATAAGTCAGACAGAGAAAGACAAATACCATATGATCTCACTTATATGTGGAATCTAAATAAAAGAATAAATGCATGTATTAATCAGAAACAGTCTCAGAGACACAGAGGAAAAACTGAGGGTTGCTAGATGGGAGGGGGGTTGGGGATAAGGGGGAAGGTGAGGAGGTTAGAAAGCACAGTCAGTAACCACAAGATTGCCCCGGGGTCACAAAAGTCAATTTGGGGAATGTAATCAATAATGTTGTAAAGATTTTGTAGGGTATCCGATGGACACTTGTCTCATTAGGGAGACCACCTCAGGGAAGATGTAGATGCCTGATCACTGCACTGTACACCTGACGCTGAAGCTGAACAATAATGAATGTCAACTACAAGTTTATATATATATGGTTACAAGAAGCGGAGTACAGCATTAGGAATAGAGACAGTGGAAATATAATAGCTGCGTGGATTGTCAGAGGGGTAGTGGATGGGGGAAGGGGGTTGGCACTGTGTGAGGGATATAAATGATAAAGCCTAAAAAAAACAATTTTATATATACTCATATATGTATTATGTGTATGTATATGTGTGTATAGATATATAGATATAGATAGATATAAATTGTTTAAAAATAATTCTCTCTCACTGTCTCTCTTCAGAGCAATTCCTTTGCTGAGAAACTTGTGTCTTAGCTCTGTCTATGCAACCTTTCTGGGGGTTCATGTCATATGCTTGGCCATGTTACTCTTCACAGAAGGAAGAATACATAGAAATAATTGAACTGGAATAGATCTTAGAAATCATCTAATGAAATTCTTGACTTATTTTAAGAGCAATGTAATAATGGCTCAAAGAAGCAAAGACCTCTGCATATGCCGTGTTTCCCCGAAACTAAGACGTAGCCGAACAATCAGCTCTAATGCGTCATTTGGAGCAAAAATTAATATAAGACCCAGTGTTATATGTTAAGACCGGGTCTTATATTAATTTTTGCTCCAAACGACGCATTACAGCTGATTGTCCAGCTAGGTCTTAGTTTCGGGAAACACAGTGGGTTAATATCAGAGCTACTAGTTGAAGGATCTTTCATTTCTCAAATGTAGGATGTTTTTGATCACCTGAATCTGAAGAAATTTTATTTTATTTTATTTTATTTATTTTTAAGGAGGGTGCAGCTCACAGTGGCCCATGAAGGGATCGAATCGGCAACTTTGGTGCTACCAGCACCACGCTCTAACCAACTGAGCTAACCAGCCACCCCTGAAGAAATTTTAAATATAATATTGAATATAGGAAACATTGTTTTTAAAATTTAACTCTCTGCTACACAAATGTCAGCTACCTTAAAGATAGTGGAAGTTTATGATAACCTGTTTTACCTCAGATGGTAAGGACAGCAAAGGTGAGCAAGCAGCATTATTTTACCTGAAACCCTCAGTCAGAGCTCAAAACGAAACTGGACTATTAATCCAAGACACACAGTCTCTTTGCCTTTGCTTTTGCTGACAATTAAAATCCTAAACAAAGATACATGGGAATATTTCAGTACAAAATCTACTTTCTAGGTACTCTGGCCAGGATTCTAATTCGTGAGAAGGAAGAAGACAGATACAAGTTCATGCTAAAAAGCATTTTATCCTCCAACCTGGCATTGTTCAGCACCAAGAGGGAACTTCCAGTTCAAAAGAGTTCCCCTCCCCAGGAAAGGAATAGCGGAGGCAGCAACTAGCTTCTCTATCCTTTTGGGTAACCCCATAAAGGTCCTGCTTCAGTTTCATCCCACCCAGAGCAGCAAAGCGGAGATGTAGAGAGATGCCAGGAACCAGGAAGAAAAGAAGGGGTTACTAATAGCAGCCACACAGCAGGAACATTGTGGGTCCCAGTGACCTGCTCAGAAGACGAACCCAGCAGATTTCACCACTGACAAAACCAACATAGCCAGCACAGCCAGCTTGGACCCCCTGCAGATGACACCAACTTTTGTCCCACAGGCATTCACACTTGCTGATGCCAGCTGCCTGGAGTCCCTCCCCACTTCCTGGACCCACCCCAGCTGGAATCCAGGAACCACACCAGAAGCCAACTCAGGCCTCTGCAGCTGTGTTAGTGCAAAACCTCAGCCTAGACACACACACACACACACACACACACACACACACACACACACACCAGTTAACACCCACTGCTGGGCGTACACTTAGAGTTAGCCCCTCCAGCTGAGCACCCATTTGTCCCCAGCCCAACCCCCACCTCCGGCTTGCACTGCAGTGTACATGCTTGGGGGGAGGGTGTGCACTCATGAGAGAGCACACTGACAGCCAGGGCACCTGCAGCTGCTTGTGGGCCCAGATCAGGTCCTGTCTTCTGTCCCTGGCCAGCATCCCCATGCACACCTGTAGCTAGCCTCTCCAGCGGGGCGCCTGCATGCGCACGGCCTAACCCCCATCACTGACAATCATTGCAGTCCAAACACCTGCAGGGAGAGTATACACCCCAGTAGGGCCTCTGTAACTGCCAATGAGTCCTTAGTGGGCCTGACCCCTGCTGCCTACCCCGGCCCCTCCACACTACATATGTCTGCATCTGGCCCCTGTCCCCACATACAGCCTAGAGCTGGCCCATGCAGCTGTGTGCTTACCACCAGCTCTAACCACTAGTGGTGCCTGTCCTGGTCCTGGAGGCACCACTGAGGACCCTTACAGCCCTTGCAGCCACTGCAGACCCCTGGCAGTGCTCAGCAAGGTCCACAGAATTGTCAATGCTGTGGACCCCAGCAGCTTGAGCCAAAGAGACATTATGCCTTCCCAGAGCCAGTGCTGCTACATGCTCCCAAACTTCACCCCCTGCACCACTTGACTTAGAGTCACAGCATACTCCAGCATACCCCACAGGTGAAAGTCTTCTCTTACTGAAAAAGACTAAAAGAGGTAACTGCTTTTTCAAATCTTCAGACACCTATACAAGGTTCCAGGGACCATGAAGAATCAGGGAAAAATGAGTCCACCAAAGGACTACAGAAAATCTCTCATTATTGGCCCCAAAGAAATGGTGGCCCAGGAATTGCCCAACAAAGAATTATAAACAATTGTTCTAAAGAGTCTCAGAGGGCTACAAGATAATACAGATAAACAATTTAGTGGTATCAGGAAAACAGTAAAAGAACAAAATGAGATGTTTAACAAAGAAATATAAAACATACAAATTTTGGAGCTGAAGAATACAATAACTGAAGAATGCAATAGTTTCAACAGAAGACTAAAACAAGCAGAGGAAAGAATCAGTGAGCTAGCAGACAGATCAACTGAAATGATCGTTTCAGAGTAGCAAAAAGAAAAAACAATGAAAAGAAATAAAGAAAGCCTATAGGACTTATTGGACTCTATCAAGAAAAATAATGTATGCATCATTGGAGTCCTAGGAGAAGAGAGGGAGGAAAAGGGTAGAGGGCTTCTTTAATGAAATAATAGCTGACAATTTCTCAAACCTAGGAAGAGATTTGGACATCCAAGGGCATGAAGTTCATAGGTCACCCCAAAATTTCAATCCAAAGCAATCTTCTCCAGAACACAAATAAAACTGTTTAAAATCAAAAGCAAAGAGAGAATTTTAAAAGCAACAAGCGACATTTCTCTCGTAAAAGGGAAAGGTTATTGGCAGATTACTCAACAGAGATCTGGCAGACCAGGGGAGAATGGGACGATTGACATTCAAAGTACTGAAAAAAAGGAACTGCCAACAAAGAACACTTGACTCAGCAAAGTTATTGTTCAGAAATGAAGGGAAGATAAAAACTTACCTTTACAAAAGCAGAGGGAATTTATCACCACTAAATCTGCCTTATGAGAAATACCAACATATTTGATAACCTAGAAGAAATGGATAAATTCCTAGAAACACATAACCCACCAAGACTAAATCACAGGGCTGGCCTGGTGGCTCAGGTGGTTGGAGCTCCGTGATCCTACCTCCGAAAGTTGCTGGTTCGATTCCCACATAGGCCAATGGGCTCTCAATCACAAGGATGCCTGTTCAACTCCTCGAGTCCCGCAAGGGATGGTGGGCTGGGCCCCCTGCAACTAAGATTGAAAATGGCAACTGGACTTGGAGTTAAGCTGTGACCTCCACAACTAGATTGAAAGAACGACTTGGAGCTGATGGGCCCTGGAAAAACACACTGTCCCCCAATTTAAAATAACAAAAATTTTTTAAAGTTGTTGGCTTTAACTACATTTTAAAACAATAAAAATTAAAATAAAATAAAATAAAATGATAGAACTGACTAAGTGATTCTCAGGGTCTTTCCCAGATGGATGACTGTGCTCTGGGCAAGATTTTAGTGTTAAAACACTAAATGTCACAGATAGGTCTAAATTTTAGACTTGGAAGAGACAAGAACATGAATGATTGCTCAGAAAGAATCTTGGCCTTGCTTGGATCCATGGTGAGCTCAGAATCCTGATGTTTTCAATTAATTTCTTCATTGAGTTAATAAAACTCTGATCTTTATAATCAAAATAGTTCTGGAAAATATAGAAGCAGATCCCATTGCAGGTAGCATAGCTCAGGAAAAAACATAGAATTAAAGAGTGAGGTAAAGTGGAAAATATTTTTTAAAGCAATAAATCATGCACTATAAATTTGTCTTTCAGATTATATAATCAAGTTAATTTTTCTTTTTCCCCCTTCTTCGGCCACCCCCATCCCCACCCCCACTCTGGTTCAAGCCGTTGTTTCTCAGTCTAGTTGTGTAGGACACAGCTCCCTGGCCCATGCTGGTATTACGAGCCTTGCGCTCCCCCGGCTGAGGCAGTTGTTCACAATCATGAAACCCTTTTATACATTAAGTTGAAATAACTAAGTGTAGGTCCAGAGAGGAAAGGAGCAAAGAGAGAGAGAAAAGAAAGATGAAGTCAGATATTTGAAAGATTACAAGAAAGAAGGGAAAAGTCCATATTGCTCTAGAAGAAACATGAAGAAAAAGGAGTAGAGGGGCCGGCCCGGTGGCTCAGGCAGTTAGAGCTCCATGCTCCTAACTCCGAAGGCTGACGGTTCGATTCCCACATGGGCCAGTGGGCTCTCAACCACAAGGTTGCCAGTTCAACTCCTCAAGTCCCGCAAGGGATGGTGGGCTCTGCCCCCTGCAACTAGCAACGGCAACTGGACCTGGAGCTGAGCTACGTCCTCCACAATCCACAACTAAGATTGAAAGGACAACAACTTGACTTGGAAAAAAGGCCTGGAAGTACACACTGTTCCCCAATAAAGTCCTGTTCCCCTTTCCCAATAAAATCTTTAAAAAAAAAAAAAAAAAAAGTAGAAATTACTAAAAGCACATTTATTTTTATTGTCATTTTTTTGTATGTAAAAAGTAAATAAGATGTTTTGTTTGGTTTTTAAGTATAGATAAGGAAAGGGGGAGAGAAAGATGTTGTTCCTTGTTTCCATGAAGCCAAAAAACCAAGTCAGATTTCTAAGAAAGCTGACCACTTCAGGCCCATGGTTGTGCTTTCATAGGGGAAATCACGCCATCTTGTGGAATTTTAGGATACTGCAGTTACCAGAACGCAGTAGGTTTGAATGTTTTAAAATTGGACCATAATTTAGCTCAACTCCTTTATTTTACAGATGAATTTATAAGGAATAAGCAAGTTTCTTTTGGAGATGTGTGCCTGTAAAGTAAGACTATTTTGATAGTCAGGCTAAAAACTGAGTTTTACCCAATATCTTCATTCATTTAGATTGAAGAATGAGCAAAAAAAGAAAATGGAAAATGAAAGGACAATTTGGAATGCAAAACAACAATTAGAGCCATTGCTGTGAGTCAATTCTAAGCCCTTGCCCAGGCAAGCACCAGTCGTGAGAGCTGGCAGTGGGGGTTAAACCATTATCCCCAAAGTTTTAACCCATTATTATCCAACATGATAAAGGACACCACACCACCTTAGTCTATAAATTTATTGAGTAAAAACAAAATCCATTTCAGATATTAAATTCGGTTTGGTTCAAATTTGGCTGATGTCCATTTGCAGCAGAGATGAACTGAGGTGAGAAGACACCATGAGGCTGGCATAGGGACACTGAACAGAACAATTTTCCATTAGTTGTAAAAGCCGGCATCACACAGCAGTGTGAGTCAGTTAGCAGAGGCAGGGGGAAGCGACATTTCACGAGCAGGGAATAAAACCAAAGTAAACAAGAACTTCCAAGAGAGGAGAGGGTCAGAGCATTTAGAGACCAGGTTACAACAGGGGCTGGTTGGAGAACAGTGTTGGGTGCAGATCTGCTGGTTCACTTGGGGAACACGGTGACCACGTCGTAGCCTTCGGGTGGCGTGACCCGCTCTCGGGCATGCTTTTCACAGTAGATTTGATCTTCCACAAAGAAATGGCCCTTCTGTTTCAGGTTTGTGCCACAGTCGGTACACACGTAACACTCAGGGTGGCGGTGATGGTCCCGCAGCTTCACAAACACACCACTGCAGGAGGGAGGGAGGAAAGCGGCTCCATTAGTGATGAGCACATAAAAGTGGCACCAGGGCCAGGGGCTTCTCCCCAGAGGCCCATCAAAGGGCAGATGGGGGCCTCCCAATGGGCCTTCAGTGATAAATTGGACCTCCCATTCCTGGAGTCCAGAGACATGACCCTTGAAACTGCAGAAGTCTCTCCCTCTTCAACAGAGCAGCCCTGCTTCTTCTGGTTTCACATGTTCATATCCTAAGGGTTCTATGGCCAACGAAAACCTTCACCAGCTGACTCTAGGACACAGGACCTACCAAGTCTCTCTGCTCCATTTTTCAGGTAGGATTTTTTTTTTTCCCACCATACCCAAGATATGTAACATCCAGCACTTTCCATATTTTCATGGTTTACCCAACCCGCAGGTCCCCCAAGGCCTACAGGATGCAGATACTCACACAATGCCGGTGCCACATTTATCACACATGGGTAACTTCTGGGCATTTCCAATAGAGGCGGCCACTTTGGTGACCGGAGCCTTAACACTTCTGAAGCCTGAGGGCTTGTTGGGATCCCCTAAAATGAGGAAAACACCTGGGTTGGCCAGGAAGTTCAAGACTGCAATTTAAGTATCACTTAGTTCTTTCAGAGTCATTTATACGTATGTTCCAGCAAGGTTATGGAGACTGGATTCAAACAGATCTGACTGCAGCGATCCTGGGCAAGTTACTTAACCTCTCTGGTCCCCGGTTTCCCTTTTTATAAAACAGGACATCATGTTTCCCTTCACAGTGGTACAAAACTATTTAAAAATGCCCGTAAAGCCCTCCCATAGTACCTGGCACATGGTCATCCCTCAAAACACATATTTATTACATTCTGATTAAATACATGCAAACACTGACAGGGGAACTTAAAGATGCCTTATACAGATTGAATGAATGAATGAATGAATGAATGAATGAATGAAGGCATTATTTGATCATCAAAAGACAGTGTAGTTAGATGCCAAAAAGAAACCCAATTCACAAGGAAAACAAAATCACTACAGTGGAGCATGCTACAAGCAGCCAGAGGAAAAGCAGCTGTTACAGAGCATAGTAAGCAGCCTTCCTGCAGTCAGCTTTGTACACACAAAATAGGCTCCTACTTGCTGGGTGCTGAACTGACTACAGCTACTTTCAGCACTTCTTCAGAGCCCTGTGTCATGGCAGCTCTCCATAATGGTAAGCTACTAATTCTACTATCACTGCTGTGTCATTAGCTGGGTGTGTTTCCACGTCCCTTATTTTTTTCCTACGATGTGCCCTGCAGTACTGTTATGTGCATCAGCTATTCACACAGGTCTCTGTCAGGACTGCAAATGACTAGAGCACAAGAACCCCGTTTTATATATTTTTCAATACTCCACAAAGCATAGCATGGAGTTTAGCAAACAACAGAGGATCAAGAAATACACAGAAATGAATGACAGACTGCCATGACGAATGCATCATGGTCCCTACCTTAGTTCAACATGCTTTGGCCCAAGGAGCTAAAGAAGTCTCTACAACAATGGTTCTGAAAAAGCACCTATGAGCATCCCGGGCACCAGATTTCATGAAATTCAAAGACCAGGGTGTACCCCAAGCCTGCTGAACAAGCACCTCTAGGTGCAGGGGATCCAGGAGACCTCATCCTATACCCCCAGTTAAAACCCACTTCTTTGGACTACAGCAGCTGTTCTCAACCTTCATTGTGTATCAGATCACCAGGAGGACTTATTACAAAAAACAGATTGCTAGGCTCACCCCAGAACTTCTGATTCAGCAGGCCTGGGGTAGGGCCTGGGGTAGAGCCTGGGGTAAGACCTGGGGTAGGACCTGGGGTAGGGCCTGGGGTAGGGCCTGAGGTAGGACCTGGGGTAGGGCCTGGGGTAAGACCTGGGGTAGGGCCTGGGGTAGGGCCTGGGGTAGGACCTGGGGTAGGACCTGGGGTAGGGCCTGAGGTAGGGCCTGAGGTAAGACCTGGGGTAGGGCCTGGGGTAGGGCCTGGGGTAAGACCTGGGGTAGGACCTGGGGTAGGACCTGGGGTAGGGCCTGGGGTAAGACCTGGGGTAGGACCTGGGGTAGGGCCTGGGGTAGGGCCTGAGATAAGACCTGGGGTAGGGCCTGGGGTAGGGCCTGGGGTAAGACCTGGGGTAGGGCATTTCTAACACGTTCGCAGATGCTGCTGGTCCGGGTACCACACTTTGAGAACCACTGGATAAGAGCAATAAAGATGGCTTTCTGTGTAAGGTGAGGGGACCGGGGCGGGCAGCGTCGTTCAGAACTACAGCCATGGTGGGCAATCCTGGGACTGACAACTGAGGGCCCTGGCCTGGCTCTCCTGTCCTTTCAGAAATCGAGTCCCTGTATGCTGACTGGTGCTTCTAAAACTGAGATGTGTTCAAATAGGGGCACTATAAGTGGCTGGGCGTGGTAGGTTATACATTTTGTTCAATTCTCTACCCTCCCTATCTTTGCACGCTTCCCAGTACGTGATTCTGTACTGGAGATGATTGTGTCTCCTACGGAATAGTTTTTGTTGTCACAACTAGAGGGGAGTGCTTCTGGCATCTAGTGGGTAGAGGCCAGGGATTCTGCTAAATGTCCTTAAAATGCACAGGACAGCCCAACCATAAGGATTTATCTGGCCCAAAATGTCAACAGCATGTAGTCTGAGAAATCCTGCTCTTGGTGGAGTGTACTTCCCCATCCCACAGACTTTGGGTTTGCCATATAACTTGCTTTGGCCAATGGGATGTGAGCAGACGTGAACCCTGTTCAGTCAGAAGCACCAAGTGCACTTGTGTGGTTTGGTCGCCACTGAGCTGCTGCCCTACGCCACAGGAACAGCCAGCCGTGGAGAGCCTCCCTCTTCTGGGCTCCAGCATGAGAAGACTCACGGAGCCAGGCCCAGCCCTGCTAAACCCGGCCAAGCCACTCCTGAGCAGCAGAGTAACAGGTGCAAGAAATGCATTTGCTGCTGCAACCCACTGCTAAGTAATATAATGAAAGAGCTTGGGATACTTGGCTGCCTGATGGAGAGCCCCAAGAGTGGATATTTCAAAGCAACCTGGGATTTCAATGGCCCATCATGGGTGTTTAGGACACAGTCTCTCAGGTTTCTCCCAGCAGGGCTGGGAACTGATTCAGCTGTGAGCTCTACAGACAGGCTTGGTTGGGGAAGGGCTGGTGCTGCCCCGTCGGCAGGTGTATCGAGGAAACCACCGTGGTGCTTTGGTTATCCCCGAGCCCAAGGTACTGTCTTGCCTCCCTAAACCTTCCTCCCTTCCTTGGCCATAGTCCCAACTTTGTTCATTATGGAATGTTCTTTTGCATTAATATTTTTTGCAAAAAAATTTTTTTAAAAATAAACTGCATTAAAGTATCATTTGTGTCTTGATTATTGAGTTTTTTGGTGCCCCCTTAAATTTTGTACCCCAGGCGAATGCCTTCCTCATCTCCCCCTGATCCTGGCCCTCTATAGGGATCTCAGAGGGGCCTGGGCGAGCAGCTTCATGCCTCCAAGCATACCAAATGGGCTCTCTCATCTTCTGGCTATTGGTGCTGGAGCCACCTTGGCTGCCTACACTGTGAAAAGAAGGAAATGGCAGCATCTCTGCATACCTGGACAGCTTGGAAAGGAAACAGTGCTGAGGGAACCAACTCAAGGTAGTCAGGGTCTCTTATGTGATGGGCTGTGTTTTTCACACAACTTATTCAATCAGCAGAAAAATTACCAGGAAAGGGCAGAGGGTGCAAGAGGGTAGAAGGAGAGAAGAAAGGAGAGATATACAAGCCTCACTTCGTAGGAGGAGAATCCATAACCAATTCTGGAATAAAGAAAACTGAACTCGATGAAACGGCACAGCGGGAGCAGAGGCGGCTGCGTGCTGGATAAAGCCATCCTGGGTGCGGCTTGTTCGGCCCTAGAGCGCCACCTACTGGCTCTATTTTCTTCTCACTTATTTAGCCAAAACTGAAAATGCAAACAAATTTCACTTCTTCCTTCCCTCTCAACTAGCTTACAGTAAAAATATCAGCTCCCTTGAGACTCTGGGCAACTACAAACATTTACAAACTTCTCTTCTTCCAGCCTGGGATTTTAATGGCTCAAAGCTTTCTGGAAGAAAAGTGAAAATAAGTTGAGTAAATAAAACACAGCTTTCTTTCCATCCACTGCACTGCTCAACAACCTCCCATGGCTCCACATTGCCTAGAGAATCAAAGTCATGGTCCTTGACCTAGCACCTGGTGGTCCTCATGATTTGATCATCTGAAAATTCTCCTGGAACACTGGGCACCAGCCAAAATGAGCCTTGATACTTAATGAGCAAGGCTCCAGCTTTCTTACCTCGGAGCCCCTGTGTTTTCTCAGTCCATGTCTCCCTCCAAGTTTCCTCTTGTTAAAAATCTCCTTCAGTGGATGGATGAACAGATAAACAAGATGTGGTACATACATATTAAAGAATATTATTCAGCCTTAAAAAGGAAGGAAATACTGACACGTGCTACAACACGAATGAACCATGAGGACATTACGCTCAGTGAAATAAGACAGTCACAGAATGATAAATACTGTAGGATTCCACTCACATGAAGTACTTGGGGAGTAGTCAAATTCATGGAAACAAAAGTAGAATGGTGGTTTCCAGGGGCTGGGTGGGTGGGCAATAAGGAGTGAGTGTTTCATGGGCAGAGTTTCAGTTTTGCAAGATGAAGAGTTTTGTGGTGAATGGTGGTGATGGTAGCACAACGGTATAAATGTACTTAACGCCACTGAATTGTATGTATACTTAAAAATGGTTAAGATGGTACATTTTATGTCAGATGTATTTCACCAGAATTAAAAAAAAAAAGAAAACAAGCGTCCTTCTCCCTGTAAATTTTGGAATTTGATCCAGAGCAAGATGAAGCTTGAGGAACCCAAGACCCTTTCTCCTAGACCAGAGGCTGAATTTCAGCCAAAATGAGAAGACCCACATAGCATCTTTGGAGGTTTACCACCAAACCCTCTTGCAGCCAAACCCCCCACGGGGACCTGACTGTGTACCTGACACTTTATACACGTGCCATTTCCCTTAATACTTTAAACCATCCATGAAGCAGCCATTAGCCTCATTGGATATGTGCAGAAACTAGGGCTTAGGGCAACTTGCTCGAGGTCTCATGGCTGGTCACAGACAGAGCCTGGATGCCAGCGCTCTACCACGCAACGCTGCTTTATGAACCAGAGGCCTTCCTGAATGACAGTACCCCTCATCGAGTGCTTTTCCCATGTACCAGCCACTGTCCAAGCTTTGACCATTTCATCTCAAATTAAAAAAGGCATTTGAGCTCCCTCCCCAGAGAGCCTTCTACATGTGGGCGACGTTTAGATTAGAATCTGTGCTGTTTCATTTAGTGAAAATTTAATGCAAGTGCATAGTAAGAGATATGGGAGAGACTACAAGGTCCATTATCTCCCTCTTCTTTTTTAGAAAAAAATTTTATTTTCTTTGGGGCAAGAAGATATTCAGCCCAGGGGGCAGGGAAAGTATCATTTTCAGACTCGCTTGCAACTAGATGTGGCCATGTGACTAAATTCTAGTCCAAATGTAAATGGAATAGTAGTGGGGAACTTCTGGGAAAGAGAAAGCTGGTTCATCTGAAAGTGGGACTTCCCAATTAACCCTTTTCCCCTTCTTCCTTAATCGTGGCTGGAGCAGGGCATGATGGCTGGAGCACCAGCTGCCAACTAGGACCACAAGGTAACCTTGAGAATGGAAGCAACAGGCTTGGTCCATGGAGCATAGGAAGGAAGGAGTCCAGATCTTGATGAGCATGGAGCTGCCACCTCAGGGCAGCTCCCCTGAGCTGGACTTTAGGTCCTTCTCTCTGACATGAGGGCATTTGGCTAGATGACCTCTACAGTGTCTATGTCCTACTTTGGGCTGGAATGGACTGACTCTTCCTCTCTTAACTGAAGGGCTCTGCACCCACTTACTCAGAGTAAGTTGTGGTTTCTCATGTTTTGACAAAACTGTCATCCTTTAGGGTTGGTCCCCAAGTCATTTTTCAGGAGGGCCCAATACTGGAACTTACTACAGAGTAGGGCTCATTACTTCCTAATTGCACAGGTACTCCAAGCAAAGGAGGAAATTACTGGTAGAACAATATCCTTTTAGCATAAAAGAACTTTTTCCCTAATTTCCTGTGCTTGTAAATTGCCAATTTCTCTAAAGAACCCACCCAAACTGAGGAAGCCTACATGTTGGGTGTGTTCAGTAGGGAACTTTCAGCTCAGGGAAGGACTCCCAGGAGGCTGAATCTCGAGCTGGGTGCTTTGCAGAGGGAGGTTCCTTTACCAGGGGGCCCTCAGGTCTGACCCTCACTGGCTACCCTGAGCAGACAAGTCAACGCCTCCGGGGCACGGCTAAAGCAGGCCTATCAGAAGCTCCAGGTGTCCCTCCAGAAGCACTGACTCTCCCTTCATAGATAGACATGTTGGAGAGAGGTGGAGAGAGAAGCACAAAGCAGAACTCCTATGAGGTATCTGAGACTGAGAGAAAGGGACAGAGTGTAGAGGGCTGGATGTCACAGAGACCAGGAATGGGTACAAAACCCAACTCTCCAGCAAAGTCATTCCTAGGTAGGCCGGCCATGAGACTCAAAAGGTGCTATGAATAACCGCCTGGGAGGTGAGTGATCCTGAGCGCTGCTGCTCTCGGGACACCTTTGTGAGAATGAGGAAAAGCATCCCTTCTTCAACACCCCCATCTGTCAAAATTCTCTCATACTGCTGTCATTGAATTAAAATCGTTTTACTGCTTTCCAAGTGAAAATCACCATAATAAATACACAGTATATGATGGCTACAATGTGAAGTCTATCTCCTGAGACCTGCAGAGCCACACGGGTGGCCCTAGGTGCCCTGGGCATGCACTCACACCATGGACAAGCGGAGGCTGGCCTGGAGCCTCTTGCCGAGCTTTCAAACCTAATAATACCGTTTCCCTGAAAATAAGACCTAGTCAGACCATCAGCTCTAATGCGTCTTCTGGAGCAAAAATTAATATAAGACCCGGTCTTATATTATATGAGACCCGCTCCTATTATATTAAAATAAGATCGGGTCTTATATTAATTTTTGCTCCAAAAGATGCATTAGAGCTGATGGTCCGGCTCGGGCTTATTTTCGGGGAAACGTGGTAGTTATGAAGCACCTACAGTGTGCCCATCACGGTGACGGGTGTTCTGTGCAGTTTATGAAATTTGAACCTCACACCAATCTGAGAGGAAAGGATTTTTACCCCGGTTGACAGATGAGAAAAGAGGCCTGGAAAGGCTCAGAGACTTGCCCAAGGTCACAGGGAGAGGGCTCTTAGCCTCTCAGGAGGCCATCCACCCTAGAGCAAGAGCAAACGCACAGTCACAAAGTGGAAGCCCAGTGCCTGGCTTCACTGTGCTGCTCCTTCATTTTCATTCTGCGAAGACCACTGTCATCGCATGTGGTCTTCACCTACTCACACGTGTCAACCACCACAGAAGCGTGCCATGTGGGTGCAAACCAAACAAATGGCCTCAGCCTCCTAATGCACAGGTGACAGGAACCAGCTAGCCAGGTGTGGCTGGGATCACATTCTCTCTCTCTCTCTCTCCCCATCTGCTAGCATTTTAAAAGCCTTGCCTTCCAAAGCACACTGTGCTCTTTCCCCCTACTGGGGGCTCTGTTCACCTTAGTTTCAGCCCTGACTGACCCTCATAGCTGGTTTTGAACAAGAGCCTCTGATCTCACGCAGAGCCGATTACCTTTCTCCTCAGACTCCAGGATTTCCTGCAAAACCAGGAATGAAGTGGACTGTTTCGGGGGCTCATTTGATTCCTGTTTCTCCTGCAGCATCTTGTAAACTTCAGATTCCTTGTCAATGACGAGTCCACTTGGAGGCTGAGAATGCTCTAAGCTGTAAAGAATGTTTGGAAATTCATCAGAACATGTCAGAAGTAAAAAAAAAGAAAAAAAGAAAAGTAAGCAGGCACCCCTTCCAAGGAAGACACCCCAGAATCAGAGTGGATAGAAATTACCACAATGGACGAAGCCCTCCTTAGTTAGCTCTGCCACACACCTGCTGTCAACACTGTGAGGTGTCTGTAGTCAGAGCTGCCTGTTGCTTCAATGCCATCAGAAGCTATTTTTCCAAATAGTTTCAGTAATTCAATTACGTTTTGGCCTAATACCATGGAATGGGAATGTTTTGCTTCTTTCTAAATTACACAAACGACATTATGTCAAAAGAAAATTTAGAAAAGGGAAAATGTCAACCACAACCTGACCACTAAAACCTCAGCAGGGTCCCCTCAGTACAGGCCATGTGTGTTCTTTTCCCAGAGCAGAAATTGCAGTGTTCCTTCTATTCCTGATGATATCCAAGTGCTTTCTGTCTCTATAAACTGGCATGTCTCTCATGGCAAGCAGCTCTGGTCTCCTCACCTACAACACTCAGGTAATAGCATTTGCCCTGCCTCGTTCCCAGGGGTGGTGGTGAGGATGAAAACGGCAAGTGCGTTAGAAACTGCAAAGTGCTGTTCCAATGCCAGGGCGGGAGCAGAGGCCTCAATTCAGGCCCTGTCTCCCACACCTGCCGGTCTTTCTGGGTTCCCCAGACAGGACAAGACAGGCAGAGCTGGGAGCTCTTTCCCTCAGAGCCCATTTCAGAAGAGAAGTTTTGCTGCCTGGTCTTAGGAAGGAGGAAAGAGGGAGGTAGCTCCTCCTGGTCAGCTTTACCTGAAGTCTATCCTGAGTCCCACCCCGTCGTAGCACCTCACCTCCACCACATGTCCCAGCCACATCATCATGTACGACCACAACTGACTAGCTGTGTAACTCATCCCTTGGCTGCCACTCTCAACCTCAGGACAGTCTTATTTTCAACCAGAGGCCAGAGCAGTATTTTAAACATCAGAATCAGATTATGCCGTGATGTAGCTCACAGTGTTTTCATCTGACTTAGAAACAAATATTTATTTTCAATAACAAAATACAAGTTTAATCAAATCCATCCCCTTTGAAGTAAATATTCATTACAAAACGTAGAAAGGCCCTAAAAGATGTGGCTCTGCTTCCCTATCCAAACACATCTCCTGCCACCCCTGTCTAGCTCACCCTGCTCTAGACAGACCAGTCTCCTGGCTGCTTCTGAAACCCAGCAGCCTCAGAGCCTTTGCACTGACCACTCTGTCTGCCCAGGACACTCTCTCGCCAGCGAGCCCTTGGCTCCCACAGCTCATTCGGTCACTCCTCAGAGCGGGCTTCCTGACCCTCTGCTTTAAACAGCCCACCCACCCCCATCACGCTATCCCGTACTCTTCTGCATCTTTCTTCACGTGTTCTCTTCTCTTCCCATTTATTATCCTTACAGTTACCTCTCTCTTTATTGTCTGTCTCCCCTTAGAAAGTAAACCCCACGAGGGCAGGGCTTTGGTCTGTCTTGTTCACCACTGTATTCCCAGGTCTGGATCAGTGCCTAGGACAGCGTCAGAGCTCAGCAGGTATTAGGGAAATGAATGAAAATTGCCAAATGGGTCAAGTCCCTCTCTCATTCTTGCCGCACCCTTTCCCTGCCCCGGCGGGGTCACAGAGGATCCTCTAGGATGGGAGACCTCCCAGGCCATCCAGGGAAATGGGCACCAAGCCTCCTGGGCCCAGCTCACCTCCTACCTCTTAGCCTCCACTGCATTCTCAGGAGCCACCACCCTCTAGGGAAGAGGGACAGTGTGTCCAGGGAGCCAAAGAGAAAATACCAGGTGATAGATACACTGTATCGATGCAGATGGATAGGTCTGTATGTAAACAAGTTGTCATTTGTGAGTCACAAAGCTGCGTGCCATACAGCCCACCAGACTGCCTCCTGGTGAGTGGGCTGTTTTAAGCGGAGGGTCCGGAAGCCAGCTCTGAGGAGTGTGACATCTAAAGATGCAGGCCGTGGCTATCAACAGTTTTCTCAGGGAATCTAACCACTTTGTCTTCAGGGCCGAAGCCCACTTTTACACGTGCAAATGAATTACACCAATTATTTTACTCACTCGCTTCCCACTCACCCACTGTATAATTCCATTTTAAAAAGAAAACTGAGGCATATGTTTGTTTTCCCTGTGTAATTCTCCCCAAGTTACCTGGCCCTCCCCTCTCTTCCTCTTTCCCGGTCAACCTCCTGGGGCACTTGGTATACTCAAGTCCCCGGCTGGAAGCAGAGTCACTTACATGTGTTTTCCCTTTGACTACAATCAGGTTCTCACAGTAGAGGAGAAGGCCCTCAACGAGTGACATATGCTTTGAAGACTTCCAGGGAAGGTTGAAATTTAAGTAGAAAGAGTCATCAGGTCACTTGTGCTGGCTGCAAAGTGGGGAAGGGAAGTCAGCTACCTCTACCCCACCCACAGCTACTGCTGGTCCCTGCCTTTGTCTCTCTCCCTCCCACCCGTAGGGAACTGTATACCCATCCCCATACCACAGGCAGTAGGCCAGTTTGAGGAGTGGTTTTAACCAAAGGCCAGGTCTCCCTGTGACCCACCTATTCAGCCCTGTCCTTTGAGTTAATGCCTTTTTCTTTGGGTCTTGAGTTCTGAGTTTGTCCTGTAATAAATTTATATTATTTTTGATGAATCCTTTTCCTATTATACTTAGAACTATTTTAAAATCAAGATCAGACCATGGAATGTTCTTGAGAATTTTTCCCCTTCTTTGGTGTATATTGTTATGTCTGGAAACCACCAAGGGAACGCTAAAAATGACAGAACCCAAACCACAAGGTCATTACATACTCTTCCAGCAAAGAGTCTTGTAAAGTATTTCCATGATTAAAAAAACCAAAAAACAATTTACTGTTTATTCTCAAATAATGGTGAAATCTTTCTTCTGCTTGACAAATTATAAACACTTCCAATTTCCATTACCTTATTTGAAGCACTGATACACCTAATTCAAAAATAATATTCTAAGACACTAAGCCTAAGTCTTAAACATTAGACTATAAGGTACTAATAAATGACACAACAATATTTAAAAAATAATAATTTTAGGACAAAGACATGCATTAGAAATGGAGCAAAAAAAGCATTGTCATTTTTATATACAGTAACAGCAATGAAAGAAAGAATTCTACAATGATAAGGTTTCAAAAAACATAATATGCATGACTGAGTCACCAGGAGGACAACTTGTGAGGGTGGGACGCTAAAAGTAACAAAATTATTCTAAACCCATTCTTTGCAATTTTAATAACAAAATACAAGAGTTTAAACAAATTCAACTCCTTTGGAATAACTATGCCTTACAGTCTTTGTGTTTCCTAGTTCTTGTTTCTTCCGGAGTTGCACTTGCTGCTGAATATATGCCAATTACTTAAATATTTAATATTTTCTCCCACTCTTTTAGGAGCTGACCATAGGTCCATCTCCCCAAGTATATCACAGACAGGCCACTCCCAGCCTGATAAGGTGGCTGACATAGCGAGGCATTTAAGGATGCTAGTGGTCTTTAGAAGGTAAGAAGAAACTCCTGTTGAGCTCGCCTCCCAGAGCAGAATTTTTGTAGGCTGAGCCTGCAGACCTTATGTGATACACAGGCCTGTTCCAAATCAAAGGAGCAGCTGGAGTGAAGGTCAGAAGGTCAAGGACAGAGAACAGCAATACCTATGGCTCTGGGACCTAGATCAGCACAGCAAAGACACAAATAAATGGAAAGACATCCATGTTTATGGATTGGAAGAATTAATATTATTAAAATGTCCATACTATCCAATGCGATCTACAGAGTCAATGCAATCCCTATCCAAATCCCAATGACATTTTTTGCAGAAATAGAAAAAAAAAAATTCTAAAATTCATATGGAATCTCAACCCCAACAGCCAAAACAATCTTGAGAAAGAAAAACAAACCTGGAGCCATCACATTTTCTGACATCAAAAGATATTACAAAGCTATAGTAATCAAAAGAATATGATAATGAGGGTAAGGGGGATCAAATATATGGTGATGGAAGAACTGACTCTGGGTGGTGAACACACAATGTAATTTATAGATGATGTGATACAGAATTGTACACCTGAAATCTATGTAATTTTACTAACAATTGTCACCCCAATAAATAAATAAAAAAAAAATCAAGAAGAAAATGTAATTTAAAAAAAAGAATATGATACTTGCATAAAGACAGACATATAGACCAATGGAACAGAAAACACAACCCAGAAATAAACCCTGGTACATATGGTCAAATGATCTTCAATAAGGGTGCCAAAAATATACAATGCAGAGAAGATGGTCTCTTTAATAAATGGTAATGAGACAACTGGATGTCTGTATGCAAAAGAATGAAATGGGACCTTTATCTCACCATAGATAAAAAAGCTAAAATTGGATCAAAGACTTAATGTAAGACCTGAAACCATAGAACTCCTAGAAAAAAACAGGAGAAAAGTTTCATGACATCAGTCGTGGCAATGATTTCTTGAATGACACCAAAGCACAGACAACAAAATCAAAATTAGCCAAGTGGAACTACATCAAACTAAAAAGCTTCTACACAGCAAAGAAAACAACAAACAGAGTGAAAAGGCAATCAACGGAGAAGGAGAAAAGATTTGCAAACGATATATTTGATGAGGTGTTAATATCCAGAGTTTGTATCTTACACCTCCACAATACAAAGCAAATAACCCAATTTTTAAAAAATGGGCAAAGGACTTGAATAGACATTTCTCCAAAAAGATACACAAATGGCCAAGAACCATATGAAAAGACGCTCATCATCACTAACCATCAGGGAAATACAAATCAAAACCACTCATTAAGACAGCCGCTAACAAAACAAACACAAAAGCAAAACAGAAAATAACAAGTGTCGACACGGACGAAGACACTGGAACCCTGTGTACTGCTGGTGGTAATGTAAAATGTTGCAGCGCTATGGAAAACACTATGGAGGTTCCTCAAAAACTTAAAAATAGAACTACCATATGATTCAGCTATCCCACTTCTGGGTATATACCCAAAAGAACTAAAATCAGGATTTCAAAGCAGTATTTGCACACTCACGTTCATTGAAGCATTATTCACAATAGCTGAGAGGTGGAAGCGACCTTAATGTCCATCAACAGATGAATGCATAAAGAAAATGATACCGGCAATGGAATATTATTCAGTCTTAAAAAAAGAAATCCTGTCACATGCTGCAACATGAATGAACCTTGAGGACATTATGCTAAGTGAAATAAGCCAGTCACAAAAAGACAAATACTGTGTACTCCACTTACATGAGGTAGTGTCTAAAGTAGTTAAGTAGTTACTCTTAGAAAGTAGAATGATAGCTGCCAGGGGCTGGGAGACGGGGAAAGGGGGAGTTGTACAATGGATATAGTTTTAGTTTTGCAAGATGAGAAAGTTCTAGAGATCCACTGGACAACAATGTGTGTGTTGTTACAAATATAGTTCTGTACACTTAAAAATGGTTAAAATTATATCTTTTATGCTATGTATTTTTTATCACCATAAAAAAGATAAACCCTTAGACCAGAAAAAAGGAACTATTGATACATAAAAAAAATCTCAGTAAATCAAATAAATCTCCAGTGAATTATGCTGAGCATTAAATAAAAAGCCAATCCCAGAAAGTTACATACTGTATGATTCCATTAATGTATTATTACATTCTTGAAATAACACAATTATAGAAATGGAGAGCAGATTAGTGGATGCCAGGGGTTAAGGAGGGCACAGGGGTAGGAGGGAAGTAGCTGTGGCTATAAAAGGGCAACCTGAGGGATCTTGGTGGTGGTGGAAATGTCTAAGTCTTGACCGTATTAGGTCAATATTCTAGTCCTGATAACGTGCTACCGTTTTCAAGATGTTACCATGGAGGGAAACTGGGCATACGGACCTCTCAATTCTTTTCTAAAACTACCTATGGAGCTACACTTACCTCAAAATAATAAGTTTAACTAATGTTAAGAAATCCTTTCCCCAGATGCTGGAAGTTAAGCGCTAACTGGACATGAGGTAGAAGAGATTTTAGTACCTGATTTTTATGGAGGCTGACTCAGAAAAACCCTTCATGTCTAAGATTCTCCAACCACGCTACCGTAATGTTCACAAAAAAATGCAACTCTGGGTAACCCTACATAATCATTTGTAGAAGGGGAGCCTGGCCAGAAGGCTCCCTACGTTTCTGTGTTCAAAGGCCTAGAGGTTGGGTCTGTAATAAGAAACCAGAGGAGTAATTATGGGCCCCCGGAGAAGAAGGAGGAACACCCAGATCCAGAGCCAATTCTCTGCGGGCTGTGGGCAAGGTTAGCTAGTAGGGGCAAGCAGCCACCTTCATGATAGAGGTTTGCTTCTGATCCAGCTCTGAATGAGTCAGGCTTAACATAATCCCTCACATCATTTGAATAGAACAATGCAGCTCTTTATTTCCACTGCACCTGCTTAGAAATCTGCCTCCTAAGTATATGGGGCGATTGCCTAAGAACACAACTTAGAAGAACCAGTATCTTGGGACTATTGTGTTGGCTACGGGAGCCACCGATTCTTCCACGAGGAGACCACCACTAACTACAACAGGAAGGTGAGTAACTGCACTGGTTGGCTGGCCTGAAGCTACAATGCTGGGAAAGAAAGGTTTCCGTAAGTCACAAGCAAAATGTTCTCCAGGACATCTGCCTCCATGCTTCCGTCCAACTAGGGGAAGCCCCTGGTACTCCGAAGTGATGGGTATGAAGTTCCTCGTGGGCAGTAAAATCAGTAATAACGGGCATTTGCTGAGCACCTACCAGGGGCCAGGTACGATGCTGGGTGCTTTGTACACATCTCATTTCGTTCTCTCAATAACTTAGTGGTAAGGTAGTATTTATTACCTGCACTTCATGATAAGAAAACCGAGTTTCAGAGTTGTTTCCTGATTTGCCCAAGATCACAGAGCTAGTAAAAGGCAGAGCGAGATTCAAGCTCAGGCCCCTCTATCTGTGAAGCCTGTACCTTTAGGAAAGTATCGAGCAGCATCATATACAATGAAATCCAAGCCCCACATCAACAGAAAATGACCAGAGCCCCTAAACTCAGTTGAAAGACGTCAGAGGACAGGTGAAAGCTTAGTGCTGAGCAGGGCAACATTTCCTCCACTCGCCTGGTACACAGCAGGCACTCAATAACTGACTGTTACGCTGAACTGACCCAAAGGCTCTCCCTCCCACTCAGCTGTGTGTGTGCTGGGAGGACGGGGCAGATAACACCCTCTCGCCTGCCTTTCCAGTTAAATTAGGAAATGACAACGCTGGCTTGAGTTCTTGTCTGAAGGAGACAAGGCCCTGGGGAAGTCCTACAAGACAGACAGACAGACAGACAGACACACACACACACACACACACACACACACACATACCACACACACCACACACACACACACACCCAGGCCGCTTTGAAGTATACTGGACAAAGAAACAGAGTGAGCCCCAGGGCGTCAGTGATGACCTCAGAGGCAAAGTATGAAGTGAGCCAATTCTGGAACCTCAGCAGATTTCAGACTGAAACAGCGGGGGTGAGAGAAGGCTTGGGACTTCTGCTGACAGAGCAATCAAGGTTAGTTACCCGGTGGCTGCTGGGTTTGCAGGAGAATATTCCTTTGCTGAGAGTGCACAAGTGGCCTCTCTAGGAACAGGCCAGTCATCCAACCCACACACAGGCAACACAGCCCGTTCGGGCAATTCCTCGGCTGTGGGCTGCTGGTGTTCTCACTGTGCCTGGATTCATCCCCAAAGAGTTTGGAATGAAGCAGGACCTGGGCCCCTCTGCTGAGAAAATCTGGAAGGAGAATTTTGATAAAGACACAGAGGCTGCTGCTGCCAAAAGATCTGTGACAGGAGGGGACAGGGGCTGGAGGAGAGGCTTGCACAGTGTCCAGACAGTTTCAGATTTAATTCTTTCAGACTGAGGGCAGGGAGCAGGCGGGGAGCATGAGAGAAGAAGAAAGAAGACATTAATGAAGGAATAATGGCCGAGGCCACACTAAAAATACTTCCCAGCCCCGTATTTCTCCCAGTGCATAGCAGCTCTTTCAATTAAGGATGTGTCATTTCCTGGGTGATTAAATCCAGAGAATGGAACGTTCCACTCTAGGACAGTAAAAGAGGGTCCCATTCTCAGCCTCCCCCAGCACCAAAGGACAGGGATCAGGGACTCGCCGTGTTTCCATCACTCAGCTCCCCTGAACTGCTGGAGAGAAAGCTTCCCTTCAGGGTATGTCCATGGAAATTGTGGGGGGCTTAGCATGGCATTCTTTCTCAGGTACCCCAAATGCCCCCACAGTCAAGCCAGTAAGGCACTGCAGAAATCAGAATCTGAGGGAAGAAGCAGCATTAGTAGCCACGTGGCCTTGGTACTGCAACAAATGCCAGGGACCTTTAACATCTTGTAAAGCCAAAGTCACATAGCAAAGTCTCCCCTATTACACTCTTAGAAACTTACGAGGAAATCACAGTGTATTTCAGGGATGGGCACAGGGGCCTGCATGCAGTGGGTGCCCAATAATGTCTGGGTGTCTTTGCACGGTAGGTAGGGTCAAGAAGCCCTCAAGCGGTCCCCACGCCAGCCCCTTCCAAACATTTAAGTCATTCGGAACCTTTTGTGCCTTAATCGTTTATAACCTGAGTCTGAAGCAACAGGTTTACAATTTCATCATCCGAAGCACTGGGCCGACTCTTCTTAAAGGGGAAGGAATCGGGGAGAAACGGAACAGCAAAACGGGCTTCAGAGCTAACCCAAGAACTGCAGATTCCAAGTGGGAAAGATCCTGAGAGATCAGGCAAGTTTGGACCACACGGTATAGTCCAACAAATTTGCCTGTCACCAACATTTAAAGATCAGGAAATCTCAGATAAAAAGAGGCATTTCATTTCAACTGTTTCAATGAAATTAATCTGCAGGAAAGGGACTCCTAGGCCAGCATGGGGTGTCTGGCTGGAGCCAAGGAGCAGGTCCCCCTCTGAATGAGGCATGCACGGGCCAGCTGCCATGGGCCACTCTGCTGCCCTGTTTGCACTCAGAGCTCTCATGGTCCTTATCGTCTCTGCCACTTTTAGGCATTTGACACGGCAATTGGTGACCTAGTCAGTCCATCCCTCTGTCACCCCCAGAAAACGTGCCATTTCTTACTCTCCATCCTAAAACCCAGTTCTTTGCCATGAGCTGTGGTTATTCCTAGTGTTTCTGGATTCATCTTCAAAGAGTTTGAGATGGAACAGACACTGGGTCCCCTCCTGAGAAGATCCAGAGGATACGCTGAATAAAGACAGAGGTGGCTATGGTAAAACAGTCAGTGACAGGAGGGGACAGACCTCCCTAGTCCTGAGCAAGATGCTTCCTTAGACCTCTCCACACTGCCCACCGACAGCCCCCACTCTCTCCTGGGCAAACCTGCCTCTGCCTCTGTCCCCAGATCAGAACCTGTTCCTATAGACACACATTTATACCCTCACGGACTTCTCTTCTTTCTATTGTTTCCACTGGCCACTCTGGGGAGAAAAGCAAACTGCTTCACCAAAAATTCCATCATGAAGTACTTCTCCCTTGCTTGGATGAGATGGTGAACAGAAGCAGAAACCTCAAACTGCAAATACAGAAGAATTTCTCAGGAGGTAGCAGGGCTGCTCGGGAAGGAGTACGGTCACTTACAAGATGACAATGATCACAGAAATCAGGACAATAATCACATAAGTCTCAGCGAATAACTGATTAGTATGTGCCAGACACAGTACTGGGCATTTTACAGGTTACTTCTTCTTTTTACAGCAACCCGACAAGGCAGGTTGTATTCCCCTTGTTAGAGATAAGGAAAACGAACACAGAAAGAATGGTGCTAAAGTAGACCGCTTTCTCCCTGGGCTAGTGGCTCAACCTTCTCTCACAGGCCTGGGCAAGCCTCGTCCTGGTGTGAAAAGCCCTCCAGGACCGGCCTGGAGGAGAATCCACAGGCCTACTTACTCTCTGCCATTTGTCTCTGGTCCACTGGCTGCTGTCTTTGATTCCAAGGCGCTGTTGAAGTTGGAGATGTTTTCAGAGGAGTAGAGGCCCGAGGGGTTGTTGTACTGGTTTGTGATGACCCTAGGGACCGAGCTGGAGGCAGGCGAGGCGGTGAAGGGCATGGCACTCCGATTGTGGGCACTTCCTATGTGCAGGACCTCCTGCGGGCAGAGATCAGAGGACAAATCAGGGACCGGGGGGCCATCCAACATACACCCCTCGATGGACAGTACAGACCAAGAACCAGGGAGAGAGAAGTCTGAACGAGCTACAATGACCCTGGCTCAACACCAAACTTTAGCTGAAGACTCTGACATACCACCGAACTCTGCCTTCTGGTACCTCCCTGAGGCCCCGTGAGGCCTCCGCTCCTCCGGGGGTGCCCTGGGCAGGACACTCTTTGATACCGTGGGCTGTCAGTATCCAAGTTGGAGCTGAAACTTCCTTTCGGGGCACATTCCAGGGGGATTAAGGTACCAGGAAGAGAAGAACAGGCCGTCACTTCAGTCAGTGCAGAGCAGGAGATAATAAAAGGTGGGAGACAAAGGACCCAGAATGCAGAGGGTTAGACAAACAAAATAAGGACTGTGGTGGCACAGGGTGAAGCAGCTGCTGATTAGGCAGGGATGGCCTCAGTCCGCCCGCAGAAGGGGGCTAAAGGGAATTCAGGATCTGTGGTTTGTTGTGGGAGAAGGACAAAGCTAATCAGATGGAAGGCAGGAGATACCTGTTACAAGGGCGGTGACCAGGGGAGCTGCAGGAAAGGACTTGGAGTTCTTCCTGTGCTCATTCCCCTCCTTCTGTAATTTGAGAAAGTGCCCTCCACCCCCACTGGCCAGCCAGGAGTCATGGATAATTACTACAGCCACAGTACCTCAGAGTTTCTTTACAAACAGCCAAAACTTTTTACACTAACATGCCTTTAGCACGGTGTTTTTCTCTACCCGGGCGTTCTGGGTCAACCCTGGCTCCCAGGCGAGAGCATGCTCCGGGCAGCCGACGAAACTCAACATGCACCATGTTTTCTGAGTTCCCCAGAAATCTTCCTCAACCCTGGTCGCTTTCTTAACACCCAGACCTAAAACAACTGTGTTCCGCCCCCACCCCCCCCCCCCCAGTTCCTGTCCTCTGTTGCTCTTCCTTTTTCTTTGTACACTAAAGCTTCAAGTCTTTCATGCTTTCTTTGGAAACATTACGATGGAAAGTACCACCCTAATTTACTGTGTACTAATATACAATAAAAGACAACAGGAAAATATTCTTGTGATTAAGATTTCTTTTTCACTATTGAGATGATCATCCTCTTTAACAAGCTGAAATCAGCGAGGTTTTAACGTATAAATTATGTTGAGTTGATTTTGTCCACATTGGGCAAAAGCTAAGAACACGCAGGTCATTCACAAAAAGGGAAGTGTAATTAGTTAAGAAAATAAGTTTAGCAGTAATCACAGAATGGTTAAGTAAATGTTATGGCCCAACTAGCGCAAGGGATACTATGGAGTCATGAACGGCAGCAGCAGACTAGCAGATGGGTGGCCTGGGACTTCGGTCCATGTCACTTAGCCTGTGGGAAAGACGCAGCACTGCAGCCAGGACTGCACTTCTTTGCTCCTCTCTCCTTTCCCACAGCAATTCCTAGGAGCAGCATGGAATGCTGAGCACCAGGGAAGAGCCCTTATATTTCTGTTTTGGCTCAGTTTTCCCTGTTACTTCCTGTTCAGCTTTGGTCAATTTATACCTCTCTGTCTGCCCATTTCTCATCTTCAAAATGAAGTAAGTAAAGCTTCTTTCACAAGGACTTGGTGTGAAATATTAGTGTGCCAAGCACAGTGCCTGGTACACAGCAAACATTCAACCAATGTCCATTCCCTTCTCCCTCCATAGAAACACATTTCCAATGAGAATGGAAGTCAGTAGAAAATTCAGGTGGGAAATTCTGGTTTTCACTTTACAGAGAATCTTCCAAAAATGTATCTGTTTTGTACATAAAAGAAATATCTCTAACCCCATGTGAATACTGGTCTTTCCAGAAGTCAGGCGGGTAATTCAGGGCCTGCCTTTTGGAAGGGATGATGTAATTGTTTGGGCTTTGTATTTATCAGTCGCCTGGAAACTCAATAATGAGGAAATGTAAACTAGGTGTGTAACTGCTATGACCTCAGATAAGCTGGGGTGTTGGTTGGCATTCCATGAACTAACAGATCTTTTAATTATACATGAACTCTGCTCCTACTCATTCCTCTATTTAAGAATGACTGGAAGTGGAAAATTTTGAAAAAATGAGAGGTGGGAAGTTTCTCATACAAAGAATTACTGGAATCAAAAGAAAAATATACTCAATTAGATGTTAAAGTATTTGAGAACTTAATCTGATGAGAACTACCTTCAAAATATTAATACAGGAAACCAGATGATATGTTAAAGTTTAAAATTCAAGTGTAATTGAAATTTAAGTATTACCTTATTCAAGTGAAAACTAGGATTTTAAACAGACCAAATTAAAACAAAATCATTCCTTCTGTATTATAAAATATATGAGAACTTAACACATTAAGTTCTCATATATTTTATAACATTTATTTATAGTAAATATAATGAAGTGGCTGAGAACTCCCTGGGAAATCTGAAATAACTATGGCATGTTTTAAATTAGTTTGCAGAACTGCCAGTTTATAGACTGAGCGCCATTTTATGAACTTTCCTAACAGGAGCTGTACAGAATAATGTGTTCATGTCTGCTTCGAAATGTCAGATGCAAAATGATCTTGAAATGTTACTCTTAGGATTCTTAAGTATGATTTTTATTATATTAATGGAAAAAAATTTGTGTGACTAGATTTCTGACATTTTAATGGAAGCCACTTGAGAAAATATGTCTTACATACAACCACTCGATTTATCCACACTAATGTACCCAGTGAGTTCAGTTTCATACAAGTTTCTGTTTCATGTATAAAAGACAGCTAGCTATGTTATCTTGATTGTATCTCAATTCATCATAAAAACTAGTGTCCATTTAGAAAAAAAATTAAAGTCCAAATCTTTAATTGGGATTAAATAGATAACAATCATAAATTAGTCTAAAAGAAGTTTTCAAAAGCCATTATCCATTTACTTACTAACTTATCATTAATAATTCATTAATTTATCCAGTGGACACATACTTTGTGAAAAGGAGCATGTCAGGCAGGAGAAATTTTACAAAGATGTTCTATATACTGTGTTTTTCCTTTATTTCACAAGAATACCATTCACTGTAGATTACTCAGAAGACGCAATTAATGTGAAGAAATAAAATCACCTATACTCTTAAATACTGAGAGATTTAGTTACAAATATGGGATCGTAGGTCAGTCTCCTGTCCCAGGAAATTCTATGTGCCTGACAAATTGTGCACTGACTCCCTACCACATTTTTCAATATGAATTACCACTTCATTTTAGTCATTTTAAGGTCTCACTGGAAGTCTCATCATAACAAAATAGAGATTTCCACCCTACAGATCATGGAAACCAGATAGTGGGGCTACCAGGAGGACAAGCAGAGTTTACCACTAAATCACTAGGCCTCGGGACCCCAGTTTATTTTTATCCCTGGCATGATTCACTTGTATCTGAAATCCACAATGATCCAAGGCAGCTCCTTTAATTTACACGATCCTGCCACCTTATTCTGCACAGGAAGGCTTCCACCCGCTGCCCAGATCGCCTTCCTACCCCGCTTCCAGTCCAGGCCAGTGTCACTGCTTTGGGGTTTTCCAGGCCTTTCCTCCCACAGTTCCTTTACGGGAAGAACTGAACAAAGAGCCAGGACCCAGCAGTGACAGTGGAGGGCTCTCTCCCTGCCGTTTTTTTTTCGAATCTCCAGACCTCCAGGGCAGGAGAAAAAAATGGGAGTGTATTAAGCTAAGTGAAAAGCAAAAAAAACTGTGGGTAGTGAGAGGAGTGGCAAAGGTGAACAAGTACTTACTTGCGGTTCAGAAGCTAAGTTCATTTTGTAGGGATGACGTTTCCCTTCGTCTGTCACCAGAGGAGACCAGACTTTATGTTCAGATCTGTAAGAGATTGACAAAGCTGTTTCATTCATACTAAAGAAATTATACTAAAAGCAGAGTGGGACAATGCCCTCTCATGCCTGACCACCAGGCTCTGAACTAGCAATCTGCCACCAGGGTGATCTTTTGTAAGTACCAATCTGATGTCATGTCCGATGGTTGCCCACGCTCAGCCCTGAGAGGCTTCCCAAGCTGCTAGGACCTCTCCGGCGTCATCCTCCCTCACTACACTGTGTCACTGACCCCCAGCCACAACTGGCCTCCTCCTTGCTCCTGAGCATGGCTCACACTGCCCATCTCTGCTCAGGACAGAACAAGCTTCTCTTCTCTCTCTCCCAGTGTTCCTGATCCAAACCAGATAACCAACATATTCATGCAGCTTGACTGGACCCAATAAAAGTGATGCTTCCTTTTGTGAGCTTGCCAAGGATTTCTTTGTACCCATCACACAGCAACAGTCTCAGTCTAATCTTGGTTTCCATTAGTGTGTCTTGTTTTTCTCTCTTATAGGTAGAGAAAATTTGTACTTATCTTAGTGTTGACAGAGTGCTTAGCAGTGCCAGATATATACAAGGTGAACATGTTCAATTTTCTGGTAAATGAACCAAAAATCAATTAATCTATGAATGAATGAACGAATGAATGTCTTCAACTAGGACTTGAAGGAGAGGCTTTGGACTGAGACAGACACGGAGATGAGAAGGAGAGGTAAATGTGCTTTCAAGGGGGTAGTGATAAAATGGTTCCCCTCCCAAGGGGGTAGGGCGCTGAAGTGTACAAAATATTTTGACATCCAGCCCTACACTTGGTCCTTCCACCGGTTCTGTGGCACCAGGTAGAAGCAAGCCAAAAGCCTACCTCAGAGCTAAGAACCTGCACAAAAGATTCATGACGGAGAGCTGTAGAAACGAAGGTTAATGAGACATTAAAGAGCAGGTTAACATAACAGGAGATCAGAATGAAAATGGGAATTTGATCCCACCAGAAATAGGGAGCCATAAAGGTTGAACCAAATCACTTCAAAACTGGTCCCGCCGGGCCCCTTTCAAGACTCCGCGAGAGAAGAACAGGAATTCTACCCCCGTGACAGCTCCCAGTGTGGCCTCCTCACGCGCCAACCTGTGGAGAACATTCAGCCCTCCTCTCTTAGCATACTTCCACTTACATGCAGCGCTCTGTCTAGTGTGTTGTTGTCTCTCTGTCATGGTAATCTCCTGTGCAGTGCCCACTGCTCAGCGCCGTGTGGCGGCAGCAGCATCCTGAGTGGATTCTCAATGGTTTCCAGGAAGAACATTTCATTTCATGACACCTTACAATATTTAACTGATCCCACTTCTTCAAATTTTTGGCTAGTTGTGTTAGACCAAGGGAAAACGCAGGTATCTTAGAGAAAGTCACCCGCACTGTAAGAAGCACTGTGAAAAGCACTGAGGAAATGAGAAAGTCCAATTCCACAGATGTTTCCCCCTGCCTACAATACACATGGCATGGTGGTCGGGGTGTAGGTGATTCTGAGATGGATGAGGCAGGCCCTGTTCACAAACAGCTTCCAGTCGATCAGAAATGAATGGGCGTTTCCACCGGCTTTACCTGGCTACCGTGAGAGTCATGTTGTCTACGCAGCCCTTGATTTTGTTCTGAGCTTCCAAGTGCGTCATATTGCTGGTATTTTCCCCATCAATGGCTGTGATTACATCTCCAATACATAAATTCGCTATAGCAGCCTTGCTTCCAGGAGTGACCTGGAAAAAGGAAAAAAACAGGCTAGTTATTACTCATCTCCAAGGCAACCACTGAGTAAGTTACCACCAGATTAAATATTCATGGATATGGATCAAAGCATTTAAAAAGGAAAGAGGACTGGAATCATAAATGTCAATAACAACAATCCTTTATATTTATGGTTTAAGAGTCCTTTTCTATATACCATCTCAGTGGATCCTTACAACGACCTTCTGAGAAACAAGGATAAATACCAGTCCCCATTTTAGAGACCTGGAACTGAGGCTTAGAAAGGTCTGTGACTTACCTGGGATCCTATCCAACTAGTAAATTACAGAGCTAGGACTCAAACCCTGAAACCAGACCCAATGTTCCTCCTCCTGAACCTGACTGCTTCCTTAAAATAAATTACCAATTACATTTAAACACACACACACACACACACACACACACACGTAAGAGACTATTATGTTCAGTAATATCCTATTTCCATAAAAATCTTAATAATATGCTATTTATGCACAGAACAAAACTGGAATACTGCACACCAAATTGTTCAGTTACACATTTCTGTAATGTTTCTGGCTTTTACGATGAGCTTGAATTACTTTCATCATTAAAAGAAAAAAAGTAATAAAAACAGTTTAAAATCTGGTAGTATGGACTTACACTGGTTCATTTTCTACCACCCAAGAAGTTGACTATGATTATAGTCATTCCCTATACGGGGCTGGTTTTCTGCAGGCTGATGCTTCTGAACCAGCAGTTCCAAATTTACAGGCCACCAATGGTTGGGGAAGCCAGTCAATTACTGCAATGGGTCATCAAAATCCATCTGTCTACTGAGCATTATATGTGGACTGAATAAATATCATGCCTCACACAAAAACGTACGACTATTTTTCAAGGGAACAGAGGGGCTGTTGTGATGAATGAAATACAAACTCATTTTGAAGCAGTACTAACCTCAGAGAAATTTTTTATTAGGTTATTTTCTAAACCAAGGTATACTAAAAATATTACGATCATCGCAGGGTCAGCCCCTGACTTTGACATAGAAGACCTTCCTCGATGGGACTTCCAAGCCCCCCAGAGCAGAGTAGGGGTAACAGACTCAGACTCCCAGGGCTCACAGGGTTCCGGCCTTCCTCCCCCACCCCACCCCACCCACCCCACCCTTGGAGAAGGCCCTTGACTCCTGGAAGCCCACTGAGCAAGACCTTATGAACACTTGGGTATCTCTGTAAGGCTAAACCACAGGTAAAAGGCCCTTCAAGCCACCAAATCAGGACAAAAGCTCATGCCCTAAGCTTCTGTATCTGATGCAGTTTTCAGCAGCCAGTTTCCAATCAGCCTTCACCAAACTGAAAATGCTGACCCTTCTGAGGTGGCTGGTGCTGCCATGGTCCATCTCCTCATCAGTACCTTGACCCCATAAAATGAAGGGTGGGTGACTTGATCCTTGAGGTCCCTTCTGGCGCAGACGGACTATGACTTTATCAGGCAAAACTCTCCCGGAATGTAGCAGGATGTGGAAACCAGTGCAGAGACCCTGACCCCCTAACCTTTCTTTCTGGCTTTCCCATCATTTGTCTACCAGAGAGCTGGCCTTTAGAAAATGAAAGCCCTGATCCAAGGTCAGACCTACTTCTCGTCCAGCTACTGGGAAAAGACATTTAGACAGACAATAGGCTGCTCTCCTTTCAGTCAACATGGTGGAGCTAACCTCTGAATCACCCAGTACACGCAGTACAAAAATTCCTCTCATTTTCTGCCTGTCTTCCTGAGAAGATTGATCTGGTATGACTTCATGTATATGTCACTTTTTCTAAAGAACAATACAGACCCCTTGTTTTAAAAATGGCCTTATGCATCCCTGTATTCGGGATTGGCAGTGCTTCTGGGTTGGCAAACTCTACCTCCAGAGAGAGCAGCCTGATTGAACCCATTTATCATGACCAAATCTAACAGTGTTAAAGAATAGTCCCCTTGGGATAAAATCCAAAATCATCAACAAAGTCCCAAGGACCGTGCCTCCCCTCTCACCCTCATCATGCCATTCCCCCACTAAGCTCCAGCCACAGGGGTCTTCCTTGTTTCTTTCCCACCTCAGGACCTTAGCACTTGCTATAACCTCCACCTGATTAACTTCTCATCCATCCTTCAGGTCTCAGCTTAAATGACCCTTCTCAGAGAGGCCCCTTTCCCCCATCGTCCTTTTGATACACTGTTCTTCTTCATCATGGCACCTGTCCCATTCGGTTTATACATCTATATGCTGAGTTTATTTACTTACTGTCTAAGGGTTGGCTAAACAGTAAGGTGTGTGAGGGCAGGATTTTTGTCTGCCTTTGGCGCCGTGGTATCCCCAGTGCCCAGCACAGTGAATGCTCAATATATATGTGCCCAGCACATAGTAGGTACTCAATATATATTTATCCAATGAATGATTGAATCTGGAATATCTAGTGTTGTTAAATATGTAATCGTGCTACTTCATTTTATCCTTTAAAAAATGACTATTTCAAAATGGATCAAATAATCATTTCCCTCAATATCACTGTCCCAGCATATGACCACTCACAAAACTAAAATGACGAGATAAGGAGTGGGGGAAAGGTTTGAAAAGATAACAACAGAAGTTTCTTTTAATTTCATATGCTCAGCTGCTAAGAACTCTGTAATTTCCAGCATTTGGTTCAAACTGTCATGTGGGAGAGGCATTTCTACTAAGTACATCCGGCAGGTCCTGGACAAGCTAGAACCGGTCTTAAGAGCCCTGAGCCTGAGTAGTCATGGCCTGCCCACCCTGTTGTTTGTTCTGATTTTTATTTTTTTAAGCCAAACTGATGGGAATCCAAAGGAAATCTTAGCAAGTACAAGACAACATCATCAGATGGGACTTGGATGGAATCACACATAAACAGATTAAATTCATTCTTTCATGAGCTATTGGTTTTTAAAAAAAATGGATTTGAACAAATTATAGATTTGCCTTTTACAGAACCCTTTCACATACAATCTCCTATTTGAGATTTTAATAATGATGACCTTACCACCAACATATAACTTTTGCAGGTGATGAAATTAACTCACAGAAGCTTGACTGATTCAAGTTCACACATCTAAAGGCTTGAGCCCGGACTTGACACCAGATCCCTTTATTCCAAATTCCATTCCCTTTCTGCTTTACCACGATGCCATCAGCAGATGATATAAGCTCAACTGCCAGAGCCAAAGAGAAATCCAGAATTTAGGAGATTTATCGGCCGTGGTCTTCCACGAAAGGTACTGGAGTGCCACAGACCCCTGCTTCCCACCACAGGACAGTGCTCTGTGCTGAGCTGGGTCCAAGTAACCTCACCGCTTACAACATAACCGAATCGGAACACAAAACCAAAAAGGGCCTTAGGAGACAAGGGCCTGTGTCTCCAACATTAGTCAGTTTCCATCTTGACCAGTGGACTCCAACTCTTACAACACTCTCACTATTCCTCATAATCATAGCCGTTAGCTAATAAGTGCTTATTACGCGCCAAGCATAGTTTAAGTACTTAGCAAGGGTTAACTTAGCAATCCTCAGTGATACTACTAGGTGTGCAATATTATTGCCTCATTACAGATGAGGAAATGGAGGAACAGAGATTAAGCGGTTTGTCTGAGATTATATAGCAGCTGAGCGGCAGGCCGTGGGGCTCCAGAGTCCATCCACTTAACCCAGTATATCACACTGTCTATTGGAATTTCCTCCTGACCGTCAAATTCCATCAGAACCACCTCATAATGGAGTCAGTTTCAATTTCTAAAAAAGAAATCCTATCCTCTCCTCCAAAGAAATAGACCCATTAGTTAACGGACATCCTCAAAAACCCTCTTCCAGCTTTCTTCCCCAGGGACCATACAAACTCCATCACACAACTCCTGCTGCATGAGAATAAATGGCACAACAATTTCCATTCCAGAACAACCCGCCATTTTCTGCAGAATTCACTCATGTCTCCCTCCTTCCTGCCCCTGCCCCAGGCAGACACTGCTCAGGGCCCAACCAGTACACTCGCCCTATTCTGCAAGTCCCTAAAACATCTTTAAAACATTGCGGTCAGACTCCTGAGTATGCAAGATTTTGAAGAGTTTAATGCCATTTCTAAATGGCACAGAATAGGACTAGGATGCATCTCTCCCGTTTTTTTCAACTTACATCTGAATAATGAAATAATGCTATTACACAGAACTGGATTTGTACCCACTAGCCATGACAAATGAAGAGGCAACCTTCCTCCTCTGAAATAATGGCATGTTTCTTCTACTCTATCCCTCCTCTCTCTCATTCATTCATTCATTCACCAGTCATTCTTTATGAACATTCTGAAAGACAGTGTAGCTTGTTAAGATATGGCTTCTGAAGTCAGATGACCAGAGTTCAAGTCCTGTCTCTGCCACTTGTAAGCCAAGTGACTCTGGGTGGGATATTTTACCTCTGTGTGCCGTACTCTTCTCATCTATGAAACAGGGATGATAACACTCCTGACATCAGTGATAACACTCCTATTGTGAGGATTACATGAGATTATTCAGGCAGAGCACACTGCTGAGCTCTAGAAATATGAGCTATTCTTTGTAGATTCCAGGAACCACACAAGGCACTGGAATACAGACGTGAAAAGGATGGTGCCTGCCAACAGAAGCTCCCAAAATTGGGGGGTCGGGGGGGCAGACATATACAACTGCTAATGAGTTGCAAGCAAAGAGGCAATGGGACGATAAGGGTGGAATCAGGGAAGACTCCCTGGAGGAGGTGTTGCTTAAAACTGTGCATAGGCACTATAGGAGGTGGGAAAGAGCATGCCAAGTTACAGGAACAGCATGTGGACTAGCATGGATGAAACACAGGAAGTGAAGGGAAAGGAAGGAGATGAGGCCGGAGACGTAAACACAGATCAGGCCTCTAAGAGCCCTGTTATTTTCCTTCTAAGAAGATTGTACTTTATCTGGAAAACAATGGGGAACGACAAAGGAATTTAAACATAACCTCTGACTTGGCTGCCCAGTTACTGCCAAGAAACAACCACTGAGCCTTAGTCCTGCTAGATTAAGGTGACTGAATTTGACAGTACTCTCATAATTGCAGTTCAAAGGAAGAGACCCATACAGGGGGTCGCCCAGTCAGCCCCCAGGCCGGCCACTGGGAAGTGGACTTTTCAGAAGGCAGTTCCATTAAAATTACATGTTTAGTTGACAGCTAGATGGGGTGCCTACAACTCCCCAGGCTCAAGATTGAAAGCTGATGGTCCAAGAAATGAATCCAGCCCACAATCTTGGGGTCTTCTTTTTCTTAATTTAAATTACTTGCCAATATTTACAATATGAAATTTCATATTTACAATATGAAATTTACATTGGTAAATTTCATACAAACCCTCAATTCTCAGCTTCTTATGAAAAATCAAGCAATTCTGAACCTATATTCCCATATGGCAACAAATAGGCACCAGCTGCAGAACCTGTCCCCTCTCCATGAGGCACATGCTCTCCCTTTAGCCACAGCCCCCGACTACACTCTATTGCCCCCAACACAGAAATCTGGTACCAGTTCTCATCATTTTCGCACTACCTCACCTTGGAGTCAAAACTCATTTATGTTGCCTCCTGACCCCTTCATGCAAACGTGTTTGTAACCAACCACTGGCCTAGTTAAAAAGTTATGTAAAGCAACATTATATGTAGAAACATTTCATGACTAGGATTATAAAAGACCCTGGCTTGCCCAGGAGAGTAACTTATTTTCCCATTCTAATTGTCAAAAGCACTCCCATTTCACTCTCATGAGCTCCCATCTAGACGACAAATTGTGCTGTCATCCTTTGACAGAATAAAAGTTTTAACCAAATATTTGTAAAATAGTTTAAACAGTTCTGATGCAGAGCTTCCTCCCCCCACACCCCCAGGGAAAAGTTCTGTCTATTCAGAAGGTTCTCCGACTTTTACCCCTGGACAGGAATACAGGTCACGTTCCTGAATGCTCACAGAACAATGATAACCTTGGCCCTTGGAACTGACATCTAAACCTTAGGCCAGAAATTAACCCAGCTCACCAAAAACTCTTGATATTTGTAAGGATGAGGCAATCGTTCCCAGACAAGTTAGTCATCAGATCCCCTGGTGGTTTTAAAAATATAAATAGATCCCACACCCCACCTCAGATCTACTGAAGAAGGTCTACACAGCAGGACCCAGGAATTTACATACTTTTTTAAAGCTTCCCAGAAAATTCTGATGCTTATTATCAGGTTTGGAAACTTCAAAGGGGATGCTAATTATCCTTCCCCCCCCACCCCCCCAAGCTCTCTCCCTGAATGACATTAAATCATCAGGTAAACAAAAAATACTTAGACCTAAATTTCAGCTCCTCCAGAAACAACTTCAAGGGCTTACACTCCTATTAAAGTACATATTAATAGCAGGCCCTTGAAAGAAACATCCGTTAGAGTAGTATTTCTCACTTACCAAAACAGAGTAAAAAAAAAATTCTGTCCCTATAATGTTGGTCAACATCTTGAAGGTGCTATGCAAATGGAGTACAGTCGAAGTAATTTCATTCCAGATGTCTAAATAACTCAACATGGTTCCTATTTTGCTTTGGCCAGAAAACTCACAGCTAATGTAGTACGCAATTTCAGAAACCACCTGATTTACAGGTCCTGGTGCATCTCTTTCCTCTTCTATGTTGCAATTTTTTGTTAAATCTTATTGCATGTGTTATGTTTTAAATATTGCAAATACGTATTTTGGTGTTGTGAATCACCTTGAATCCTTCTTATAAGTAGATGAGATAGCTTAAATACAGTTATAATTTGGTATTACACAAAACAAGACTGGAAGAAAGATATTTGGAATTCAAGTTCAATCTCAGTGCCATGGGCCTTGACGGACAACGGACAACGTCTGTTGACTTAATGGCTGTCAAACTATTCAAGCATAAGTTTAAAAGATTTCGAGCTGGGGTTTGACAAAGCAGGACCCAGCTCTGCAGTATGCCATTTAGATGTAGACTTTGAACTCCCTTTAGTCAGATTTCTGACTCAGTTTGTTTGTGGGCCAGGGCTATGGCACAGGCTGTAAGCCACATTATAGCCACAGAAACTGTATGAGCTTATACAGGTTGGCCTGAAAACCCCAAGAATGTTTCAAAACGTTCTTGGTTACTCTATAACTATTTTCTCAAGGAAATGAGGCAATAAAGTAAGGTTCAGGTACTTGTAGAGGAGTTGTACCTTAATCCAGCTTCACTCATGCTCGATGCAAAAGGAAACTATTAACACTAAGGGGTGACAGTTCAGAGACTTATTGCTCTCAGTCTGAAAGACTAACCATCATTTCTTAGGTAGGAATATATTAAAAAACAGGTAATGGGGTGGCCGATTGGTTCAATTGGTTAGAGAGAGCACAGTGCTTTTAACAGCAAGGTTGCCGGTTCGATCCCCGCATGGGCCAGTGAGCTGTGCCCTCCACAACTACATTGAAACAACTAACAACTACTTGACTTGTAGCTGATGGGCCCTGGAAAAAAACAAAAAACACTTAAAAGTTAAAAAAAAAAAAAAAAAAAAAAAAAAAACAGTAGCAAAATAGGATACCTTATTTATCAAGAAGTCATTGAGTTTCTCAAGTCTCTGAACAAGCCCCTAGGAACCTCATGTGCATTTAAATAGCTCCAATAACCATCCCCCAAAATCTGAAAACTAAACACATTACCTTGGGCAAGTTATTCTATGCCTCATGTATCAAGTGAAACATAATAGTATCAACCTCATTAGGTTGTTGGCAGGATTAAATGAGATACATGTGTAAAGAGTTTAGAAGACTGGCATATGATAAGCACTCAATCCATAGTAGCTACTACCATTAGTATTTTTTAAATAGTACCGCTGTCTCCAGATGCCTTCTATGTGTGAGCAATAGTACTTAGCTCTCTCTATACACATCTTCAGCCTCACCACAACCTTTGAAGACAAGTAGGTACTATTATTCCCACTTTACAAATAAGGACACTGAGGCTTCAGGGACTAACCCTGCCCAAGGATACACAGCTAATAAATGGACAAGATAGGGTTTGAACCCACATCAGGCCAATACCCAGATTGCATTTTCCCACATCAAGATGTCTTTCATTCTTGATTAACTGCAGTGAAAATAAGACAGAATGTACAAAGCAATGATGTCTAAATAGTTCACCTGGATATGGTATTTTGATTTAAAAAATGCTACATGAGTGGAAAAAAAGTCCGGAAAAGTTTGCATCAAACAGTGTTTACCTCTGGGAAGTAAGACTGGGGAAGAGTGTGGGGAAGGCTTTGACCTTATGCTTTCTACATTTTTTAAAAAATTTTATTGGTGAATATTGGGGAACAGTGTGTTTCTCCAGGGCCCATCAGCTCCAAGTCGTTGGCTTTCAGTCTAGTTGTGGAGGGCACAGCTCAGCTCCAAGTCCAGTCGCCGTTTTCAATTTTCAGTTGCAGGGGTCGCAGCCCACCATCCCATGTGGGAATAGAACCGGCAACCTTGTTGTTAAGAGCTTGGGGCTCTAACCAACTGAGCCATTCAGCTGTCCCTCCGGAAGCTCAGCAGCAGCTCACTGTCTTCAATCTAATTGTGGAGGGCGCAGCTCACTGGACCATGTGGGAATCGAACCGGCAACCCTGTTGTTCAGAGCTCGGGCTCTAAGCAACTGAGCCATCCGGCCACCACCACATTTTTACATAGTATTTAATCTTTCATAACAAGCACGAGGGTTGCTAGGTAAACTTTTTATTGACGTATAACATGCATACAGTAAGGTTTGCATACAAATCGTACATATATAGCTGGGTGGATTCTCACAAAGAGAGCACGCCCACGGAACCAGCACCAGTTTCTCAGAATCAGTAACAGAACATCAGCTGAACTTCTGAGGTCCCCTCGCGCCTCCTTCCCATCACTAACTTCCTGGCCAAGGTGATCATGATCCTGACTTCCAACACCACAGATTAATTTTGCCTGATTAATTTTATATGCTTTTTATATCAACATATAGTTGGTAGGAATGTAATTATATTGATATATATGATAAATATATTAATATATAAATATGTTAACCCTTTTATGTCTGGCTTCTTTCCCTCGTAGTTGTACTTGTGTGTATGTGTGTGTCTCATCCATATCCTGTGCAGAGTTGTAATTTCTTCATTCTCATCGCCGCGATGTCTGATATCATGTAACTATTTACTTGTCCATTGTACTGTTAGACATTTGAGTGGTTCTTCTAGTGAGTCTTTAACTGGAATTGCTGGCTCACAGGGTATAGGTACGTTTAACATGAGAAACTGAGTATTTTTTAGAATTTTTTTGAAAAAGAAATGGAGGTAAATTTAATCTATCTCTATGCATTTGTTACCTTTATCTTATATACGTCACACCTATGTCCTTGTTATCGCGCTTGGTATGAGAAGTCATGTCTATAAAAATTAGGCCCTGAGTCCTTGGTCAAGAACCTGGCCGCCTACAAGACCAGAGTGTTCTTCAGAGAAGCATTTTTAATGTTTATGGCATTTATCAAGAATGCCATGTACCATGGACGAGAAAGTACACCACAGACCTGTTACTGACGAGCATCCCAGTTCCCTCGCAATGAGGCAAGTCACAATAGCAACATTCATACAGGCTGCTAAGCATCACACTGAAAGTAACTTTTTTTGTCTTAGGATTTCATAGGTATATTTCGTTTTGGACCTGCTGGGTTGCCACTTTTTGGGCCCATCCTTGGCTGGGCAAGTTAGATCTGTCCACCACCTGGTCATGTTCATTTGCCACAAAAACTGTCCCCAAATGCCCTCCTCGCCACCCAGACAGGCTTTTCTCTGGCCAGCCCTTCAACTCTCTGTTTTTCTGTTCTTCACTATCCACATGGGCATGGAATCCATAGCTGGACTGTCAGTTCTCCCAGGCGAAGCCAGGGCTTCTGGCTTTCAAGGAGGGACAGGGAGGGGAGGTGCTGCTCTCTGGGATGCTCTGAGCTGGATCTTGGAGCACTTGGGCTGAGGCCACAGAGCAGCTGGAAGGCTACCTGGCCAACCACCCTCATGGGCACCAGAGGCTTTGGGATCCCAAATGAACTAGTGACAGTTACAGCTTATCAAGAGGCAGAATATTGTGGTTAAAGCTGGCCTGGGAGTCAGTCTGCCCGGCTTCAAATCCCAGCTCTGCAATTTAGCGACTATGTGTGCGGTGTCCGTGTGTGATGGGTTGTGGGGAGTAAAGAAGGTAATTCAAGTGCACACCTACCATAGAATAGGCATTCAATAAATGTTAGCTGCTATTAAAATACCAGTATGACACAGAGATTAAGGCCATGGGCTCTAAAGCCAGACTGCTCAGCCAAATTCCAGCTCCATCACTCACTACTGTATGATACAGGCAAAGTACTTAATGTTTCCATGCCTCAGTTTCCTCATCTGTAAAATGGGTATCTTTATTTTATCTGCCTTACAAGATACTTGTGAGAGTTATTGAAAGAATATATTAAGCATTTAGAATAGTGCTTGGCATATAAAAGCCTTACATACATTTTAACTATAGTCATTATCACAAGCCAATCAAATAAATAGTGCTCAAACAAATCTTTCAAGTGTAGGCCAGCCCGGTGGCTCAGGCGGTTGGAGCTCTGTGTTCCTAACTCCGAAGACTGCCGGTTTGATTCCCACATGGGCCAGTGGGCTCTCAACCACAAGGTTGCCAGTTCAACTCCTCGAGTCCCGCAAGGGATGGTGGGCTCCGCCCCCTGCAAATAAAATTGAACACAGCACCTTGAGCTGAGCTGCCCCTGGATGGCTCAGTTGGTTGGAGCACGGGCTCTCAACCACAAGGTTGCCGGTTCGACTCCCGCAAGGGAAAGGGATGGTGGGCTGCATCCCCTGCAACTAGCAACGGACCTGGAGCTAAGCTGTGCCCTCCACAACTAAGACTGAAAAGACAACAACTTGAAGCTGAACGGCACCCTCCATAACTAAGATTGAAAGGACAACAACTTGACTTGGAAAAAAATCCTGCAAGTACACACTGTTCCCCAATAAAGTCCTGTTCCCCTTCCCCAATAATAAAAAAAAAATCTTTAAAAAAAAAAATCTTTCAAGTGTAAATGGAGGTTCTTATCCATCTGAAAACATTTCTGAATTCATAATAAGTTTTCTCAATCAACTCATGGTTGAAGGTGCAACTAATGCCATATGAGAGGCTGGGATATTTTTTTTATAATAAAAAGTGGGCCCTTATATTCAAAGAGTACAAAAGCGTTGGGTTTGCTTGTTTGTTTACTATTTTATTTTATCTTTACAGACAACTGAGCCCTACAGAAGGTATGTGACTTGCCCAGGGTCACCCAATGTGGTGCTCAGGACTGGAGCTCAGTTTGAGTCACTGCGCTGGACATTTGAGCAGACATCATACAGAAGTTCTGGCAGCTTCCCTGGACTTTCCTGAAACACGCTGGAAGTCAAATCATCCTTTAAAAATTAATTTTCTAACGCGGCCACTTAGTTCACTTTAACCAGTCCCTACCCTGTCCTTCACAAGGTCATTAAGTAGTTCAATCAATGAAAAATTATGTAAATTCACACAAATCACCTCACCTAGAGGGACCTGAGCTTCCTCTCTGTAAAAGGCAAAGATGACCAGCTTTGCTCTCCCCTGTGGAGCAATGCAAGGCACAGCCTGCAATGAGCACAGCCTGGAAGCCAGTCTCAGCCTCGTCTCATCACCAGAGCAATTCCTTGGTGCTTCTCCCAGTCCCGATCAGCCTGTGACAGTGAGATCCCAGCGGTTAGATGACAATCTCCTTTCAGTCATGGGCAGCGCTGCAGTACCTTAAAGCCATTCTCCTCCCCTCTCTCCTCAAAGACAAGCCAGCACTTTTGGCACCCAGAAGGCTGGGGGAGGGGAGGGTCTCTGATCAGCTGGTCAAAACATGGGTTGGTGAATTTCAGGCCAGGGGGCTCAAACCCTCACTAACAAGCCATTCCCTTCCATTCATCCTCTCCCTCCTCTCTGCTTAGACCAGCAGTGATCCACTGGAGTAGCGAATATTTCCCAGGTGATCGATTCCAAAGAATGAGGGAGTGCAGAGCAAGGGCCATTAATGTATAATAAGGCTTTATGGACATGTCTTGCTTTTCATAATCTGACAGATGAGCCCTGTTCTTTCGACCTTTAGGATATGATGTAAACCTACTTGAGTCCGGAAATAACACTCTTTGAAAAAATCAGAAAAGAACCTCTGGCTACAGAACATTCATTATTAAGCACCCCTTAGGATATTAAGCAATCCCCCAGAAAACCACAGTGCTCTTAGCAAAGGCTTCCCCAGGGGTCAAGAGGCAAGTGAGCAGCCCCTCCCGATAAGAGCATCCCCTTATCTCTGACCCCACCCCTTCCTGTCTTCTCAGAGAAAGTCAACATAAACTGAGCAGTACTTTTCAGCATGGGTGTCAATTCTCTGAAGGCTTCCCTTGACAGCAACTAGAGGAAATATGAAATTGACATAGAAAAAAAAAATCTCGGAGATAGACAACCATAGATGTGGAGCAGGAACGGACAGAAAATAATCTCAGGGGATAGAGGCAAATGTGCGTCTGGATCAACAGGGAGTCCAAGGTAGAGGACTTAAATAAAACACTGGGAAAGGAAGAAAGCTAGTAGTTTATGTCCATTTAAAGTTTGAAAACCTAGATTGAAATTTTAAGTTTATCACAATAGGTGAAAATGTTGAAGAGTGAAAGTAAGCTACACAGACACACACACACACACACACACAATGTGTTCTGTATGATTCTGCTCAGAAACAGGGAAAATTAAGCTCTAGTTTTCAGGATGCATATTTAGATGGTAAAACTATAAAGAAAAACAAGGTTTTTCCATAGGAGGTGATTACATAAGTCAGGACAGGGTTATGTGTAGTGAGCTTCTGGAGTGCCGGCAATGTTTTATTTCTTGCCTTGGTTGGTAATTAAACATGTACTTTACAATCGCTTGCTATGCATTTATATTTTATGACTTTGTTATTTCACAATAAAAAATAAGTTAAAAAAAAAAAACAATTTCAAGTACACAGATTACAGAATCATATTCAGAGGCGTTAGCAGTTTAACAAAAAACTAGGGCCAATACCAGAATAATTCATGTAGGTGAAAGCAAATATAGTTATTTAAACAAAAGGCACTCCTCTACCAGCCTAATTTTATGGTTTGCTTTGGTGTGGAGGCTCAAAGTCTACATATATACAAAACCATTCTAGCAAACTATCTGCCTAGGATGATAAACGTAGCACACCTGCCAACCAGAAGGTGTAATTCTCAAAGTGCTTACACCTCCTCACGATTAGTCACCGTTTCTAGATTCCTTAACTCACAGCAGAGGTAAAGAAGGCAGCTTCAGACAACAGAAGGCTCATCCCAGGACAGCTCAAGTAAGGAGCAGACACCAAACCAGCACCAGATCTCAGATGGTCCCCTCAGGACCTCCTCAGGACAATGACTTTCCCATTACCAGGAGTAAGCCCACATTTTTCCATGTGGAAATAATGAGAGTAAGAAACAAGGAAACTACTGTCACCATGAGACTGTCACCTCCTGAGCCACTTTCACTTTTCAATTAAAGCACCTGCCAAGGGCATCATCAAGATTAGCTTCCCTAACTAGACGCTGCACACCTGAGAATGGAGTCGTGCCCTCTCATTTCTGAGACCCCAGGGCTTTACACAGTTTCTGGAATATGGTATATGCTCATTAAACATGTGCTAATAAATAATTAATATACGGAGGTACAAACTAATGAATTTACAATGTTTTCCACCACATAGCTTCATTCCCACACAGTGCCACTTGCATTGAGAGTTTTTAAAGTAGTTAAAATGCCAGGTGGCAACTGCCCTTTTAACAAATTGCCAATATATCTTCTACTTCTTAAAAAAAGGTTTCATGGCATATATAATAATTTCAGAAGTGGAGAGGGCTGACAGGTTAATTATAGACACAAAGAGCAGGGACAAATGGACTATGAGGTAAGCGAGTCTAAATGTGCCTTCCCTGGACAAGCATTTATTAATAAGCCTGCAAAGATTTACTGGGCATGGCCAGATTCAGCTCTGTGTCAGGCTTGGGGTTGGGGGTTCGGATTAGGGGAAGGCACAGTTTCTGCGCTTGAGGAATTCAGTGGCTGGGAAGACAGCCTGTGCCTGCGAGAATAATCAAAGAGGTCACCTTGGGATGGCATATGGAAGACAGGGGGGAGACAGGGCCTAAGAACTGAATACGGCATCGCCTTTTGTGGGGCGCAGAGTGTGGGATGGTCAGAGAAGACTCCCTAAATCCACTAGGCCCACCTGGAAAGAAATGTGGGTAAGACTGTGGGCAGCAGAGAAGCCAAGAGTAGGCGCCTAATTCCTTTCCTCCTGCACTTCCCACATACTCCTTCAGCTGCTGGAAGTGGGGACTAAGTCAAAAGCAGCCGTAGGGATCTTCCCCTTCCCTCCCCACCCTCATAACCCCCTCCAAGCAAAAAGAGAGAGATTCAGATGGCTGGGGAGGCCAGTATAGGGTCACCGTCAGTAAATAGATGGGCCCAAGAATGGAATGTGAGCCCTTTAGGCAAGGTGTGGACAACAGGGGGTGCTTTTTTTTTTTTGCTCCCTTTACTGAAATATCATTCAGTCAAAAAATATTTATTGGTCCCCTCCTAGGTGCAGGCACTGAATGTGGCCACTCTCGGAGAGTGGGACACCAAGCTTGCCTTTAGCCCAGACCAGATGACCAAAGCCTGGGCCTCCAAACACTGAGTCTGGGTCTCTGAGATTTCTTGTGGTCTCCGATTGAACCTGTGCCCTCCCAGAGATGAGGCCCTTCTAAGAAGTTTTCAGTTACTCCTTTGACTTAAGTATCCCTGTGGGGAAAGGGCTGATCCGTTGATAATCCGGGAATGCTGAGAAGAAATATGTCCATGGCCATGGCCACCTCCTGCAGGGGGAAGGGTATGTCCAAGAGGATCTGTCCGGGCTTTATGGTTTCCAAACTTTCACCTTTTCTCCAAAAAGGAATTAGGGAGATGAGACGAGGCCGTGGCTGAGATCCAAAGAGTGGGAAACGAGTTGTTTCGGTTGTGTGTTTAAAGTTAATCCCACTCGCCCCCCACACTCCACCTCCCTTTCCAGGTCGTCCAGGGTGCTTCCAAACGACTTTCCGCCACTCTGCGACTTGTGAAGAACCGAGAAGTGCTACTACTATTCCCCAGCGTGCGAAATCCGCGGGGACCCCCAAACCCTCGCCGCTTCACAAAGCGCGTCCACACGCCCGGCCGCGCTTCCGGGGCGAAGGAACTCCAACTGCTCCCTTCTATTTCGCGGATTTGGCGAGTGCGCGCCCGGCCGCCGCCCGGCTCGCCCCGGAGCGCAGCGGCAGGGAAGGGGCTGCCGGGGGCGACGAGCCCGAGACGCGCGGAAAGCGCTCCACGCAAGCGCTCCCGGCGCACCTGGATGCGCCCGAGGTCCCAGCTCCGTCCCCAGCTCCCGAAACCGCCGTCTCCGACAGCGCTCGCCGGGCCCCAGCCTTCCCAGGTCCCCTGCGGGCCACGTCGCTCCCCAGGCTGGGAGCACCCTGCTCCCCTCGCGTCCCAGGTTGTTCTTACCCGGGAAATGGCGAGAGGCTGCTCGAAGTCCTTGCCCCCCACGAGGCGGAAGCCCCAGGGTCCCGGGCCCTGGAGCACTATTTGCTGGGTGGTCATGGCGAGGCGACAGCGAGCGTTGACCCGCGGGGACAGACGCGACTGGACGCGGCGCGACGCGCTGGGCTCCCGGGGAAGCTATAGGAGAAAGAGCGTGCGCCGCTGGCCAGGGGAGCCGGGGGCGGGCGGTAGCAGGGGCGGGGGCGGCTCCGCCCAGGCCGGGATCAGGCCGCCAGCCCCGCCCGTCCTCCCGCCTACGGCCCGCAACGGTTCTCCGCCCCGTGGCCCGCCGAGGGCCGCAGCTGGAAGTCGGTCCGAGAGCGCGGTGAGTCTAGTTAGGGGGCCCAGTTCCCAGCAGCTCCGCCCCGGACCCCAGCACCGCCCAGGGCACTAGGTGAGAGGCAAGCATGTTCCGACAGACCTGATCTATGCGCTTTTTAAAACGAGTTTAGAAGTGCTGTGCAAACTCAACCCTCTGAGAGCAGCTCCATCTTCACATTTGCTTTTTGTAAAAGAATGATGTGTTAAAGGTGCTTTCGAATGATCTCATTTGAGGCTATGAAGCAGTCAAGAGCTTTTAGCTCCATTTTACAGCCGTTGTAACTGTGTCGGCCTGTGGTTAGAAGACTTATCCGAGGCCACACAGCTGCCAGTCCGGGGCTCCGGTTGCTAAGGAAGCCCAGACAGGAACTTTCTAATGCTAATGAGACCATCGCACGTTGTTATAATTGGACTTCAAAACCTTCCTAGAAAAACTTTTCCTCCAGGCCGGATTTCCCTGTAGGTTCTGACCTTCCCAAGGGTTCAATCATCAAGTCAGGGGCGGGCCCCGGGCACTGGGTTGAGTAAGAAGACCTGGGTTGCCAGCCTGCCCCTAGCCTCCCATCTGGCCTCCCTGCCACCCTCGTCCCTTGAGTGCTTTCTCCGCGCCAGACCAGACCGTATCTCACGCTGTCCACTAGGTCCCCTCCTAACTCTGAGTAAAGCCAAAATCCTTAAAATGCTTATAAGACCACCCACAATGACGCCAACTCCTCTGACCTCATCTCTTCCAGATGCCCCCCCCCCCCCCCCACCACCACCACCACCACCACCACCACCACCGCACCCTGGCCTCCTTGCTTCTGCCTCAGGGCCTCTGTCTGGAATACTCTTCTCCTAGACATCCCTTGGCCCTCTTTGTTCTGATGTCATCCTCTCTGAGCTCCCTACTTAAGATCTCCTGTCGAGATCCTTTTCTCCACTGTATTTCTTGCTATCTGACATACTCAATATTTTACATATTATTTGTCCCACCTCGAAGCATTAATTCCATGGAGGTAGAGTTTTTATCAGTTTTAATCACTGCTGTATCCCAGTGCCTAGAATAGTACCTGGCACATAGTATTCAATGAATGCAATGCATTGTCCATTCTTTTGACCACTTACCTTCTTCTGGGACCCAGGTTCTTCATAGTTTTCTTGGCACTCATTCATCCTGGCACCAGACCCCAATGCAGTGCTTGACACAGAACACATGCTTAATGTATATGAGATTGTGATTTATAAAAAACATGTATTTGGTCACTCAGATGACCAAAAATGTATTTCTCATATATACTTGGTCTTCATCCACAATTCCTGGCTCACAGCTCCCCAAAACCTTGGAATTTCCCAAGTGTTGAGAATGATAAAGGTGTCTTTTGTTATGTGAATGAAATGACCTTTAAAAAGCATCTAAGGAGGGGGGCTGGTTGCTAGGGGAACCAACGAGGTCATTAGAGGTTGAGAATTTTCAGTCCCAACCCCCACCCCCACCTGTTGGAAAGGGAGTGGAGCTGGAGATTGAATCAGTCGCCAATGGCCAGTGATTTAATCAGTCATGCCTATGTAATGAACCCTCCATAAAAACAGACTGACTCTAACTCACAGGTTCCACCCTCCTCTTTGAGTTCCATGAATTTGCTTCTGAGAGCTTCCGGGTTGGTGAACACATAGAGATGCTGGGAGAGTGGTGGGCAGGGAGAGGGCACGGAGCCCCTTCTCACAACCCTTACCCTGTGCATCTCTTCCACCTGGCTGTTCCTGAGTCATATCCTTGTCCAAAAAAACCAGTGATCTAGTAACATGTTTCTCTTCGTTCTGTGAGCCATTCTAGCAAATTAATCCAAAGGGGGGGGGGGCCTCTGATTTATAGCCAATTGGTCTAAAGTACAGGTAACAACCTGGACTTGTGATCGGCATGAGTTGGAGGGGGTCGTTGAAACCTCTAGTCTGTAGCCAGTTGGTCAGAAGCACAAGTATGAGTTCGAAGTGTGTGTGTGTGATGGGGGAAGCAATCTTGTAGGACTGAACCCTTAGCCTGTGGAATCTGATGCTTTCTCCGGGTAGACAGATAGTGTTAGAATTGAGCTGAATTCCCAGACACCCTGATGGTGTCTGAGAATTGTTTGTTGGGGTGGGGGGATACTCCCCACATTGGAATTGGGCCCAGGAACCGAGTTTAATGTCTGTTAAAAGCAGGGTTGTCTCCTTGTGATGCAGGCCTACCTACCCAGGAGCCCTGTGCACAGATTTACACACCAAAGGATCATCTCACTTGTCTGATTGCATCTCAGCACAAATGCCTATGTTTAGGAATGGTTTGCTTGTATTTAGAAATCAGAGTGGATTTGGGTTATCTATGCATCCCTCCCGTCCCCTTGCATCCTGATGTTCTTTCTTGAATCTGAGAAAAAGGAATGGAGTTAAAGCCAGGAACCCGCCACTTGCTTCATTGAACCCCCAAATCCACCCACTTTGATTAAGATTCTGCTGATCAGACAACATGTTAGTGTTTCAAGCCCCTGCAGAATTTTGTGGAATCGCCAAATTCTGAGTCTGGCCTTAGATGTGTAGCAGTTTTGAATATTTTGTGACCTAGAAGGAGAAAAGGGTTGAAAAGCCTTATCCTGTGGCCCCCACGGGGGGGGGGCTGCCTCTCATTCATCCCCGTGTGTCCTGCTAGCACACACCTGATACATCGTAGGTGCCAAGAGTTCTTGTTCTACACAATATTCTTTATAGATTAGAGCAGTAGTACATTTGTGAGGGCGGTGAGTCCTCAGCTGCTTCATTTAGTTGTTAAATGTTCTCAGATGTAGTCTGGATCTACATAGCAAGAGCTTTAAAACAGTCAACCCTGTGACCCAGTCATCCCCTTTCTGGGCACGGATACCAAGAACATAATTTAAAAGAAGAAAAAAGCTATATGTACAAAGATATTTATAGCCTCATTTTTTATAACAAAAAACTGGAATAAACCAGTAACAGAAAAGTAGCTAAATATGGTATGGCCATATGAGGGAATACTATGCAGCATGAAAATGACGGCCACGACGGCTCTGAGGAGACAGGGAAAAGTGTTTTCAGAAAGTGTAAAAATAAGCAGAACAAAATTATTAAAGCAAATATTATTGTCAGTTTTATGTTAAAAAAATAAAAAACTGTCTTCCTATTGCTAAAAACTAGGAAAAAGTACAGAAACTAACTTTCTATTGGGAGATGGAATTGGGGAATTTTTAAAAAATAATTTCCTCTAATGATGATGTAAAAAAATCAATAAAATGGTCTCAGTGCCCTGTATCGGAGACTACATGTCAGTCATTCTGGGGGTAGGAAACCTCATCTTCTATGTTTTTAATCTCCAACAGCTAGCTCTGAGCTGGGCGCACAGCATGTACTCAGAAAACACCCAGACGCATTGACAGCTCTGACCCCCCCAAACACCAGCAACCCTGTCTAATTTTAAACACCATTACTTATTTATCCATACTCCCCAGTTCCCTCAGACCCTTGACTTCTGTGGAGGCCTTAAACAACCTCTCTGAACTTTAGTTGCCTTGTTATTATTATAATGCATTCCATAAAAGTTTGTTGACCTAAACAGCCTCCATCAAATATCTGGATAGAGGGGTAGAGTGGGGGAAGGGGAGAATGTAGGAGACTGCTGGAGAAATGGAAGCAAGGAGGACAGGAAAAAGACAGAGGAATGGTCCCGGAAGTGGGAGTGGCGGGGGACAGTGGGTCTTTCCAGCTGTCAGTCCAGTTTTACAACATGGACAGGGTGGGAGGCGTCTGCTGGCACATTCCCCCAGTCTGGCTTCTGCAGAGCTGGCAATGCCCGCACCAGGATGTCATTGCCAGGACTCTCCAGAGCCACTAAGCGGAGACTTTGCTTCCTGAAACAACAGTCCCATTTCTTAAGAACAGAGATGAGAACTGTGCTAAACTTTATACATGATCTTATTTAATCTCCAGGACAAGTCCTGAACTCGCCCAGGTGACTGCCGAGCTCCCATTCCTGGAGATCGCTGCCAGGACCCCTCCTCTGGGGCTGAGCGTTTTAGGCCCCCACCCAAGTGGGCGTGTGGGTGACTCCCAGACTCTACGCCCAAGCTGGGATCTGAGGCCGGCTCTGCCCAGCACCGAGAGACAGCCGGAAGCTCTGGTCTGGAGGCTGCCGGGCCAGGCGCACAGCGGCTCCCACGTCCCCAAACCCGCGCAACTGCGGAGGGCGCCCTGGTCAAATAACACTCGAGTGGCATGTTTTCTCTTTTCTGTAAAAACCGAAACCCAAGCTCAAAGACTCGCGGAACAAAAACATCTTTTCCTGCCGCCAGGTCCGGTTCCGCAGGTCTGGTCGCGCGCGTTCAACCACCAACCCGGCTCCCAGGGCAGTGCAGTTCTTTGCTGGGATCCCGCGCGCGCGCGCGGTTCGTCCGTGTGCGGTGTGCGGTTCCAGGACAGTCTGACGATGGGATGCGCAATGGGAGGTGCCTTTGGCTGCGCCAGGGCCTGGATAGAGAATTGGGCACCCAATTTTTGCTTTTCTCCCGCTTCCTGCTTCAGCCCAAAGGAAATACTGAAGTGGCCAGTGGGGATTGGGTGCCTCTCAGATTCTAGTAGGCACAGAGCATGCTCCGTGGCGCGTAGCGCTATAAGGACACCTGTACACCAGACCTGGTTGGAGTTCCCTCCGGGTTGGTAAGGGCGTGGACAGATGAGTTTGTGGTCCGAGGCCAGCCCAGTGCCTAGTAGACAAGGAATTTAGGGGACAACCCAAGAGCCGCAGTTATATTGCCCACCTGCCTCGTGGCCCCCACCTGAACAGGTGGCACCAGAGTTCTCAAAGCCAGAAAGAACCCTGGACCACTACCATTTTCTCAAGCATGACTGAATATTGAGAAAATATTCCAAAACAGGATCATAAAGTGGTTCATATTAAACATTTATATTGGAGAAATTGAGACAAAAACACACACGTACACACAAAATGTAATATAACAGTGTTGTTCTCTAGATAAATTAATGAATTAATAAAAATGTAATTTATCTGCGAATGGGGCCTCCTTTAAATTTGTGTGAACATATTTCATTTCTGTTATTGTATTTCAGTAGCTTTATATGTAACTTCATCTAGATAAACTTCAAAAGTTTAAATTTGAGTCTTGAGCTCACATGGAGCCACCCTTTGGCCCCCTCCTCAAGAGAGGAAAGGCTTGGGGCCAGGGTTATCCAACAGACCCTAACTCAATACCCAGATAATAAACATTGTCCTCATTACCAAACAGTGATTGTGAGTCAGAGTGTGTGCCAGGAACTTGATATGTTTTGTTGCATTTCGTTGCGACAAGAGCCCAATGAAGTGTCACAATAGCCTCATTACAGGAGGAAGCTCAGGCACTGATACACAGCCCAGATCCCCCGTTATGGAAGGACTTGTCCCAGCTGCTAGGAGGTGGACAGCCGTCAGTTTTGAGCCCCCTGAGGACGGCCTGTGCTGCAGAGAGCAGCCTGCCCAAGGGTACGCCCCTCCACAGGCTGCCTGCATTCAGCGACTCATGTAGGTGGGGGTAAAGGATGGGCCATTTTGGCCTGTCAGGACAACTCTGATGGGTCATTCTTACTCCAGAGCTCCCTGTGGAATTGAGGCTGTCAGGCCTACATGGCAGCTCAACTTCTCCCTTTCCCCAATCCAGCTGCCTTCTTGCTCCCTTCCACAGGCACTGAGCCCAAGGGCCCTCCTTAACGAACATCATGCACACTACACTCTGTCTCTGGAACCAGGGAGCCCAGCCTACAATAGGCCCAGAGAGGGTAAGACTTCCCTAAAATCCCTCAGTAACCAAGTAACAAGGCAAAATCTGGTCTGGGGAAGCAGAGGAAGAGCTGTTGGGTCTGGTGGGCTTTGTATCAGAAGAGGGAGGGGCAGGAGGTTATTCGGATGTTCCTAAGATCCCAGAAGACCCCTCAGGTCCATAATTCATGGGGTTCCCAATGGCCTGATCTCCCTGCTCCACTGGCAGGGACACCCGCAACCTAAGTGTCAGCAACGGAACTAGACTAAATCCTTTAATGGATGGCTTTTTGGACTTCCTCCTGGGAGGCGGTGGCATTTGAGATCACCTTTAAAAGTATCAGCAAATATGGAGGCAGAAAGGCCATACAGGCAGCAGAAACAGAACAAGATGAAAGGAGGGGCAGGACATGGTCTGCTGGAATGACATTATTGGATAATAGGCAGGCTGGACCGTTCTGGGGGATGGCTCTGAATACCAGTGATCTGATATGGTGTGCAATGCGGCAGGCAAAGGCTTTCCTCTAGCCTCATTCCACCCGTACACTCTGTGTGTGACAGCCCTCCTCCCCACCCGATATCCATTTCCTCTCAGGCTTTGCCTGTGCTGCTGGCCTGGTCTGGCCATGGCTGATACTGAAACTGACTATTTATAGCACTCGGGGACAGATGGAGTGGCAGGGCCAGTTTCCATGACACCAGGGCTCCTCTCTGCCGGGTCCCAACCTACCACCTCTGGGTCTGTCTTCTCTGTTGCCTCTAACACTGCTTCCATGTGGTGATTCCTAGAGTAGCATCAGGGCTGCTGCTGGGTGAGAACAGAGCAGGAACCCAGCTAGCAGTGACAATGCTAACCCAGCTACCACCACGTATCCCCCTGGGCCCCCCACATTAGGCCACATTCTAGGCTGAGGAGAAGTCTCAGCCTTCACCACTGTGTGCTGTGGGCGTGGGATCTTCTCCCACCCCCGGCCCTAGCCACCTAGCCTCTTCCTTTAACTAGCACTCACTGACCGCCTAAGGTTATAAATCCCAGAGTGTTGGAAGAGGATACGAACTACAGAGTCTGGAGGTGAAAGAGGTCAGAAAAAAAATCAGGTGGGAAAATTACCATGAAGATGTCCGCTATCCTAGCCAGATGCTAGCTCCTATTTTGGGTCTTTGAAGGTAAACAGAGTTCTGTCTGCCATTTGTCAGCTGTGAGGATTGGTAAGTTATTTAGCTGAATGGGGCTGTTTTTTTTTCCCTCTTATGGTCAACAACTTTGTTGAACATTTCCCTTTTGCTGTTCAATGCACTAGATAACCAACAGCAAACAAAACAGATAAAAATTTCTTCCCTTGTGGAACTTACATTTTTGTGTAATAGACAAACAAAATAATTATATGATATGCTTTGTGTGTGTATGTTTATGTAGGTGTGTGTATGTTTAAATAAGTATGTGTGTGTATATGTGTATTTGCATATATATGTTTTCCTGCCAAAAGGGCCTAGAAGCAAAGATACTCCAGAGCAATGAGTACACCTGGTACTCTGATCTTGGTTTCTAAATGCCATAAAAGTTGCCAGGAAATTCTAAGGCTGTGGCACGATAGGAACAAGATGAACCCAGAATAGCTGGTGATGCAGAAAGTAAGAAAGTGCTTGAAAAAGTGGTGGGTGCATGTTACAAGGAAACAGAAGCCGGCTTAAAGGGGCTCCCATCGGCCAAACTTGGAACAATGTAAGCATTAAAATAATGAGGCATTCTAGCCTATTGGAAAAAACAATAATCCACAAGTCCACACAGTCAATAGATGGAGGGATGAAGGAAGGAAGGGAAGGCAGAAGGAAGCAAAAGGGTTCCTGCTTACAGTAGACTTCTGAGTGCCAACTAGTAAATATAAAGGGAGTACAAGAGTTGGACAACCACCATTTTGCAACTACCAAAAGATAAATTCAGGCAAGAATCACCATTGGGTGCAAAATCTAGAGTGAGAGTTTGGTGAGGAGCAGGATGTTTGTATAGTCTTAAAGAACTTCCTACAGATTGCTTATTAGATGCAAAGGAAAAAAATAACAATACGTGGCAAAATCCAACACCACTTTGCTGGGAGATCAAAATTAACATCACCAGCGAGGGGCAAAAGAATAGTGTGTGACTCAAATATGAGAAGGACACAGCATTGCTATGGAACTTTCCAGCCAGCAAAGCATAACCTGAATCTAATCACAGGGAAACATCAGACAATCCCCTATTAAATAAAAGTGTGTTCTTCAAAAATGTCAACGTCATTAAAGGCAAAGAAAGTTGTGGAAATGTTTCAGATGAAAGGAGACTAAAGAGTCAGACAATCCAAATACCGTGTATCTGATGGAAGACTCGCCTCTGTACTGGAGGGAATAAATGGCCATAGATGGTAGCTTCAAGTGTTGTATCAACACTAAATGTACTTGTTGAGAACTAGGTGGTGGTTGTGTAACAGAATATCCCTGTCTTTAGGAAATGCACACTGGAGTATTTAGGGATAAAAGGTTGCATGTACGTAACTAATTCTCAAATGGTTCAGAAAAATTCATGAGAGAAAGAGCATGAACGAAGCAAATGGTGAATTTGGGTAAAGGATATATAGTAATCTTTGTACCGTCCTTATTCTTGGAACTTTTCTGTGATCTGAATTTATTTCCAAATAAAATATTTTTAAAAAAGGAAAATATGGTATAATAGACGGTGTTCTGTGGAGAAAACTAAAGCAGTGTTGCAAATGTCAAAAGCAAAAGTGATGAGGGAAGACTTCTCCGGGAAAGTGATTTGAGTCAAGACCTGAAGCAGGTGAGTGAGCAGTCCATGTAGATGTCTGGGTAAAGGAAATAGTAAATTCCAGGCAGAGGAAATAGCAAATTCAAAGATGGGAACTCCTGGTGCATTCCTTGGCGAGGAGGCCAGTGGAGCTGAGTGAGTGAGGGGAGGAGCAGGAGATGAGGTCAGAGAAATAACAGAGAGCCTGACTGGGGAGCCCCTTGAGGGGCATCGGAGAACCACTCGGAGTAGAGGGAAAGTCCTGAGGGCTTTACGCAGAGGATTAATATGATCTGCCTTTTGTTTTCAACACTCCGCTTGCTGTGTTGAAACAGATGGAAGAGGAGGCAAGAGCAAGGCAGAGAGCAGTAAGTGGGTTGTTGTCATAATCCAGGCGAGAGATGATTATTGGCTGGGACCCAGGGTGGGAGCAGGACTTGGACTCGGGCTGTATTTTAAAGCATTTGCTGCTGGATAGGAAGTGAAGTACAGGAGGGGTGTCGAGGAAGACTCAAGTGTTTTGGCCTGAACAGCAGCTACAAGCATGGCATTTCCATGAACTGAAACAGGGGAACCTGTGGGAGAAGCAGCTTCGGGAGTATGCTGAGGAATTCAGTTCTGGACATATTTAAGTTTCAGACACCCACTAGATCTCTCAGTGGAGATATGGAGCTGACAGTTGTGTATAGGAGTCTGGTGTCCGTGGAAAGGCCCAGGCCAGAGAGGAGTAGATGGTAGATTTTTAAAGACCTGAGATTGGAGAGGGCACCAGGCTGTAGGAAAACGGGAGGGCCAAGGATTGGGCCTGGAAACACGAACTGTAAGATGTTGGCTGGGAAACGAGGAGGCACCACCAAAGGCGGCTAAGGAGCAGCCAGTGAGATAGGAGGAGACACAGAGAGGGTGGCGCCCTGGAAGCCAAGGGAAGAAAAGTATTTGGAGGAGGAGGGAGTGAACAGGTGGGTCAAATGCTGCCAAAACGCACGGGAGTTAAGAACTGAGATCAACCACAAGATTTAGTGGCATGGTCACTGGGGGTCCCGACGAGAAAGCTGTTGTTAGGGTGTGGGGCAAAATCCTGAATGGGGTGGGTTCAGGAGGGAATAAAAGGAGAGGAATTGGAGGCAGCCAGCACAGACAGCTCTTCTGAGGTGTTTTGCTCTAAAGACATCGAGAGAAATGAAGCAGTAGCTGGAGGAGGAACAGAATTAAGAGAGGTTTTTCCTTGACTGGAAAGGAGCACTAGGGCTTCTTTGCAGGGTCGTGGGAAGGTTGCTGCATATAAGGGACTTCATTGTTTCTAGGTCAATGGGATGCTGTTGTCGCTCTTATTCTCTCTCTGGCCTGACCCTGCTCTGGGTTAAACCTCCAAAGCCCCTGGATTAAAATTTAACTTCCTCTCTGTTCTGCAGCTCTTCTTGAAATCACTAGTCTGTCTTCCTGGAGCCCCCCTTTCCCCTTTCTCACCTGGCCTGTCCGTGCCATAATTTTCAAGACGTGCCCTCTAGTTCCACACCAATTGCTCTGGCACGTCCCCCTTTACAAAGCCTGTCTTGCCTTGACTCCCAATGCCCTATGGTAAGCAGCCATGCTTAATTCTGTAGAAACATAAAAAAAACGAACAAACGAAAAAAAAAAACTTAAGCCCATTCATCTATAGCTGGATTCCCAAGCTGGAGATGAGGGCACCTCTAAATCCACAATCGTTTTGTGAGTAGGAAGCATTTTATTACCGAAGAGATTTCAGGAAGTGGTATCAGGTGAAGGAGGACCTAGGATGATGTGTTCTGACAGACAGGAGAGCACAAAGCAAAGGTAAGTCCCAAGGAAGATCTGACAGGTCTTGTCAACAGTTGCATCACAATATGTATGTGTTGAAAGCCTAAAGTACGTAATATCCTTTGATCTAGCAATTCTACTTCTAGGAATTTATTCTAGGAAAAAAGGAGGCATTTAAGGTACTAAGAGTATGTATACAGTGAAATACAATGTAATCATTAAAATAATGATGTAGAGGTAAATATGTATTGTCAAGAAAGGTGTTTATGATAAACGAATAAAGAAGTTACACACACATATACATGTAGAACTCTTAAAGAGGATGTATTTCTGGTAATAATTATGCAAGTTCTCTGTTTTACTTCAATAATTGTACTATTTGTGTTTTTGGTTTTTTTAAAAAGTAATATGTAGAAAAAAGGGGCAATAAAGTTAGGAAAATAGATGAGATTGCCGAGGCAACAGATTATACAGAAAAGCTTGGGGAACATTCATATTGAAGGGGTGAGGAGAGGATGAGAAGCTGGGAAAGAAACAGTGAGGGGAAAGGCAGGAAGAGCTCATGGAAGCCAAGGAAAAAGAGAGTGCCCAGAGAGGGCTTTGCTTGTGATACTCCCCACTGGCTTGTTACACAAAGCCATTCCCAGCCTCTTCTGCCTTGCCTGCCTTGCCTTGCCTCTCTGGGGATTTCTTTATAGCTAGGAGTAGCCATGTGACCAGCTCCAGCCAATGAGATGTGGGAAGATGTCTGCAGGGGGCTTTTGGAAAAGAGTTTTCTTCCCTAGTGAGGGAAGCATGCAGAGAAAACTTCTGTCCTATGTTGCTCCCTGCTCCCTGCCTGCAAATGCAGTTATATGAAGACATGATGGTTGGAATTGCCATCATAATAGCCAGCTTGAAATCAGGAGAGAAAGGACAAGGGAATCCGAAATACTAACCCAGAGGCCTGTCTTCTTTTCTGTGAAATATGAGACACACCCATGTCACATTAGCTGTACTTGGGCCACCGGCCACTATTGAAGTCATTCTTAACTGATACAGAAAATATGGAGTACAAAATTCTTGGTGGCCTTTGAGCTTTTGCAGATCTATGACACTACATACCCTGTTTCCCCGAAAATAAGACCTAACCGGACAATCAGCTCTAACGCATGTTTTGGAGCAAAAATTAATATAAGACCCAGTATTTTATATTATATTATACTATATTATACTATATTATATTATTATTATATTATATAAGACCCAGTCTTATACTATAGTAAAATAAGACGAGGTGGAGGTGACAAAGGGTTTGTGAGGTGGTGAGGAAGTTGTAGGCAATGAGGCTGGACCACACTTCTGAGAGGTTTGTGAATGGTAAAAAACAGGATGACATGGGTGCATGAAGATTTCTTTTATGCCATTACTGCTATCTTGGCTCTGGCAGAAGACTGAGGAGGGACATAGATCTTTTATTGAACTTTCAATGTTCAAGCACATAGTAGGTGCTCATCAAATGGTTACCACTATTATTATTCCATGAGGTCACTCTTGGAGATGTTATAATCTAAAGTTATAAACTTTAGATGTTCCAGAGGTTTACTGACTGGTCTACAGATTTGTCCCAGCTGTCTGTCCCTTGGAGTCAGTAGAGTGTGATTAATGGCAAGGACACTGGTTTTGGAGTCAGATTAAATCCACTTACTTGCTGTATCCACTTACAGCCCAATCCCTTGGGCTGAATTCCTCTGAGTCTCAGGTTCCTCACCTGTAAATGGAGATAAGAATACTTACCTCATAGGGTTGGTCTGAGAAATGAGATAATGCATGGAAAGTGCTGGTATACAGTGAGCACTGGAGAGTGCTGTGGTGGGCATCGCAGGTTGCCCTCCAAGCATCACGTCCTCTCCCTCTTTCCTAACAGAACTCCACTTTGGTCCAGGCATCTCCTCCTCCCACATGAGGAAACCCAGGCTCAGAGAGCGTAAGTGGCATTTCTGAGGTCTCACAACGTAACAGGTATCAGAGGCAGCAGGTCTTGAACCCAGGTCTTCTGACTCCCAGACCACTGTTCTTTCTAATACCTCCTGTGTTTTGGAGGAATTAGTACATTTATCCAACACAACAAAATACCTGGCATTCCCAAATTCTAATCTGTAGGCCATTTCCCCCCAAAAGCAGAAGAGAGAAGCCACATGGCTTTTATAACTTAGACTCAATGGTGACATACCATCTCTGTCAGTCTGTGGTCATGCAGACCAACCCTGACAGAATGCGAAAGGGGACCACACAGGTTGTGAATAGTGGGAGGTGAGGCTTGCTGAAGCCTTTTTTGGAAGCTGGCTGCCACAAGCATCTTAACATTTTTATAAAAATAGTTTTGACTTTATAAATCTCCTCAGAGGGCTTGGGGATTCCCAGGGGTCCACAGACCATACTTTGAGCTCCACTGCTCTTGAGAATATAAGCTTGCATCCATCTACATGATTTATCCCACTATGAGGCAGATGATTGTCAGATCTACTTCTCTTCTGCAGGTTCATCTCAGTTTGTCAGATCTCACTTTAAAAACAAGTTCTCCAGAGAGACTTTTAAGGTACCCAGCATTTTGCTTCTGTCGATGCCAGTGTGAGGGTCCTGGATGAGTAGAGTAGTTGTCTTCCAGCACAGAATTCATCGACTAAAGTGTCACATGGTCAGTCGTAGTATTTCGAGGCCTTTTGCATCTATGGGTTCATCTTAAATTGACATATATATATATATATATATATATATATATATTTATATATATAATTGTTAAATATATATATATATATACATGTATATATATATATATATATATATGTATATTAAGTGTGTTTTTCCACGACCCATCAGCTCCAAGTCAAGTAGTTGTTTCAATCTAGTTGTGGAGGGCGCAGCTCACAGTGGCCCATGTGGGGATCGAACCGGCAACCTTATTGTTAAGAGCACCACGCTCTAACCAACCTAGCCAATCAGCTGCTTATTTTGGATATTTTCAATCTGAACCACCTTCTTGGCTAATCCATTCTACAAATTACCTGCACCAAGTAGGAATTTCTTTCATGTGTCCTAAAAGGCCTCAGATGAGTGTCCCAGGACAAGCTTGATTTCTACATGCTAAGATTTGGCAAATACACCCATGTACAACTCATCCAAACACTCATGACTTTGAGACACTAATCTTTCCTTCTTTTCAGTAGATTCCTAATGTTTTTAGTGTGTGATACAGTTGTGCCGCGCCCTCCTGGTCACATCAGCTCCCCCCTCTGGTTGGACATCCTCTTCCACCATGTTCTTCTCAAGACTTTGGCTAGCAGAGCTTCGGCACACAGCCTGCATTCAGCCACATTGAAGTTTGTACTGAGACAGAGCAATAGTGTTCCACTTTCCAAAGTCTGTCACAATAATACTCAAAAGTCCAGTTTGCACAGTGGACCATTGAGTTATCTATCCAGCTGCCTTCTTCCCTTCTTACAGCAGTACACCCTGCTCTGGTGGAGCTTCCAATCACATTCCACCCCTTCTAGCCAAAATGGTTAGTCCACGGAAGGGTAAATATTTAAGCTGGGCCTGCCAGGGTCTGGAACTGTCTTCAGGGAAGCGAAATAGGAAGACTCGTTCGCCTAGTCTGGATTTAGAGAATTAGAAGAATGAGGCTGGAGCTGCTTGCGGCCATGTTTCCTATTGCTGCATTCAGTAAGTGAAAATATAGCCAAACAAGACCAATAACATCAAGACAGAAAGTTTGAGTCTCTGGATTCACTCCTGCCTGAGGCTAGTTCCACCTCCCTCTTCCCCAGTGATGTGACTCAAAAATGGTCAGTAGTGTTAGGTTTCTACCACTTATCACTGAAAGGAGCCCTCCTAGAACTGACTCTTTGGCCTTAAGTTATACTGTGAGAGATCTGCTTCCTGAAGGAGCATGTATTAAGAAATAACAGAGGGCTAAGAATTCAGTGAAGACAGAAAGAGGATCAAGAAGACAGAAGGCTGGCCAGAGAAAAGGCGGGTGAACCAAGAAACAACATTTCATAGAAGCAGATAATGGCCTAGTTTTAAGTGGTGGTGGAGAAACAGACACTTCCAAGGACTTGGGGAAAGTATAAATTGGCCTTTTTTTTTTTTTTTCGGAAGGCAGTATCTGAAGATTTGAGAGTCCTGCTCTCTGAGCCAATAATTGTACTCACTGCAGCATTGTTTGTTCTGATAAAAAGCTGGCAATATTTCAAACATTTGCATCATCAATAAGGGGTTGGTTAAGTAAGTTATGGGAACATGTCCCAGGGGAAGAAGTGTATAAGACTATGTAAAGTGTTTGTTTATAGATGTATTTCGTTATGTGCAGAGAAGCTCGGAGGACCATACAACAGAGAGTTGGCACTGGAGCTGTCTAGGGGGATGACTGTAATTACAGAGAACTTCCTTTCCAGGTTTGTATGAGCCCAGAATAATTTGAGAGGTTGATTTCTGTTCTATCTGCTGCTGTAAGAAAATGGCAAGATAATCTTTCCCTTCTTTCACTATCAGTATTTGGAGTTCTATGATCTCTGGCCCCAGGGATTTATTCATTTACTTATTGCATACTTTTATTCACTCATTTATTTGACCAATAAAGGAGTGAGTGACTGCGTGCCAACCATGTTAGACACTCTTATAGGTAAGGTTCCATTACCTATAAAGTTGTTAGAGAAACCGTCATGGAGAAAGCAACATAGAGACCTAAAGGAAGAGAGGAAGAAAGCCATGCAGCCCTGGGGGAAATTGTCTTCCAGGGGGATGGCATACATAAGACCCTAAAGCTGAAGCATGCTTGATGAGTCTGAGGTCACAATGGCTGTGTGGCGAGAAGGAACAGTGAGGAACAAAGGTAAGTGACAGGGCCAGGGAAGTGTGCCTATGGACTTGAGGCCATTGCACCACTCTGAATGAGAAAAGAAGCCACTAGAGGGTTTTGGACCAATTTTAAAACGGGTAATCTGGCTGTTCTGTTAACTAAGGTAGAGGGGCCATGGGTGAAAGCAGAGAGACCAGTTAGAATGTGACTACAGTGATCCAGGTGAGGGAAAATGATGTGGACTCTGGTGGTAGAAGTGGTTGGGTTGCAAATAAATTCTGAACGTACAGGTACTGGATTTGTTGGATGAGAAGGCGGGCATGAGAGAAAGTAGTGCCTGTGACTCAGGGCCCAGTATTGGGGCTGTCGGGCCTCTGGAAGACAACCCTTCTCCCAGGTCTGAGGCCTAAGCCCACTGTGGGGGATTCCATCAAGTCTCCTCCAAGAGGTGGCAGTGCAAACTGGTGCTTTGAGTTGAAGGACAGAGCCAGGGGAAAGAGGGCAGAGGTTTTGGGTTTTCTGTCAGGGGACAGACCCATGCCCCAAGTGCAGCAGACCCCCCCAAATGGTGACGGGGGAGATCCAAGCCAGCGGATGTCAGGGGATGCTGGACGACTAGCAGTGCCATGGCCTTGACACATTTGGTTTGGGGAGGGCAAAAAAAAGACAGGTTGTATTTCCGCTCACTGTAGCAAGAGAAGACTCATGGCCAGATTTCACTTGATTTAGAAAAACTGAGTGCAGTGTCATTTCCTGCACCCATGTCTTCTGGGGCAAATCAAGAGCCATTATATGTTATAATATTTTGCTTTTGCTTTAAAAGGCATGTGCATTATTTTTGTAATTAGAACAAATAAAACAATATATAAAGAATAGTGACATGGTCAACAATAATTAATGAATTCAGAGAGGGTCATGGAGTTAGCTTATTAAGGAAAGTGTAAGGTCAGAAGTAGTGTCTTCAAGGAGTGGGATGAAAGTCAGATGGTAAGTGGTTAAGAATGGAAAAGGAGAGTATGAGAAATTGAAGCAGTGAATATAAGCCTCCTTTGAGAAACTGGGCAAAGGAAGGAAAGAATGAATAGTGAGAACAAATGTATGCCACACAATTCTGAATAGAGTTTATTAAATAATATGTACAGCACATGTAGTAATTCAACACCTCTATTTATCAAATCAATCCACTGCAATAAAGAAAAATAAATGAACAGAAAAACCTGTGTCTGCATAGTACATGCTGTTGGTGTGTAATTTAAATGGCAATACTTTAAATTAATTGGTTATATATAATGTCAATTATTTTTCTTTCAGAATATAATCTTTTTTGTAGTAACCTATTCTAGCAATAGGACTTAATACTACTTCAGATAAATAGAACTGCCAAAAAACAAAACAAAACAAAACAAAAAACCCAAAAAAGCCTCCAAAAACCAAAAAATTGTAACTGAGATAACAGTTACCTTCTCTCCCAGAAAGAATGATTATTTAAAAATTTAACACTTTACAATGGCTATATTTGTGCTAAAAATCTGCCGGTGCGTTATTTGGAATTCCTTCATTTAAATAAAAATGCAAAAAACTTCATGACTTCCTTATTTTACCCCCCTTCAGTTCAAATTTTTAAAATTATTTTTTTATACAAAGTAGGTACATAGGCTATACAAAGTTAATATACATATTTACAGTCCCACTTAAGCATACGATTTTTTTCTTTTACTGATCCCAGAGAGACTGCAAAAGAGAAGTAGTTTGTGGCTTGCCTTCACCCAGAAGCATGGCTAATATATCAAAACGGGTTGCAAGGCATGCGGCCAGTTAGTTGCACTTGCTATTAATAAACCTGTATAAACATCTCAGCATAAAAATAGGTATTTTATATTACTAAGTGTCTGAAGACAAAAGAGCCATTGGAAACCTTTGTTCCTTGTTTAGTCATACATAGGAAGCTGAAGTTTGATGCAAATTTTAACATGATTTTATTAAAGATGGGCAAATTGGTGAGGCATACCTGGGTTTCTGGAGATAGACGATTGCATGAGGCTGGCATCATATGCAAATGTGGCTTTACAAATTGGTTTTATTTTCTAGCTGTATTTAAAGAGGCGTTCAAAATTACCTACGTAATCAAGAAGCACCCCTCAGAAACTATTAGATGAGATCATGTTATTCATGGTTTGTATCTAAGACCAGGGAACAAACACATTAGCCAACACAAGAATTACATTTCAAAACGAGTGAAATGCTGTGGTGCAAATGCACTTGTACTATATTCCCTCAGAGAGAGTGAGTCAAAAAAAAAAAAAACCACCAAAAAAATAAACAGTGCCCTTGAAAGGGGAGTGGACCTTCCAAAGCAATGAGTCTTACTTAAGGAATTTCTACCCAGCAAGCCCCTGCACCCCACCTGCACCCCATCCCCACCATTAGTTCCCCAACCTTTTCCCTTGGGATTAAGGCTCTGCTCTGTCCTAGTTAAAAATAAAAGTTTCTGGGAAGAGATAACACATTCCTTGTATACGTCATTTACACTTTAGAGTGAAGGAGTCTGTGGCAGTTTCTGTCCTGTGAACAGGATTTGAAGACAGAACAGGGAGAGAAGTGAGGGTACTGTCGCTGTCTGATGGGGGGTGGGCAGCTGATGGACCCTAAGATGAGCAGTGGAGACCGAAGCTGAGGCAGAGGCACTGAAGACAAACTTCACCTGCTTATAAAGACTCCAGACTTTGGGACAACAGTCCTGGGGCAATTCTGAGCCATATGCAGAGAGCCAGGGTCCTTTGTACACACCCTGCCACCTGGAATTACTACTCCTATTTGTGACCTTGGATGTGCATTTGTCGAGAGTTTGAAGACTCTGGAAATAGTTCCAAGGATTTTCAGTCATAAAGCACCCTTCCAGCACCCTAGTTGTTCAAAAGGGAGCTAATAGAGAGGGAAACACGACAATGCTTTCTAGGATCCCTCTAGGGAAAATTCATCTCTTCCTCTCTCACACCCTTCTTAGCACATATCACAGTCTCTCTTGATTTAGTATTTTTGTGTGTCTGTCTCCCCAGTCGCCTCTGAGTTCCCAACAGGTAGAGAATGGGTCATTTCTACCTTTCTCTCTCCAAGAGGCTTACCAGTGAGTCCAATAAACCTCCAGGAATTGGATAGAGTTGTGACTGAATCTCCCAGGAGTCACAAAGGCCCCTTGGATCTGGCCCCACAAAGGACAGACCACCTGTGAGGGACAGAATCCTTGCCTCACACCTAGGGCCACTGCAACTGCACCTTTTGCTCTGAAGAGAAGCCTCATGAAGGTGCATCAGGGTTCAGACCTTGGGGTGCCATTTTGAGTGGGGAATAAAAACTCCTACGGGGAGTAAAAATGGAGACACGGTGTCTCTTCTAAGGCTTGGAGCATGCCTTGCTGCTCATCAGCGGCCCTGGCATCCAGTGTACATCATTATATATTAATGAATCACCGAACATCGTCTTTGGTTCTCTCTGACCACAGGCCAATCAACCCCAAACTGTCCTGGCCAAAAAAAAAAAAAAAAAAAAAAATCCAGAAAAGAAAGGTTACCAGTGGTGTTCTGATAAATAAAACTGTGTTGCCCTGAAAGTGAACACTTACGAAAGCCAGGGACATGGGAAAGGAGCACGCTGCAGGTGACCTCAAGAGCTACAGGCTTCTTGACTTCAATCACTGAGACATACAGATCTAACTATCTGCCTGGCTCCCATGGGCAAACCTTGTGTGTTTTTCTTTCTGAACACCAGGGGTATCAATGGTAGTGCCGCATGCAGGCTGAATACACAGGGTGCCTAGGTTTTGTGTCAATTTCCCCAAACCTCAGCAGGTCCAGTGAGGGACTCGGTCCTGGGTAGTTTGGGGGCCTCCACCCCTGTCTCGGGATGGCCTCTGCAGCCCAGACTGATGTCCAGCAGCTGGGGAGCAATGGGCTGTGGGATGGCTAGGAGTCTGTGTGGAGCCTTCGGGGAATAGCTGGGGATCTGCCTGGCACGCTGAGGGCTGCTTCAGGCGAAATGCAGAGACCTCACTGAGCTGGAGCTAGTCGAGGCAGCAGCCACGGGAGGCATTTCTGGCCTAACTACTCCTGGGCTGTGCTGCAGGTCAGATTACCTAAGATGGGGAGCGGAGGGGAGGGCTGGAGCGGCTCCCAGAAGCAGCTAAGTAAATACAGATTTGCCTCATTCCTTTCTGCTCAGCACATGGTTCAGGCTTGTCTGATACACGGTAAGCTTAGATAGGCTCCGGTTTTAAACATGACACCCTTCTCTGTCCCTTTCTTTTGCTTCTTACTTTATCCACTGCATTAGTTTTCCTACTGACTCAACGTTTAAATAAGGAGACCAGTTCATGAATTATGCTTCATCCTCCAATAAAAATCACCTCTGTGGTTTTCAGTCTTCTTATAGATACAAAGGCTTTACATAGTTGCCTGGAAAAGTACCAAACTGCCTTGTCCTTCTTGAAGTACCTAAAAAAAAAAAACACACGTACATACAGTGAGAAGACTCACCCATGTGAGTCTAAAGAGAGCCGTTGGTAACGATCCTGTAGAACAACTATGGTTTCCAATGCACTTTCCCTTGTCTTATCTCATTTAGGCTGCAAAATAATTCTGGGTGGAAGCAAGGCAGGCATTTTTAATACTCCTGTTTTGTTTTGTTTTGTTTTGTTTTCAGAGAGGAAACCTAAGCTCAGAGAGCTTGCGTGATGTTGCTGAGGTCCCACAGCTTACAAAACAGGCAGACTTTAAACCCATGCCTTCTGCCTCCCAGCCCATTGCTCTTTCCAACACTTGTCCTTTCTGGAAGAATGCACACATTTATTCAACACAACAAGATACTGGGGATTTAGAATTTCTAAACTTTGGATTTCTAAAACTCCACTGGATATAACCACACATCAAAAGGAAATTCCTCTTATAAGCCTGTCTAAGCCCCAAATTGACTCCCTGTCTTTGCTACCAACCTTATTAGGGTTCCCTTTAAGCCAAGAACATCAAGCTACCGGGGAACAAAGCCCTTCCTGGGCTGCTCTGCATCCAGAACTGCTGGATCCCTAATCCAGTTCCTTCCCTTGGGATTCCCTGTCTAAAGCTGGCAGGTGTGTGTGTGAGTGTGTGAGTGTGTGTGTGTGTGTGTGTGTGTGCACGTGCTATGTTGTGTCATCATTACCCTCTCATTAGCAGATATCACAATTTGATCATTGCATCCTTTTCCCATTTGGCTTGGATATGGTTTCAGAATCCCGCTAAATACATTTCAAGCAGCCACCACCAGTGGGTTGGAGCTATTGCCCAAAGTGAAACTTCTAAGCTAAAAGAACATGTCAAAGCTAAAGACAGCTCTAATGACTAAACTGAACCCCTTGGGGGGATGGTCACGGAGGTCGCAGAGAACTGAGATAGTGAGGCCTGGCTATGTGCTCAGATAGCTGGTTAGTGCTTTCCTTATGGACAAGAAGAATGAGCTCTGTTGGGTTACTTTGTTCTTAGTCTGAATATTAGGCTCCTTTTTGAAAAGATAGAGGAATTGAGGCATCTGAAATATTTCCTTTATCTAACTGCTGGGGATGCCCCATTAGAGAACTGGTACCCTTCACCCACCCCAAGTTCTCGTAAAAAATGTAAATGCTTCTGGAAGAGGTTAACAGCTAATGTATACTAGAGCTGCACTCTAATATGAAAGCTACACTTGTCTACCGAGCACTTGAAACACAGCTATTTTGAATTGAGCTATGGTATAACTAAATATACATCAGATTTCCAAGACTTAGTAAGAAGAAGAATGTAAAATATCTCACAATTTGTAATACTGATTACATGTTCAAATGATATTTTGAATGCATTGGATTTAATAAAATATGCTAAAATTAATTTAACTAGTTTCATTTTACTTTTTTCAATATAGCTTCCAGGAAACTTAAATTTCATACATGGTTTGTGTCATGTTTCCATTGGACTGCATTGCCAACTTCTCAGATCTGGCTTCCTTCTGAACGGAACAACTCAAGGTAGTGAGGGCTGCAGGCTTCTGGGGTCCTTGAGAGGATGGGGTACCTTTCTAAAAGGCTGGTGAAGCCAAGACAAATCTATCTGGCTTCCCATTTACGCTGAGGCCTCGCTGTTCTTACTACCCCAGCCCTGACATTACTTCCCTTTAGCAAAGGTTTTTCCAGAAAGATCAGGAAAATACTGGTCTTTGGAGGGAAGATAAAGGTAAAGCCATCTGTACAAGGGAAAACAGGCAAAGAGTGAATCAGTGGCTCCCGACATCATATTCATGCCTGAGCAGAAAGAACAGAGGCTTGGGGACAGATGGGCCTGAGCTGAAATACTGGCCTCAATATTGGCTACCTAGGTACCCTTGACTAGCTACTCATCTCTTTGGACCTCAGTTTTTGAATCTGTGAAATGAGGATCATTCTTGTCCCATGGGCTGTTTGTTGAGAAAACGTCAATAAAAAAGCACATCAATGAAGTAAGTGTCTGCTTTGTAGCAGAATCTCAATCTTTCTCTCCCTGGCTTTATTAAGGTGAATCCTTTGTTTTAATGAAGCAGGTTGCTTTGATTAAAGTTATTAGAAACCTGCAGTAAATAAGGTCTTTAGAATGTCTACACTTAAGCTTGAGTTTCATGGTAGAGATCTAGGCTCAGTCAAATTTTCTTGTGTTGTTTCATAAGAGTTTTAAAGAATAAAAATTCCCAAATGTAGAATAGATACATGCACAACAGAAATACAAATAGATGAACTGACGAATTTGACAACTGCCCTCCCATGCAGTCGACGTTGGCATGTTTGGTTTTGAGGTCCCACATGAGTGTCAGCCACACCGTCTTGAGAGCAAACATAAACTGGGTGGCCCAGTATTCCTAACGGTGGTCCAGGAATGGACAAGGCTCTTCTTTCTTTGTAAAGGATACTGCTTTTCGCATGGCTCATCACGCCTAGTTATTCCTTCAATACACAACTAGTAAGAAAAGCAGGATGAGATCACTTACCAACAAACCATCCATCGTCACATTTTTCCATGACATCAACAATATCTCCATCTCGGAGTTCCAATTCATCATCATTCTGTGGTATATAGCTATATAATGCTTGGTAGCTAAATCTATAAATGAGAAAAGTAAACATTAAGTACCTCAAACACTGATAGGATTAAATAACAACAATTGTAAGCCCATTTCAGTTAAAGCAAGATTTAGTGGTTTCCTACTCATCAGTGGGGACTAAGTATTTTATTGGCTATTTCTCTAATTTCTCTGTTTCTAGCATTTGGGGAAATACTTAGCATTCAATCAACATATAGTAAGTAAATGAAGACTGACAGGGATGGGGAACTTCTGACAAGTAAGTCATGATTGGTCCTTTTATTTACATTCATTTGGTTACCATAGCCAAGCATTTTCTTGAGATTCCCCCCAGCACCAAATTTAACCAAGGCCTTTTCTTAACATAGGATAATATATGTAGATTATCAAGGATAATGAGAAGTTACTTAGGTGCAGATAGACATTATATTCTGGTCATATACATTAAAGAGCGTAAGGCAATTGTTATATATAACAATGTATACAAGTGAGGTGCCCAAAAAATGTATACAAGTGGACACTTTTGTAAACATTGCTCAAGCAGTAGTTCGCAGTCATCAGAAGTGTCTGGACACCGATGGTAACCACTTTGAGCACCTCTTGTAATTGCAGAAGTCAAACGTGACTTGTATTCATCTTTTGTTATCAGTATACGAGTATATTGAGTATTTCAATTTTAATAGTTTTTTCCTTTCTTAAAATGTGTATACATTTTTTGGCACCCTCTGCGCATATATATATATATATATTATATATATATATATATATATATATATATATATAATATATATGTATGTATGTATGTATATATGTGTATATATTTTACATACATATATACATATATATACACACACACATATGTATATATTTATATAAAAATATAACAACTGCATTCCAAGTGCCTCATTGCGTCACTGTTTAGCAAAACTACTTAGTAGGCTGACACACATTTCATCAATTGCTTTTAAATGTGAATGCCATTTTTCTGAAACTCTTGAAAGCTTTTCCTCTTTTATCTATCCCAGTAATGTTTGGGGTTAAGCTTTTTATTCACTTGGTAGCTGGCCTGAGGCAATTTGGTGTGTGTTGTTCAGCTTGTTCTAAAGTCAGCCAGCCGCAGGAGAAAGCTACTACTTGTGGTGAAATCTGATCATCTGCTTTGGCAACAAGGAAAAGCTTTGTTTTTACTTATTCCTTTGACAAATACTTAAGAAGCATCTTACTATGCACCAGTTCACAATTCTGTTTACTCACTACTTGAAACACAACAGTAGCAGGCAACACTTTGCAAATGAGCCAATCATCTACCATCTCCCGTAGGTCAGTGACTTTCCAGTGTGTGGGCAAGAGAGACTAGATACAAGTAAGTGGAGTCAGTTCCCAGAGACAAGAGGTTCCTTCTCTTCTAAAACCAAAGGGACAATTTAATTTTATAAAGTATTTATCCAAAAGTATTGATATTTTGGTAGGTGGATCTGTCTTCCAGAGGAAGGAGGAATTAAGAGATGCAGATGGATTACCAGTTGGAAAATGAACACATTTTGGTGTTCTGTATTTGCTTGCTGTCTCCTACACAACCTAGACTCCTTCGAACACCTTACCCCCTGAATTTCCACTGCGGATGCTTTGCTAGCCTCAGCTCTGGGAAACAACTCCTGATTTCTTCTTCTCTGTTCTCACTTCCAGATAGTGGATACTGGCTGGACAAAGTCCAGTAATCTTGTTGCTCAGGAGAATATTCCACTGAGTCCTTCCCCCACCTCCTCTGTCAGCTCTGGTACCGACTCCCAGCAGAGGGCTCTTCACTCCGCCCCCATTTCCTGAGATGAAGCTTGCTGTGGGCAGCACTTTAATTTTCCTCCCATCCAGTTTTAAGTCTCTGTACCTTCTCCCTCCCTCTCACCCAACCCTGTTCCCTTGGGTGAAGAAGGATCCCTTCCCCTGGCCATGTTGAACTCCCTTCCCTTACTTCTTTAAGTTATATCTTCTCTCTGACATCTTTTGACTCTGTCAACTCCTTCTCTGGTATAAATGTGCTTAACTCTCTGCCCCCTAAAAATACCTCCTCTGTCTCTGCTACTCCCTTGATCTACAGCCCCCTTCCATGTCTTCCACTCACCATCAAACTGACTCATCAACCCTTTCTCACATAGCCTCTGCCTCCACCTCTCTAACACTGCTATCTCCAAGGTCACCAATGATATTTTTCAGTTGTCAAATAGAGCACTTGGAGCACATTTCGCATTTTCTACCCCCTTGGCCTCCCTGAAGCAGGAGGCACCGCGAATCAGATACTGCTTGCTCTGTGCTGCGCAGGTGAATGCTCCTAGACCCTCTCCTGTATCTCTTGCTGCTCCTTCCTTCTCAATCTCCTTTGCTGTTACTCCTCTGTTGCCATAAAAGTTGGTTCTCCAAGGATCTACCCTTATTTTCCTTCTCCCTTTACCCTGAATCTCCTTGGGTAATCCCTTATGCTTCCGTGGTCACAAAACACTCCCTCTGTCCTAGCTCAGGCTCTCATCAATTATTTGCTGATCAACAGCTTTGTCTCTTATCTCTGAAATCCACCTTCTACTCTGTTGCCAGTTACCTCCCCAAAACAAAATATAATCAATATGCTCCTCATTTTAAAATCCTCTAGTGGCTCCTGAATAAAATCCAAACTTATTTTCATTGCATTATGGATTCTACAATCTGTCCCAATCTACTTCTTGAGTTTCATCTCTTGTTTCCTCCCAGAACTATATCCTGTGGCCACATGGCATTTTTGAAGGTATCCAAACAGTCTACCTACCTCAGGCCTTTGCACATGTGGTCCCCTCAGCTGGGAAGACCCCTGTTCTAGCTCCCAAATTCAGCTCCTTTCCATACTCATTCCAAATGCCCTTGGAAGGAGATAGCCAATAATTTTTTTTTTTTGAATGAATGGGTCAACCTTCTTCACTCAGCTCCAATCAGAATTAACCATTCCTTCCTCTGTATTCCCAAAGCATGAGGACTGAAACCAGTCAGCACAGCTGCCCTTGTATGGCAGTTCATTCTTTACCTGTCTCTCCCAGTAGTCCATGATCTCCTTTATTTACCCAGCTATTTTCATGTTGGCAGATGGGAAACTTGGAATCCTCAGAGAAGCTGGGAGTGACTCATTCATTCTCCCACATGGCTGCCCCATAGTCAGTCAATGATCTACTTCCTAAGCCCAACAACAGTCTACTAAAAATGTGAGAATTGAAGTTTGCCCAGTGTACTTACAAATCTTGTGAGGCTTGACTCCTATCTGGGGTGACTCTTCGCTGCTGGGCTTGAGGTTGCTGAGAAATGATTAAAGATGATTTATTGTCAGAAGGGGATACCTTGTGATGGAAGTCAAAGGGATGAGAAACAGTGCTGCAGTAATGAACAGATTTTTCGGCAATGTTTATGATCTCATTGCAAACTGCTTCCTGTGAGGTGGCCCCGAGATATCCAGAAACCCCCATAAAACAGTCAACATGGGGACAAAAAAAAAAAAAAAAAAAAAAGAAAGAGAGGAAGAGATGTAACATTCCAGACGAAGCACAAAAGTCCAGGGAAACAACAGAGTTGAAGATCCAGGTTAAAAAATAGATATTCCAGTAGTGGAGTGCAGGAGGGATCCAGGCGTAAGCATGGAAAAACAGGTAAGATACAGAAGAATTTGGAATTTAGTATAAATATTAAAAAAAAAGGCAGCAGCATAAAAGCCTGTAATTAGTGAGTAACTGTTACAAACAGAATAATTTCAGGATAGAAATGCACGTACATATCCCCAGTCATGCACTAATACATTAATTTAATCCCACATGTAGGCAGAGTAGAAATATCGTCTCTAAATTTCTCTGCTTTTTTTGAGAGGGAAAGGGGTGGCCTCTACTACGATAGCTGCATAATTCTTGTAAATAACGGCTCTGTGAGTTAACCAGGTATTACTTCAGTCTAGATTCTAGAAGTCAGTAAGGATTCTCTTTAGAAAAGCTACAGTCTTATTCAACAGGCATCTTACCACATAGCTCTTTTCAGATTCTGTGAGATCAGGTCCTGCTCTCAATGAATGATGAGAAGGCTGTGATCACCAAGCAAATTATAAGGGAGACATTTTAGCAGATGTCACATTGGAAAGAATTCAAAATAAAAGCGTGAGCAAATACACGTACCACACCATCACACTCGATGACACCGGATACTCGCGGCCTATGGCCACCGAGTTTCCACGACAACACGGTGGGTGCACAGGAGAAAACGCAATGTACAGTTAGAAGCAAGCATCCAGGCAACGAAATGGGAAGTTGGAAACATGGCTGCAGTGAGGTGAGAATGAATAACACAGGGTCCCCAGATTGGCAGGAAAGAGACCCAGAAAGGCTGTTTTAAGGAATAATTATGTCCCTCCATAACCATACACATCGGTCCCCTCACTCTCAGCTGGCAAGCATCTATGGATGGGCTGCTGGACCAAAAGCCAGTTTCCGTCATCTTGTTGACTGGGAGCCTCCCTTGGCAAAGCAAGCTCATAAAACTATCAGGTATGTCATATTTTGGTACTCATAAAAACTGAAAAAGAGAGGAACGAGCTTTGAAAAGCACCTTGGTAATATCTGATGTATCAGGTAAGACCGTTCCCCTGGAAAAATATGCACATGACACACTTTAGCTAAGTATGAGATGAGTTCAGATATTTCATAGAGCAGAGCCTGTTTCCAGAAATAGGACTGTGTGTCCTGATGTAGATGAAACCATCACTCATCCCTCACCAGCTCAGGTACCACATGCTGACATGGAAACACAGGTGCAATCACGGCCAAACAAACCCATCTTTTAAGTGTGTTGGCCATAGTAGAGGGCAGGTCTTCAATGGAAGCCTGTTTGGAATAATTTCACTCATTGAGGATTCAATTCCAAGCTCTAGGAAATCTCCCTAAATAAATACTTAAAGAACCACTCTTTTTCTTAAAGAGAAATCCTCCAGGGAACCTGCCATAACAGCAATGAGCCACAGCGACTTCAAGGCCTTCCAGAAGAACACTCAGAGATCTTTTGTGTATGACTCACTTATTTCACAGAGAGGCCCAGAGAGGGTGAGGGCCTCCCCTGAAGCTACACAGCCAGTTAGTGGTAAAATTGTCTCCTGGATTCATCTATTGGCCCACTGGACCTTCTCTTTCATCCTTGGACCACTTCCCATATTATCAAGTGTGCTCCCTGACATTCTCTTCACAGAGTCCCACAGAAACCCTGGAGACAGGCAGGACAGGGTTTCTCAATCCTGCTTTCTTTTAAAACCCAGAAAGCTGATGCTCAGAGGGGTTTTGTGTGTTATCCAGTCACACAGCGAGGCAGAGGTAAAGGTACGAGGTGTTCTCTCCACTCCACCACACCGCCCCCTTCTCCTGTTCATCTCCACTGTCAATGACCTCATCCTGCAGGCTCTACGTCCATCCCAGTCATCACTTCTATACCCGTGTCCTTTTGGGAAACCTCTTCAAGTTCTCCAAACCCCTTCCCAATTGCAACCACTTAAACCAGTCCCCTTGGACTCTGGCAGGAGTGAAGGAGCAGACAGAACTAAAAGAGGGTACTTTGTGCTTCTACAATGTCTGAGGGTGTGCAGACCTTTGTCAGACCTGGGCGGCCCATTTGCCACCTATCCAGCTTCTGGATCAAGGCTTCTGTGTAACAAAGAAAAATAATGATATTTCCAATCACCTACACTGTGGGCTTTCATGTGGCAGAAGAATGAAACTTATTCTGGGCACCTGGAATGGGTGATACCTCCAGGCAGAGTCTGACTTGAGAGAAGGGAACATTTGTAAAAGTAAGAGCTGTCCAACAATGGAAGGAGCTACCTCAAGAGGAAGTGAGTTGCCTGTCCCTGCAGCTGTTCCAGCAGAGGCTGCACTGACTATTACTAGTCGGGATATTGTAGGGCAGGGCTTCTTAAGCTTTACTGTTTGTTGATATCACCTTGTTCAAATGCAGTGTGTGACACCTGGGGTCTGTCCTAAGGCTATGAATTTCTATTTGGTGAAGCTCATGCTGCTGGTCCACAGACCAACTTTGGGGAACAAGGCTGCAGAGGACGTCAACTATCCAACGTAGAGATTCTTTAGCTACAGTGTGCCAAGACTGATCTGAGTCACATCTCGTAAAAATAAAAATCCTCCGCAACTCTAGCCGGTGGCCTAATGACCTCAGGTTAGATGCAGAACAAAGAGAGAATGTGGACAATCTCTTGGCGTGATCTCCACAGTTTACAGAAGCCCCCCTAGCATCTTTCGATCAGCTTAATCCCAAAGTGGTGACTGGACTTGATCGGCTAACAAATACTTGGTACTTAAAAGAGGTTTGATAAATCAGATACAGTAAGAAGGACCTGATATTTTACTATCTCTTTCTTTTACAAAGCACTTTCTTTTTAAAGCAGCTTTCAAAGCAGATATAGGTCCATTACCTCATCTGAATCTAGTACTAACTCTTTGACTCGGGGAGGGCAGAGACAAAATGTTAAGGCTCAGAGAAGTCTGAAGACTCGCACAAGGTAGCAAAGCCACCAAGCGCTGAGACTCTCGGTGTCTGATCACCACACACCACTTCCCTCAAGTCATAATCAGAGAGCTGGTGTATCATGATACCCAGCTTCTGCCTCTTCTGAAAACTAGCAGTGTAACTTCTCTTCTTGATTACTCTTTCATCATGTAAAAGGCACACCAAAAAAAGTGTGCATTAATATATATCTCCAATCATTAACTCAAGGGTCCCCCATACTGGAAAGGATACTGATGGTCCAGCCTTCCTTGGTCTCATGGCCTCTCCAAAGCAGAGGATAGTCAGCATAGCCTTCACATCTGGACAAACTTAACATCTAGTACAAACTTAATTCATCCCTGAGAGACAGGGGAGACATAGCTCTTTACTTAACATTTGTGAAAAAAATGAAGGAAGAAGGCAAGATAAACATTTATCCTATTAGAGAGAAGGCAAGATAAACATTTATCCTATTAGCCAAGATTCAATGTCTCCCTACTGGATATGCTTTCCTTAGCTATAAATCAAACATCTCTATAACTGAAATATAAAACAGGTTTGTTTTTATTTGGGGGAGTGGCATGGGGTGAACCCTCAGAGGAGACAAAAACCATTAATATCTATCACAGGGATTTGCCCATCGCTTCAAAGGCTTTTTACCCTCAGATTTTTGTTTTTCCTCCAGGCATATGTTTTTTCTTTCCCTGGCCCCATTTTCTAACCATGTACAGCTTTATGTATCTCTTCCTCTGAACCTATGCTGTCCAATGTGGCAGCCAGTAGCCACATGTATCTACTGAACACCTTAGATGTGGCTAGTATGACATGTTTTGTAAGTGAAAATACACACTGGATTTCAAAAACATAGTACAGAATAAAGAATGTACAGTATCTCCTTAATAATTCTTACATTGACTATATATTACAATGATACTACTCTGGTATATTGGTTAAATAACATAATATTAAAAGCAATTTTACCTGTTCCATTTTACTACCAGAAAATTTAAAATTACATATATGGCTACTTGACAAATTGCTCTGAACCCTCCCAGGTCCTCATTGTCTGTCCTTACTTAAGCCTAAAAGTAGATACAAGTTCTCACCAGGACCTCATCCAGGGTTAAGAATAAAGGGAGTATTATCTCATGCTGAGTACATTTCGGACTCTTGGAGATGCATTGAAATTTTTCACAGGTTTAAAAAAAACAGCAATCGGCCCAACACACACACAGGCACACGCGCCCACGGCACTCCCCTCCCTTCCCCCATCAACAGTACAGCAGGTGAGAGTCGCTGATCCAGAACTGCTTTTCTTCCCTCGTTGCAGACATATACACAAGCCGTCCCTCTTGGCCTGGAGCGCTGGTTTCATTGTCCCCGAGTGAACAATCCTGCATGTGTCCTTGCTCTGTTTCTCTGTTGCCCTTCCATCTTCAGTTCACAGAAGTCCCTCAGAAATCTGACCCTAGCCTCCTGGGGCTGGTAATCCCTCTGGATCCACAAAACACCTGGTGCTGCTGTGGAGCCACTAAGCATCCTCTTCCAGCTTTGGGTATGTGCCAAAGTCTCAAAGCCCAAAATAAATTGTCCACCCTGCGAAGGAACAGCAGGAAGTCCTGGAGATGTGGAAAGGACAGAGGAACTCAACCTCAACGCGGCCCTGTGCACTTCCAGAAATGTCACCAGGCTCTTCTGCTTTCCTAACCTGCCAGAGTCCCGCAGAGATGGCATCTTCTACGCATCTCATGCCCCGTAGCTTCCGTTCTCTTTAGATTCTACCTCGCCTTTCTGGTGACTCACATTGCTCTCCCGGGGGGGACACTGGACTTCGGTGAGAAAATCTGGCTTCCAGGTCAAACTCTAACAGTAATTTATTATCTTTTGAGCAAAATGTTTAACTTTTTTGGACTTCAGGTTCTGAGTAAAATAAGATTAGACATGATTTACATAAATGTCCTTTTGGCTCTCGTGTTCCATGAATGGAGTACGCATGCCCTATGAATTGAGAACTAGCAGTGGGCAGGGTTGACCTGGCTGAAGGGAACTCGCTGACCACTGAAGACTGGGTGGGGGAGGGTGTTTGACCATCGCCTCTAGACGTGGAGGAAGAGCTCTGACCCTGTGGGAGGTAAGGTGTTGCCTCGGACAGCGATAGATTTGCAGGTGCTGGAACACCACGGGCAAACTGCCAGAGGAGTCGGAAGGCATGAGTGGTTCGGCTCCCGGGGTTTGGCTCTAGGAAACATCCACAGGATCCTCCATAAACAGTCTCCGACCCCACTGAGTTCTCCTTTTGAGTTTATTGAGAAAAAGACCCCGGCTTAATTATAAAACTAATGACAACCAGTGAGTTCAGCTGCTTGCCACGTAGACTTTATCTCTTTGCAGGTTACCCCACAGATAACACCTTAGCTTTGTTGTAATTTGAACCTGATTACAACACTAAAACTAAGCACTCAGCTATCTCATCACAGTCTGTAGTGTGGTCTTCTGTTTCTTTCCTAAAACAAGCAGAGGAGTGAGGGCAAATGTGTATTCAAGCATGAAGAAACCAAAAGCTTTCCAAGAGGAGGGCTTCGGACTCAAGGTAGGAGAGAATAAGGAGTACTAGTTTTCAGAGTGCCATTCTGAATTGTCTAAATTCTAGATTTGTGTAACCCAAAATAAAAGGATTCTCCCATCATCTACTTTCTTCTCTTTCTTCCCCCATCTTCCTCTCTTAGGTGGAAGAGAGTAAGGAGGATACAATAAACTACTTTGGTTTCCTTTCCCTGTCACCTCGCTGTCACCCAACAGTGTATGTATTGTGTTCTAACTACATGCTCTGTGCCAGGTGCTTTCATCTCCATGATATCTCGTTTGATCCTCATAATAATTCAGTAAGGTGGTCAATATATACCTCGTCTTACAAACTAAGACCCAATATGTCTGAGCTGGGAATGTGAAGAGCCACAATTTGAACCCCAGTCTCTCTGACTCCAGGTCTTGTGCATTCCTTTATACCTGGATCTCCTGAGCTTATGATTTGCGGGGGAGGTATCAGAATAGCTGGATCAAGAGGTCACCTTAACCTGCCCAGTATCCCGCAGCTGACATTAGGGTTTCTACTATCTACCATTTCTCCTTACACCTCTCAGGGCTGGACACTTCAACTTTGGTTCTTAGTTCCCCACCTTAGGAGTTGAAACAATACCTGTTGGTTATTTTTGTAAGGACTGCAGCCAGTGTCTCTCCCCAGCCCATAAATTGTTGAATACCTTCTGTATTTAACAGAAGGTATTTCCTTCCATTTCTGATTCCCATGCTCAAAGCAGGCCTAGGCTTTGTTCTGATCTTTCTGGGAACGAATCTAGTTTCCACGTGGTAAGGGATGTCCCTCGAAGTCACCAAAGCACATCTTTCTGTCGTCAGTTAGTAGATTTCCTTCCTCTCCTTTCTCTAAGGTGGTAGAGTAGACTGTTCTTGTGTTTCTCAGACAGACGTTCTGAGGACACATAGCTTTGCTGAGTACTTGTATTTTAAGCTTCATGCCCCCTGATTTTATTGTTCGACTGGCTTCCTTCCCATTAGGAACCAAACCAACATCACACAAATTTTGTCATTTTTCTCAGGTCTCAGCTTTCTCATCTCATCATAAAAGTCAAATAGATGGAAGGGGCCACAGAGCTCACAGATGGACTCAGGTGTGACTCTCTCAAAATTTTTTGCAACACTGTGTGCGCTGGCCTACAGTCCTTGGCAGACCTCAGATTCTCAAAGGTTCCATGATCCAGAAAAAGTTATGAGTCACTGGGGTAGACGATGATCTTTAAAGATTCTTTTTAATTCAGAAATTCTGTGAGGCTTTCTCACCAATTGTAGAGACTCAAAAACTAAGGCTGGATGTCAGTCAGCAAATAGTGCTTCATCTGGAGGAAACTCAGTAAATATTTGATAATGCTAATAAAGATTTCCAAGACAATCTTCTCCTTTACTTTCTTGATTGTTCTAAGCCTTCTTGGCCACAATTATGCCCAACAACATCCAAGAACGTGGTTGAGGATTCTGAACTCTTGGGCACTTTGTATGTGTTTTCGTCCCGTTAGTTAAGCTGTCCCTCAAACAATAAAAGGAAAAACTTTCATCTTTTAATTGAGAAGGTCTTCAGGTCTATAATAATATGCCCACTATTTAAAACGTTGTATTTGTTCTTTCTCTTTTCAATTGAAATTCACACAGGATTTTTAGCTAATCAAGAAAACTAAAGCAAGAAAGAACTTCAGTTTTCTTGTCTGGATCTTTTGTTTATCGACTGGGAAGCTGCCAGAGAAGGAAGTGACTCATCCAAAGACACACAGCAGGCTAATGGCAGAGCTGGAGCTAGAACCGGGTATCCTGTCAACTCAGTGCTCTTCCCACTGGACTCTGATTTCCCCTAGAAACCCCCTCACGTGACTCACCCACCTCTGCTGTTCAGAGAACACACACCCAAAAACATGAGTGATGGACCCAATGTGATATCAGTTTGGGAGGCTACAAAGGAATGAAAAGTCAAACCTTTCGCAAAGAAGTGTTTGCACATCTGCAGAGTTAGGGGTGGCAGGTAGGCTGGACAGGTGACGAAGGGGAAGGAAAGCAGCAAAGCAGGGACTTAGCACCAAACTGGGAAGTTTGACACGGGAGTTACAAAGGTCACGTGACCGTGACCGTGAGGCAGCTGATTAGGCTTGTTGTTAGGAGGTGCTGTGAATACGCACCGTGGCACCAACAACCCCCATGCTCTGCTCCAGCCTCTTCTCCACACTCCCCCATTCTATCCACTCGCAGATACCGTTAGGCTCACCCAAAGCAGGAGCTCACCATTCCCTGTACCCCACTTTCACGTTCCCAGGCCGTGGCTGGGCTATTTGCGTGGCTGGAATGCCACCTTCTTGCTGTTCGCTTATCGTAAAACTCTCTGTTCTTTAAGTCCCAGATCAAATACCACTATTTTCATGAAGTCTTTTCAGACAACCATCTCCCTTTCCTGTTGCTTGTTTTTGCTCCCCATCTTGAACTTTCAGAGTGGGCTGTTTGTGACTCTCCTTCTCTGTCTGTCTAATTATCTGTGAACATGTCATTCCCCCAAGGGAGAGCATATACACTCCTTTTGTTGGGGTCGGTCTTTCATTGTTGGTTTTTTTTTCACTCAACAAATATTTATTGAGTGCCTTTCACATATTAGGTGTCATGGTCTCTGACCTTAGGGCACTAATACTTTAACTGTGACACAGAGAAGCAAAGGGGTGAATACCATGGAGCTGAGAAGTGCTCCCAGTGGTCAGGTGCAGGGGGTGTGGAAGCACAGCGTCGGAGCACTTAATCCAGTCTTGCAGGGGTGACGGGACGTCAGGAAAGGCTTCCTGGAAGAAGTAACCTCTAAGTGGAGAAGTGAAGGATAAGTGGGAATTATCCAGGCAAACAAGCACGGGAAGCTTTGGAAGATGAGGCTGGCTTGCTGTCTGAACAGCCAGGTCACATGGGGCCTCTGAGCCCATGAAGGACAGAACTTCCTGATGACTTTTCCTCGCTGTCTCTTGCAGCACTGAGCACCATACCTGGAACGTCCTAGATGCTTGAATGGAAGCGTAAATGACCGTAGCATTTCAGAATGTCTGATATTTTAAGGCTCTTGGGTAAAATTCCCTGTTTACTGGTTGGATACTCAAACTAGCTTCCCAACAACTATAATAAAATTGAACTTTTGGTTCAACTCCCCATAGCAAGGAGAATAGTGGCGAGCAATTTTCCTGGTAACACAAACTGGTCTGAAATGCATTTATCTAAATAGGTGACAAGGCTTGAGGTCACATCATCCTGACAGCACACCAAAGAAAGAACAGTCATCATCTTTACCTCTGTCACCCAAAGATTGCCTCAAGAGGCAGGAAGCTTCTTTTGAAAGCCCATTTCCCGAGTGGCCAGCTACTGCTCCCAGTCCCAGGAAGGGAAAGTAAAGGGGGTTGAAAGGGTGATGTGTGGGCAAGAGCCGCTTTCACACCACCCTCTGGCTCTCAACAGGGAGCAAGGTCTGCACCCCCAGCCTGGGTGCACCCATGCAAAAGAGCAGAAGAGAGGAAGCAGTGCACTTGGGGGCTGGAGGCCCACCAAGAAAGGAAAACCAATTTCCACCAAGCCTGGCTTTCTGCGTTGCCAGCTCCGTCCCTCCTCCCGTTAGGAGGCGGGAAGTGTATGCCCCTAACCTCACCCGGAGCTCCGGCACCATGCGCACTTCCTGTACACACGGGTCCTGGAATCAGGTAGTTATGACTCAATGCTGACAGTAACGAGGTCTCCGGGCACTGTGAACGGACTTAGAATGTTTACAGACTTGTTCCTGTGTCAGAAACATTTAATGCTGTTCAACTAGCCACTTCATTACCTCTCCCCAACGAACTATTCTTTCCTTCACTGGACTCGCCCTTTTCTTCTTTATGCAACACATTCCAGGAGCACCTGCTCGGGAGCCAGGCAAAGCCTTCCCCAGGTATTGCTATTTCCCTTGGCCCCTAACTTGGAGCCAGAGCAACAATTCACTTTATGGAGGCTTCCCACGTGCCGGAACCCCAGCTCCTCATTTAATCCTTACAACCACCCTTTTGGCGGGGACTGCTTTCACTCCTGCTTTGCATGTGAGAAAACTGTGGCTGGGGAGGGGATGGTTAAGTAGCTTGCTAGCGAGAGTGTAAGCCTCATTAGTTATCATTATCATTGTCTCACTGCCTTTCCCTGCAGCAAATGGTCCCCCACTCCCAACTGATAGGCTGGAGCTGGAAGTCTGGCTTCATGTGTTTCAGGCCTCTGTGTGCCTGTGGGCTCCAAGCATCTCTCTATTACTGCAGTCATGACACTGCTGTGTCTGCCAGTCTCACTGGAACATAGGCTCCTCAAGGGCAGGGATACGATGACCCCTGTATCCTGCCCAGAGGATAAGTCTGCAGGTCTTGAATAAATATTTGTTGAGTGAATAAATGAAATTTAAAGGGAAACTGGGATTGCAGGTCTGAGATCAAGCATAATGTACTGTGGACACTGTCCACAGCAGACAATTAATGGTTTGGAGAGACATATTTAAGAAATCTATCTCGTTCTAAAGACATTCTAGAATGTTCTCAGTTCAAGAAGTACCTCTAGATCACCCAAAGTGAACAGCTTCCGTTTACAAAGTGCTGACCATGTTCCACTCTCAACCCTTGTACTTAGCACTTCTCATACATTACTTTGTGGAATCCTCTCAACTGCTCTATGAGATAGGTATTATTATCTCCATTTTACAGATGAAGAAACTGAGGCCCAGAGAGGGGAAGTAACTCCCAAGTCACTAGACAGTAGGAAGTGAGCAGGAATTCAAACCTGGCTCCTTTGGAGAACCTGCCCAAAGTCTTTGACTTTGGGGGTATTAAACAGCACAGCAAAATGAGAATCATGATCTGATTTTTCATCTCTTCCCCTTCCCCAATTTTTCGGCTCTCAAAACACCCTAAGGCCACCTTGGTCCAAATCCTGAAATCTCTGTAGCTGACCCAGTGAGAAGATGGGACAGTCAGCTAAAAACCTGCCATGCCGATTCAAGGACCGCAAAATTCTGAGAGCCCCAGCGCTGGGCCTGCGTGTTCTTCCAGAACCAGAATGCATTTGTTCATCAGTGAACAAAGGCACCAGGTACCCACACAAACACGAGACAGGACGAGGACCTGAGCACTGGCAGAGAGCTATGGGTTATGGAAACAAGGTACGTCTCCCATAAGACAGGACCATGCTGAGCCAAACTGAAGCCTGGTGCTGTCAGCTGTGCTAGTCTGAGCAAACTGAGATGATCTCCAGGGCATGAACGGGACGGGAGGAAGGAAGGCTTCCTTCTCAGGGGCTCTTGCACCAGGCCAGGAAGTACCCAAAGAGGGGATAAATTTTGAATCACCTCAAGAGGCCAGAATAGAGCCTGTCTTTTGCCTCCAACTGTCCCCAGCCCTGACACCTTAATCGATGACCCCTCTGTTCCCTCCTGGGTGATATTTTTGCTCCCAAGGCAAGCAAGTGGGTCTCACCGGCATCCACGCGGCCTCAGTAGATGGACCGTGGGGGAGACGTCTGGCCCACCCTGCCAACTCAGACGCCAAGGCACACACATCATGCTGCAGGCCTACCTGGCTCACACCACTCTGAGCAGCCTTCCTCTGAGCCTGCTCGCCACCTCTATGCAGCTCTGTCTGCTCAGCCTCCCTTCCCGGAAAAGGGCTACCCAGGGGCTTGCTGGGCCGGCTCTCCTCTGGGCTGTGGAGATCTGAGAGTCTCTGTTCGGTGCTCAGGCACCTGACCACGTCTGAAGGTTTCAGGCAGCTCTTCTTAGAAATCTTGGGTCCACCAGGGTATCTCTCACCTGCCTCCCTCTCTGCTCTCCTCTCATACTGTCTGCTTTCTTCTCGCCACGGCTGCTGCTTACCCTGGCTGCTAAAGGCGTCGCTAAGCTCCGAGATGACCCTGTCAGAGCTCCCAAGCAGCGGCCGGGAGAAGCTGTCCTGGCGGATACCTGAAGGTGGCATGTGGATACCACTGTCTCCATTGATGTGAAGGGAGGCCTGGGTACCAGGTGCCAGGGAGTAGGCTTTGTGCGGGGGAAGTAGGGCCAGCGGGGAACCCACCGAGCGTGGGGTGGACCAACTTGAATGGGGGAGTCTGAGGGGCAGGGAGGGGCTGGGCCTTGCCAACAAGGCAAAGTAGTCAGTGTTATAGACTGAAGCCTCCGGCAGAGGAGGCAGGGGTGGGGTCAGGGCCAGAGAATGCCTGCCTGGGACGCCTACAGTCAGCGAGATCCATTCAGAGGTGACAGCATGCAACTCAGGGGACAGGGCTCGGTGGGGGTGAGGCAGAGATGAGGGGGCTGGCATGACGAGCTTGCTGTGACTGGAAAACTTAAAAAGAAAAGGAGAGAGAGGAAAACAAAAGAAAGAAGCAAAGGTACAATGGTCAGCATGAAGAAGAAAGGAGGAAAATAATCTCCAGGGACATATGGAGAGGAATGAAATGGATAGAACGAGTGGGACACTCTGGTGTCCAAAAGGAAATCATACGGTGAGGTTTGGAGAGAAACTGGGATGCGGGTGTGTCTGCAGGAGTGTGTGCAGGCGGGGGGAGGGTAAGAGAAGCAACTAGTGTAGAGATGGGAGAAAGGGTCCCATCAGGGCACTTACACACGGTGCCTGCCTGGGTTGCAGAATCAGACTTGCAAAGGGACACACTGGAAGCTCCCCACCCGGTCCCACCCACCACCTCTGTAACCAAAGCCCTGACCCAGAACCACGAGGGAAAAACAGTGGCCTGCCACTGCCATGGCCTTTCCTTGGGCTTTTATTCTCCCTTGGGGGGGGGGGGGTGCTCAGCAAGGGGCCTTCTGGAGAAGAGTATGAGCACTGCAGTCATTTTGTTTTACAGTCACACTTGGCTATAGTCAGGTAAAAAAATCTAGTTGAGTTCCCCATATTATTACAAAGCAGAATCCCCTGTGCTCGTCTCACACCTTCTCCCCATGAGATCACAGGATATGGATCTCACGGTGCAGGAAGCCTGGGTCAGCCTGTCTAATGCTTTCTGCCAAGAACCATGTCCTGGGGTCAGCGACGAGCAGTTGGAAGAGGAGGAAATGATTAGAGGATGAGAGAAAAAAGGTACCATCCTCGTGTCATCCTGGATCCCTGGTCCGGCTTTCCTTCTTCTGGCCACCCTCCCTACAACTTACAATGGCGGTATGGCCAGACTCTTCCACAGGAAGTCATCCCACCATGCCTCTCCTGAGCCTAAGGTCCTAATTTTCTGTTCACTTTGGGAAAGCAGGGATGGGTTTCGAATAATTTATATTTTAAAACAAGCTCGCTCATAATATTCAGGAAGGCAAACATTTTATTATAAACTTACTTCTTTTCAGCCCAGTGTACACAGAGATGCTACAAGTTCCTTTTCCAAGCTGGTTTCTGCTTTTAAAGAATACTCTGGATATTTATCTTCTTCAGGCCAACCTTGACCAACAAGAGGACTAAGAGAACCATACTGGGCCATGGAACGTATGGTGCAGTGGTGGAACCCAGACCACCAGCTTTACCTAGGATGGGATGCTCCCAGGACAGAGTTTTAGACCAACTGATAAAGGCTCTCCTTTCTCTTTCCCGAGTCATGTTATTCTCTGAGCAATCACCTTAAGCTCTTCCTTTTCCCGAGATAATATTTTTCCAACCAAGTGTAGGAGAAATGCCATTTGAATGCATGAAAACAGACGCCTGTGTGTATACCCTGCATTGCTGAGGATGATTCTTAATCACCGTGCTGAAGAACCACCCCCGAGGGGCTGCGTGCCATCAGCACTGTGGGTCTGTCATGCTGAGTGTGAAAACCAGTGACGAGAAGCTTAGGTACCTGTGGACTCGCGGTGGCACTACGACTTGGGGAGGAGGAGAAAGGCAAGTCGATGTAATCCACCGGGTTTTTCACCAGTGGCCTTTTGATCACGTCCACATAGGTGATGGGGAAGATGCCTTGCCGGGAAGTCCCTGGGATCCTCCCTTCGTACCAGTTCTCATCCACCTGTCGAAGCAGCGTGATCCTCTCACCCTGTAAGACACGGCAAGGCAAACGTTCTTGTCCCATCATGCCTCAGGCCTCTGCCTGCACCCTCTGCTCTCCTGCCTTACTTGTCACATTCTTTGCTCAGAATAACCTTCCTTGCTAGACCTGGATGGAATGAATATCAGTGGGATAGAGAAGCTAACAGCAGCAAATCTTCCTGGGGGCTTGGGAGGTAAGCTTGGTCTTTCCATATTTCAGCAAAGGTCAGATTTATTCCCCCAAGCTAGTAGGCAAGTGTACTGTTTTTGACTCATTTAATGCAAAACAGATATATCCAAAGTTCTCTGAGGCAAAGGTTTTGGGGGGATTCTCTTTTTTCCTTTCTTTTTATAATTTTATTTTGTTCCTATATCATTATAGAAAAATTAAAACACAAGTAAACATAAAGCAGAAAATAATCATTACCCATAATATTAGCACTGGGGGTAACTACTGTTCATATTTTGATATATGTACTTCCCAGATTGAATTCTATACATGTGAATTAGACCTGCACATATTTTCCTATAAAAATTGAGTATGCACTGTATTTCCCTTTTCCAACTTGCTTTTTTATACTTAATCACATCGTGAGCCTACTTCTTTATCAAGAAATATAGTTCAACATTTTTAACAGTGTCGCACAGCCTAAAGGACCACTGTGGGATGTTCTACTGCACGTAATACATACAGTGACTTCATTAGTGGTTTCCCAATATTAGGCAATTGGGTCGCTTCCAGTGCTTCTCTTTCTAGAAGGGGACTCATCTTTATCTAAGGCACGTGCTCACTTCTCTCAATCCTCAATAACATTAGTAATTTTAATAACTTTTGCAAGCCAGAGGATACAGACATGTGAAGAGAGTGCCTGAATTCCTGGGAAGAATGGTGTCTCTGCACAGCTTAACTGAGTTCAAAATAAGCACGCTCAGCTCCTCGAAGCAATGACAATGATAACACTGGTATCTCCTGCTTACTGGGCACCAACTAGATGCCATGCGTCACGCTGGGAACTTCACATATGTTGTTTTATTTAATCCTCGTTCAACGGCTCTATGAGGGCCACTTATCTTCATTTTGTTATATTAATCTATATGAGGAAATGGTGGCTTGGAAAAACTACTTAATTCCCCAACAGCCACACAGCTGAGAACCCATGACTTTTGGCTACAAAGTGTTTCAAACTTCTCCTGGTGTCAAAGGACTTGCTTTTCTCCACCAGGCCACTTCACTATGGTGTAAAAGTTAGTCGCCTCCCCAGTTGCTCAATGAATGTTGGTTGAATACAGTTTACAAAACATGTCTAAGATTCCAGAAATACTGCCTTTAATCAGTGAAATCAATGTAGTTGAACCCTGACACTATCCTAGGATTTATTTTTAAAATGCTTCACCTCAGAAAATTCTCCAAACGCCCTTAGTGCCGTCCTCGATTGGGCCCATCTCTAAGGTGTCCCGACAGCACTGCCACACTGGAACACCACTGCTATGCCACACTGCCATCCAACAGACCCCGAAGCACAGGATGAGCGGGCGGCTTACCTTTCTGAAGGACATTTCTACTTGCGTATCACCATTAAAGTTAAACTTAGCAATAGCTTCTCCATATTCCAAAACCTGCAGCGGTGTCAACTTTTTGGGCTGAGCCTTCTCTGCAGGTGGAAGCAGCTGAGAAAGGAAAAGAGGTGAAAGAGAAAAGAGAAGAAAGTGGGAACATGAGAGGAGAGGAGGAAACAACACACAAGTTCGCGGTAAATAAATGTTGCTTTGGGCACCACCGGGCTTTTCCTCAGAAAAAAGGAGCTGCGGTACCTCGATGTAGGTGCGTGGAAAGATGCCCACCCGGCCGTGGTGTTCGCCTTCATACCAGTTCTGGTCGATCTGCTTATAAATGTAAACAATGTCTCCCTTTTGCAGAGGAAGCTCCCTGTCAACAGAGGGGCGTGCATTTTAGCAGATGTTTCAATATGTGTAAGATAAAGACACACACATTTTTAACAAAAGGAGACCTCGAGTGGGGTCAAAGGGAGAAAATTACACCAGAGGAGGCTCCATATTTGGAAGTGAGAACCCCACTATGCAGGAAATTACATCACACTTGGCATTGTTCCAGTCTTCTGTGGGATGGATGTTAACTTTTAAACTGACTAGCACTCAAAAGTGCTCATTTTGTTGTGGTTTTTCTCCACGTTTGTTTTGCGAATGCTGGCTTATGCTCAGATTATTCATGTAACACAGCAATGCACTCGGTAGTCTTAACTGATGTTCGTTAAATGGTGAAAAAGACATTTCCTTCTAGATACTTCCACTGCTTTCACTACCCTCTTCTCTGCCCTGGCAAGGCATGCTTCATTGCTTTCAGTTACTCTCCAATTATTTCTTGTGTTAGTATCTTCTATCATTCCACCCATCCACTCACATATTTCACCATCCATCCATCATCATGCAATAGAAAGGCTCTGAAATCAGGCAGATCTGGGGTCAAATCTAGTTATACCATTGACTAGCTCTGAATCCTTGGGCAGAACACTTAATATCTGAGATATTATCAAAGTAGGAACTAACTCAGAGTTGTTGAATTCAGCAACAAACTACAAAGAAAACACCCAGCATGGTGTGTGTCATACAATTAACTCCTGGTAAATGTTAATTCACTTCCTTTTCAACATAAAGGAATCTTGGAAAGAAAAGTGTTCTTCATGCCTTTTTTCAACTTTTCCATATCCATCCCTTTGTTTGACTCAATAACAACGCTGTTAACCTCTAATCAGGATTCCTTTTTGGGAAAAAAAAGGAGACAAAAAGATAACTTACAAACAAAATGAAAACTTAAAAGGAGAACGAAAATTGTAACTTGAAATTTTCTTGGACTTAAAAAAAGATGACCTAGATCTTTTCCATTTGCATCAAACCAACAGCCTGGAAAGGTCTCTGACTGTAATTTGGAGGGGGTGTGCCTGCTTTGCAGTGTGCCAGGAAGTCCCATGGTACGTGAGAGATGCTGGCTAAACAATGGGGGCACATCTAGAAAACTTGACACAAAGTCAGCACGGTGCTGAATGAAAGAACAAGGCAGACTTTGTGGGTCTTACACTGTAGACAGGGTTCTGATCCTAAAGAAGCCCATGAAGGGGATCCAGGGCTTTTGTCTCTGTAAGAAGGAATGTCTTGTCAAATTTTTGCCATAGCCCTCCTGGGGGGTGTTCTGAATTCCCCCCTCCCCGTTACCCACAACCATGGACACAGGGATCAGCAAGACCCTCAGCCATAGCCACCCTTGCTGGAGGTCTGCAGGCTCCAACCCTGCTACCCTAAGTGACTTGCAGCTGGACAGGCAGGTGGGAGCGGTAACGGCCCCACTGTTAAGATGGGTCGAACAGCTCATGTGAGAGTGAGAGGTCTGTAGTCGTGGCCAAAGGAGATATACCATGGGGCACTTGGGACCACACCCCCATCTCCCAAAGAACCAGATGACAAGGTCTGATGGTAACAAGGTTTGAAAAACGATAATATGATATATATTTTAGATCTTTTCTGGAGTGTCACCATTAGCACAGTAGAGGCTTGGAGAAGTCCTATGGGAAAGAAACCTGTTAAACTTTGTTGAATTGAGTGTTCCCACAGAACACTTTTTTAAGCGACATACTATGGGGAAAAATAGAACCCGGTGACTGAAGATGTTTAAAAGACTTAAGTCTATGCACCTGCCATTTACTCTTTTAAAAGAGTTTTATTAACTTTTTTTGAGACAGCATGGTATGATGAAAGCACTGAGTCCAGAGGAAGGAACCCTCTGTCCAGCACTGGCAATGTTGATAAATGGTGACAAGTTCTGTCTACCTCAGCTTTCTCACCTGTTCTATTTCACAGAGTTGCTCTAAAGAAAAAAATTGTTTTAAGACTTTTTAAAAATAAAATCTAGGTAAATGTAATATTACCAACACAACACCATTCCATGAATATTACATGGGCCTTTCTCAAATCGAAGAAAAAAGGGAAGAAGGTAAAATTAAACATTAATTTATATATCTTTGTAATCCTGTCTCTGGTTACAAAAGGGGGTTACTGACTTTTGCTACATTGTACAAAATGTTTTGTAACTATATTACCTCGGCTACTCTGCATAGAGGCATTTTAATGCTCATTTTACAGATGTGGAAATGTGAGGCGGGAGAGATTGGTGACTTGCCCACAGTCACAGAGACAATAAGTGGCAGAGTCAGGACTCTAAAGCCCATAATCTCTCTGGCACATGACGTCACCACCTCTTGAGCTAAAGGACTAGAGTAATTACAAACATACCCGGTGCACCAGATTTGTGCCTAGATTCTGGAAACCGTATCCTGGTTGTGTGTCGGAGGAGATGCCGGCTAAGCAGCCTCCACACAGCAGTTCCCAGTGTTGGGGACGGAGGATGGGAGCTCTCCCTCTCCTCACCAGACACGGGACCTCCCAGCAGAAGGACAATGCATGGCTGCTAGTCATTGCTGCCAACGAAAACTCATGGTCCATTTTAGCCCATAATTAGATATAAAGTGAGCAGGTACCTTCTGGAACCCAGTCGTTGGTAGAATTTCCCAAATTTCATTGTATAAAGGGTTCCTGGTCACTAAATTTTAGGTAACACTGGGTTAAATAAGTTAATGAGGTTTCTTCATTGAAAGACTTCTAGAGCCATTAATATGGCAATGTGGGGGTGGGGAGGTATAGACATAAGATACAGTGCTCCCCAGCCTCATTTCTACGATAGAACACTCTTTTTGAGAAATATTTTACAGAGCTAGCACTCTGAGGAACATACTTAGAGAAATGCTGGTCTCCTGTAGGTTCCCACAAGCCTTTAATCTCTTCGGATATTGTAGCAAATATTGTGAAGTTATCTTCCTAGCGACTGGTTCTGGTTCCTTCCACAGAAAGGGTGGGTCAAATTGAGCCACCATTTAAATAAGCAAATTGAGTCCCTAAATAGGATGAGGCAGGGTGGCACAGTGGAAAGAGCCCAGGCTCTGGCACCAGGATGCTTGGGTTTGAATTCTGACATCATCACTGACCAGCTTGGGCAAGTTCCTTAACCTTGCAATCCTTCGGTTTCCCTGTTTGTACAAAGAGATAATAGTACTAGCGACCTCTCAGGATCACAGTGAAACCAATGTAACACTGTAATGTAGCGTAAAGCACCCTGAACAGTGCTTAGCACATAGCAAACTCCATAACCTATTGATTTTTATCATTGTTATTTCTCCAACTTCTCTATCTGTGCTTCAAAGAGGCAGTTAAAATGACAAATGACTGGTGGCACTTACTTCAGTGTCTGAGCTTTAAAGTCAAACTTGGCTCTGGCCGGTCTCATCTAAACACAAGAAAAAAAGTTAAGTTAAAAATCATGGTTCATATACAATGAAAAGAGCACATTTCTACAAGTTTCTAGAAAGCAAAGCAGAAAAATTCAATCTAACCAGTTCATTCTGGTGTAAAATCTGGGCAAAATTCCACTTCTCTGACCTTAGCAGGACACTAGATCGATGTTTGGTCAACTATATCATGCATGCGACTCTCCCTAAGGTGGGATGGACTTGGGAAAGAGATGGTTAGAAAAGTCCCAAAGCTGAAGTGCTAGTTCCCTAAGGCTGACCGTGGCTGTTAAGAAACAGAACAAAACAAAACGAAAACAGAGTCAGCCAGAAGTCTGACTGTTTAGGGATCATCACTGTCTTATCCTAGATTAGCTGTTTGCCTGACGTAAACGGCCGTCTGCAAGTAGATGAAACCCTGAGTCACCTGTCACGTCATCTTCAGCTCCATACATTTCTCACGGTCTGTGAGGTCAGCCAAAGAGCCAGATAAAGTGAGCCCTGAGCTCATTCTTTCTCTAAGGCTTCTATTCCTGTTGGCTAGCCCTCTGCTTCCAGAGCTCCAGGTCTGGAAGTCACCCTCACCCCCGTCTCCCTGTCCTTCTCAAGGCTGTTATAAGTCACGCCAATGCTCCCTCTCCCTCAGCCTGCCCCTCCACAAACCCGCTCCTGTCTGACCTCTAGTTCCTATAGGCACAAAGCTTCCTTTGACTTCGCTTCTCTTCACTCTAATCTACTGTCACTCAGGAGCACAAACAACATTCCTCGAATACTTCCATCACATCACTTCCTTGCTTTGAAGTTGGCTGAGCCACTCAACTGTCCCACAGATCAAACTCAATTCCTGAAGTGGGTTAAAGCTGTGGGGTAATTTCTCCCACTCATACCTGACTGCCTTTATCTCTTTTTACACTCTTCCCATTCCAGTCAGGCCAGTCTATTTGCCATACCTTGCCTAACCCCCCTTCTCTGCCTGGAATTTCTTCATCTCCAATTCCAGCAAAAAGAGCAAAAAGTTCACCTTTACTTACCATATTCATGCACATCATTCATCCTCACTGTTAAAAATCGTTATTTTAACTTTTTTTTTTTTTTTAAAGAAAGGTAGAGGAGAGAACTCATGTGAGCAAGCTGTTTACAGCTGCCAATATAATTCTGACCTCAGCCATGAGAAGATCCAACTTCTTCAACTGCTGTGACTTTCTGGTCTAGAGAAACAATGTGATGAAAATTAAATCATACACTTCCTCTTCAATATTAGAGGGCATGGCCAAAGTAGAAAGGGAAAATGGGATGCTCTTGGTGACAAAAAAAATGGTATTGAGAAACTTCACCAAGGTTAGTTTTAGATCCTAATCCCTCGGTGATATCCCCCTGTGACCAGGCTCTTCAACCTGGGGTCTTGAAGGGATCTTCTTAAGGGCCATGAAATCGACGCAGGAATGTTTTATTTTTATTTGATGGTTCCATCTATCAATCTATATACATACATGTTAGAGGTCTACAGGATGACTGTCTTATAACCAATGCCACACAATTTCAACGTCTGCATTTGTGTCTGTCTGTGACCAAAGAGCATAATTTCACAGTCGTAGGCAAATAATAAAAGAACAGATGTGGGATTGATGATAAACAAGTTCATAAAAGAAGGCCAAATGACCAAGATTGTAAAACAAACATTTCACAGTGATTCCAGTAAAAGTGGTGGGCATCCCATGACAGCCAGCTGTAGGGCTGTGTGAACTTCAAAAATTTATACCAAACCCCACCACACTCACACTTTGAGTGGCAACTAAATTCACGCAAAAATTGATATGACCTATCAGTTAAATCGATAACTTGTCTAGTTGTGTAGTTTACTATTTAATCTGTAAATTGGGTTAGGTCAATACGGGGGTTTGGTGAAATTTCTTTTTTTATTAAAGGGAATCTGTACGTACATTACTCAAGTTAAGAAACACTGATTCCATTGATCTCTTAAGACATAGTACGTGAGTCACCACTGCTTATACAAAGCATGTCTCTCTCTTTACCTTCCTCTATCTCCCTGAGTCTGCATCCATCAGTCCTCTGGCTCCCACAGCATTGTATTACTTACTACAACCGAGATAACTGTTCCTACAACATAGACAACTGTTCCCAGAGTTCCTCTTCCACTGGACTACCAGCTTCCCAGCACAGTGTGAGTCTTGTTTCCACCTCCCCACAGGGCCTTGCACAGAATTAGAGGTCACCCGAAGTCTACTGAATGGGACTGAAGTACTTGTATGTCTGCACATCCCGGTGTACTTGGAACTTGCTGGTGTCTATTTTCTCACGTCTGTCAGTCAACATCTAGGACAGTGATTTTCAAAGTGTGGGTCCCTAACCTGGTATCATCAACATTACCTGGGAACTAGTTCGAAATGCACATCCTCAGGCCCCACCCCAGAATCAGGAACTTTGTGGGTGGAGCCCAGCAATCTGTATTTTAACAAGGTCCGAGGGGATTCTGATGCACTCAAGTTTGAAAATCACTGCTCCAGAAGGGCGGGTTAGGCAGAGTTTGCTTGCCTCGGTCCATGGTTATTCTGTCCCAGTTGCATTTTCATTTGCATGTATTGTCAGTGGGTGTGAGTATGCAGCCCTAGGGTGCCGGTGCATGTTCCCGTATTCTCCATCACTCATAAACAGGTAGGCCTGTGAATGAGGACCAACCATCATTGGAGCCGTCAGAACAGAGTTGTTCTGAGAAGCAGCTGGTGTGCTGGGGGCTGACGGGCTGTCCTTCCCTTGCAACTGACTAACCTGGTGAACTTCTGCTTCTTCTGTTTACATTTTCTTTTCCTCCATCACTTTAGAGTCCTCTTCCCCTCTCTAGCTTCCCTTCTTTTAATCTGGTTCCCTCTTTTCTCTATCTCTTCTTTCCAGACACCTTCAATTTCTTTAAAAAAAAAAAAAAACATTGACAACTAGCCAGTGTTGCCTTTGTCACTCAAAAGATAGAAAAGTAAATATCAATCTACTATTATATTGAAAGATTATAAGACTGTATATACTTTGGGTGTCACTCATTTCCATACCGCCTAAGCCACAGACACACACATTTCCCCAAAAAGGAGCTAATCTTCAGCAGGGCTACTTCAGGATCATGTGGTAAAACAAACCCTGACCCAGATGCAGCCGTGGCCAGCCCAAGGATTTCAACACTTTGCACTTAGTACAGGAAGCCAGGCCTGAACAAAATTACTTCAAAGGTTTGTGCTTCTTCATTGGTTTTATAACATTAAGTTTCATAATGTCAGCTGAGAAATGTTAAAATTAAGGGAACAAATGAGATGTCTCTCAGAGAGCCCTCTCACCCTCCATAAGCTCATCCTAAGTGCAAAACTCTTTGGGTTTCAGAATTCTTCAGTGAGGCTTCAGCACTACTGAACGCTTTATTCAATTCACTCGCTGCGTAATACTGAGCAGCACTGTTGTTTGTTCCCTGCAAGTTCAATATTGTTACCAAATTTGGGGGTTGGTGTACAGGGTGCAAATAACGCATTGCTAGCTACTTTTGGAACATAAGTTTCACTAAACCATCTCTTCAGAGAAGAATCTTGTCATTTCTGTACCACAGCGACCAATGCGCATGGACTAAAGTATACGGTTTCTACGCAGAACGCACAGGCAACACAGTCTCGTGATGAAATGCAGGGCGAAGGGGACTGGACTCATGGAGGCAGCCGATGCTCTAAGGCATGCAGAAGGGTGTGCGCCAGCGGAACCCGGTCCCACAGCCAGACATGCTTGAACATACAGAGCACAGGACATGATAGGAATCACGTCCACTGACCAGCCACAGAAGAGCCAAAGCAAGCCTAAGGCAAGCCAAGATGACAGATGCTGTTTGGAGAACTAATTTGGCCTACAGAGGGCGATGCTGAGGGCAAGCAAATATCGCTTTGGGTCAAGCAGCAGATCGAGGTGACCAAAACAGACCTCTGACCCAGATTTCCTTTTTGCCGTATCGTCTATATTGAGGAGATCCCCAAAGCGCTCATTAGTGATAAACTGATGGTGCGTTGGAATGACGCCCGTGTGGCGCCGAGCTGCAATATCGGCCTCTTCTTGCTCGCGCTTAAGTCGTCTCTGGTCCGCTAAAAGTTTCTGCCATGAAATTGCATAAAATGGGCAGTGAATCATCTGGTCCAGGGTACTGGAAAACTGCCAACAAAAACAACTAAGGAAAAAGGTGCTGGGTCAATAGGGAGGAAACTTTATGCGTCACATGTCAGAGGGGCTTTATGGCCATAACTACTACGTTCCCACTGTAACCACCCTCTGCTAGGAAGGAGACCACATGGCACAGGAGAAACCCGGGAATGATGGGACACAGGGAAGGATGAGCTCCATGCAATTACACTGTCTGCAAACTATCCCCTGGCTCAGCCCAAGGCCTCCTACCTCCTGATACCTGGGCAGCAAAGGCCAGGTGATACAGAGGGAGTGTCCAGAGCATTTATAAACATGCTGCAATGGGGGCAGGAGGCTGGTCGTGCCGTCCTTACCTCCCTTAGGCAGTGATGCGTTTCCACAGTGTGTTCCCACGGTGGGACCGGGGCTGGCTAATTCCCGGGCCTACATCAGGCCTATGAAACCTACAGTGGGCTTGAACTCTGTGGGGTCTATGGTAGTTGGGTCATTTTTGTGCTCTCTATGTCTGTTATTCTAATACGCTTGATAGAGTGGCGCTGCCCATTTCAGAAAACATGGCACCCCCCCTCTCCAAGACCATCCAATCCTTCCTCTGGGCAGTTTTTAGGTGGCCTCAGAACAAGCACCAAAGGCCACATATGTGACTGGCAGGGAGCATCAGTTACTTTTTTACTGTACTTTTTTGTACTTAACTATTTCTTCATTAGGTAAAATAAAGCCGAGTTTAAGGGAATGATGTAGAATATAAATACAGAAGATAAACTAAGAATAACGGTAATTGGATTTTGAAGAAATATTCTATCCTAAATTAAGCAAATAGTCATCTATTTCTATTTTTAAAAGCCTTTTCAAATAATTCAACAATGTGGCATTTTATCAAATGTCCTCATTGCCTACTGAAATGACCCTATGAAACAGAACTTTAGTATATCTTCCTATTCCATTCCAAATATACATTCTTGGGATTAACATTCCTGGCAGGAAAGCACGCTCAACAAAACATTTGTCTTCTTCCAGGAGGCAATTAAATACCTCAAGTCACACTTAGCCCCAAAGGATGGCTCAATTTTTCTATTTTTCTCCAGGGTCTACAAATAATAAAGTAACAATTCATCAAATGGCTGTAAGGATTTCCAGTGCTCAGGCAAGCTGTTGTAAAAATTAAATGAGAAAAAACATGAGAATGTGCTTTGCAAAGCACAGTAGAGCCTTGGTTTCTAGCTCTGCATCTAGGGTAGGTGAATTTGGTATGTGGCCCTGGGCAAGCCACTAACTACCCTGTTGTAGTCTTTTCCGGGATAAAACAAGGGGGTTGACTAGATGGCCACTGAGATCTCTTCCAGGACTGACACATTCTCCTTTTCTGAAATGCCATTTTCATCAATGTTAATAATTTGCATAGACAAATGCCAGGACTGGTCCTCCATTAGCTGGGCAGTGTGTTTTTTCTGCAGCTGTGGGAATGGCCTGATGTCTGAGGTGCCATATCCCTGGAGCTCTGGCCAAGGTTACATAGAAATCAGTGAAAGTGGACAGGGAATGGAGCAAGGTTCCTGAACCAGTGCTTGATTCAGCAAGCCCATCATTCCCATGGTTTAACCAACCATATAAGCCAAAACTATGGATAAGGACACTGAGTTTTTAAGGATCTTTGAGCTAGTGTTATTCAGGAGACAAGCCGCTCACCTTCTGAATGCACCTCTTAATATATCAACTGCTAAACCAACTAAGTAAAATATGCCTCCCAAGTGGTAGGTTAAGAATTCTATCACAAACCCTTCCATGTTGGGTAGTAAGGTTCATACTAAGGTTTAGTAAGATAGAATCTCATATTCTTTCACCATAGCAGCCCAAGCCTACACAGGTGGGAATCTTGTATCTCTGTGAAGGTGACTAGACATGAAATCTGTTCTGCGGCCTGCTGAACACCCTATTGTACGTGAGTTTTCCGTCTCGTTAGTACAAATAAATCCGTACATCAAATGCTTCCTCTTGTTTCTTCCAACAGACATGTGCAAGTGCCTTACTAAATACTGTCTGTACGGTGCCTGGAGAGGGGGAAAGCCCTGGTCTTTTTTGTCCTTTGTCTCACCACCTGGCAGCAATGATTATCATCCAGCACTCCTCAAAGTCGGCCTTACCCTAAGTCCTGAAGGAAAATCCACCTCAACCCTGAATCCACTCAACAAACCGGAACAACACAGAAAAAGGGCTTCAGATTTTATAGGGAAAGGAAGAGTTGTGTAGACATGAACACCCTTCCCCACCTGCCACCAGGTGCAAAGCAATTCTTCCTCCTTAATTCATTACAGGAAAAGGAGCATCGGAGCTTGTTTAATCTATAGGACCCTTTCTCCTGGGAATGCAAAGTCTAGAAAGCATGCCTCATAACAACACTTTATCATAATAGAAGCTTGTTATTTTTGCCCATTTAGCTGATATGTAGAACTGCCTCTTCCTAAATCCCAAACGAACATGTTCCTTTCCCAACCCTGTCAGTCATCTGGCTGCAGCACAGACATGTCAGTAGCCGTTAGACAAGGTCTGTATCCTGAAGTTCTTGTGGGGGCGTCTACCAACGTCTGTGGGTGTAGCTCTCTTCTTCTGAGTTAAAGGCCACTTCTTCAAACTGTTTCATAATATGTATCATGGTCATTACTATCTTTCAGTTTCCTCTTTCTCCCACTGCATCCATCTAAGTATGAACTGTGCTTTGTGCCAAAAGACGGGTGATCAGTATTGGGGAAATATGTGGGTAGATTTTCCTAGACAATAATAATAAAGCAAGGGTTGGGGCAAGGGATGAAAGAGCAAAGAGTACTACAGGGTGGGCACCCTCTTTCTGAACCTCCCATGTAGCAGTACTGACTCGATGTGGCATTTAGAACTGAGTGCCTTGGGGAAACCAGTCCTACTTTTTGGAAAAGTGGACTAAAAGAGGAGTGACTGAGCCTATGTCACATAAGAAGCCACTTCTGACAACGCCAATCTTGGCTTCCAACTGCGAGGCCACTTCACCTCTCTGACCGATATCTAGAATGTTTACTTCCTTCGTATTTTAATCTGTGCAAGAGCTAAGAGATTCTAGAGATGGCACATACCTCTTTATCATCATGACGTCTTCGAATAAATTCTTCTGTGGATTCTAAGTAATCAGCTGGTATAAAATGTCTTGGTGATTCTGAATCTTTAAAACAACAGAGTAGAATTAAAACAGGCAAAGATTTAGTGGGAAACCAGATTTAGAAAAGATTTTACCTTTCATCCATTCTAAATATCAAGTTTTTATAGTCGTTGAGACCAATGATCAATAATCAAATTCTGGGGAAAAAAACACAAATCCCCCCTCTCACTTTTTGGATTTACTTGTGAACTAGTATAATACAACAAAAAAACTCATCAGAAGGCAAAAAGTGAGCAAAGAGAGAGGACCTTCTCTGAAAAGTATCCCTACTAAGAGGCGTGCAGGATCTTACACACTGTACACTCACACACACACAGGGCCACTGAGAGAGGCTGCCTCTCAAAAAACCACAGGGTGAGTCGGGGTTGGTGCAAACTGCAAGGGGTTCAAAGAGTTCAAATGGACAAATTTCTCAGATGAGCTAAATGGCCAATTTTTCTTTCAAAACAGAGTTTGGTGGTTAGTCTGAATGACATGGGGGCTTTGTTTTTAAAGAAGTGCAGCCACTACGAGCCATGATTAATTGCCAAGCAAAACAAACAGAAAACAAAGGACGGACCAGAAAATGAGCACCAAGGGCACACAGGGGGAGGGGACAGAGCAAGCAAAGTGGAGAGACGGATGAGGTGAGATTGGGCAAACACACAAAATGCCACCTCCAAGGGACGGTCCCAGTTCACTTTGTGGGTTGTTGTTCCTGTCCAGGCCGTGGCCTGAGTACGGCACAGAGTTCCCATTGTTAAAGGCCCTCGGGCAGTCCCCTGGGACTGCGGGTCTCTCCTGAGGGGGCTCTGAGATCCGGCTCAGCCTGGCCATGGTGTGTCGGGAAGACAGGCGTTTGGGAACCGAGGGCTTCGCCCCCGAGCGGGGGTCATCCTGATGGAGCTGACTGGGGAGGTCTGGCTTCCGGCCAGTGGGGGGGCCTGAGAAGTCACCAGGGGAAGGCTGTCTGGGGTGGTGCTGGGGGGGCTTTTTCAACCGGAAGGGGAGGGGGCTCATTAGGTAGATGTTCCTGAGGAGTGTGCTCTTGTCCGCTCTGGAATCTGGGCGCCAGTCAGGCTGCCTGCAGGTCTGCTGCTGCTCGTGCTTCCGGATGGTGGTGAAGCGGGTGTAGGAGGCAGGGCAGGCGCCCTTGCACTTGTTGAGGCGGTGTTTGGGGACGTCTCCGTGCACACTGCCACTGCTGCCCTCTCTGCTGTCGCTGGAGACGTTTGAGCAGTGGTCAAGCTCGTCAGAGCAGGTGGAGAGGGGCTCAGAAGGCGCCAGGCCCCTGAAGCCCAAGCTGGGCTCCCCCATATTGCCGCACGTCGGGGAGGCATAGACACCCCCGGGGTTCATCCCATCCATCTCCCTGGGCCGGAGCTTAGTGGACTCCAGGAGGGACTCAGCGGAGCGGGCTGAGGTCAGGCTCCGGGACAGCACAGGCGTGGGGGACTTGCTCAGCCTGCCAGACAGGTCCAGGGACGGCATGGACCGGGAGCGCTGAATCAGCTGCTCAAACGCTGTGATGCGGGAGGAGACGGTGTGCTTGGGGATGTGCTCTGAGCCCTCCTGGCTGGGGCCCAGCTCACCCCTGGCCAAGGCCAGGCTGCTCCTTTCAAAGTGGGAGGCGAGATCCCGCACACTCGAAGAGGAGATGGAGCCCAGGAAGAGGCCAGCTCGGTTGATCTGGTGCATGTCCCGGTAAAGCATGGTGAACTGCATCCCCGCCTTTCTCGAGAGCGGGCAGGGCCTCCTGGCGCTGCTGCCAAACTCCTGCAGGCTCATGGTGCTGCTCGACTTGCTGTCGTAATCCCGCCGGGAACGCATGAACAGGTTCTCGATGCTGCCCCCCACTTGGAGCGGGAGACCTCTCTTGGAATCATTCAAAGAAACCGAAACACAAAGATTCTCACAGCTCTGAGCCTTTTCCGATGGCAACAGGACACTCTTCTGTTCCTGCAAAAGAGCGCTGGGAGCAGAGAGCCTGGGTTTGAACTTGGAGGGAAGGATTTCAGAAATGCAGGCTTTCGCAGCGGACAGGGGTTTCTTGTGCTTACACACAGGGCCTAACGCATTGCTAGGGCTAGCGGTTCGGCTAGGAACTGAAGATGAAGAAATCACGTGAGCATTCCCACCTTTACGATCCACTGGAAAGCATGCAGAATAAAGTAAACAGACCCATTAGGTTAAAGCTGAAAGCTGCTAAAAAAAAAATAATAAAATAATAAAAAAATAAAAAAAATAAAAAATAAAAAAAGGAGAGGTAACATGCTCATTTGTCAAAAAGGGTTGGCGTTTTGGTTTTTCGGTTTTTTTTCCTTAAATTTCCAGTCGATGTCCAGAAGCAAAATAATCTGTGCTGCAAAGCAGGTGCAAAGATGCAACGAAAAAATGGCCACCTTGCTAGAGTTAGGAAAGGCTAAAAAGCTCAGCTAATTTCTAAGAAAAGGGAATCAGAACAAAAAAGAGAGAGAGAGAGAGAGAGAGAGAGAGAGAGATGCTTCAGGGAGAGCAAGGTTGGGGGTTAAAGGAAGGGAAACTACTAACACCAGAAAGAAAAATGGCCGGTAAGAAAGTAGAGGAGGGGACATAAGAAGGCTCAAAGGCCTGGAATTGGGTGTGTACAAGGCACAACTTATCCCAGAAGGTGCAGGTTCACCTGCTGCCAACACCCCGATAACACTGCACACGGGCAGGAGACACCCCAATAACAGTGTGGATGGGTGAGAGGCCTGCAGGCTTGACTCCGTTACCTTTAGTGGAGGCTGAGCTGGACGGCCGCTTGAGCCCACTGAGGCCCTGGAGAGGGATGTCTCCACCTTCCAAGACGCTTTTATAAATCTGCCTCTCGTTCTCCAAGCTACCAAGATCCCCAGGAGCTCCATCTGATTCCCTCTTCACTGCGTGGAAGTTGGAAGAATATATACTAAGAGAAATGTAATTATAAAAGAAAGAAAGGGTGGGGGGAAGAATAGGAGTTAGTATTTTTAACACTTTTCTAGAAAGCACATTTCCAGCTAAAGACAAGAAATCCACTTTCTGAGATCCTACTCAAGCACCGTTCTTTCTAAAGGGCATTCTTATTTAGACATAGAGTTCTACAGAGAAGGAAGGCCCACGGGTGCCCTTGAATGGTCAGGAATCGTGTCCAAACAGCAAAGTGCTCTGAGATAACTGCATTTGTGCTGTAAAAGAATAACCAAGGAACACTGCTGGGGGAGGGAGGGCAGGAGACAAGGCTAGGAGTGGAGGACTGGGAGGAAAGGAGCGGGGAGGACAGGAGGGGTGCTGGGGGCCCAGTGGCTGCATACAGATGGGGCAATTGAGAACATGAGTGGAGCCTCTGACATGTCACCAGCCAGGGTTGGCGACTTCAAGTCCACCACTTGGATCATTTTTCTGAGTTATTCTTCACAAGCGCTTTGGTGGAGGGAGCATTAAAATCAACCACGAAAGCGGGAGGCCCAGATGTCCTGGATCTCCAGGAAAATCAGCCCCCAAGTGAAAATGGGAGCTGAGGTTCTCTGTGCTCTTATTATCACGGCCACACCCTGTACTCACTGCTTTCAAAACTTGTATTCAGAACCTTATGACATGTATTATGAGTATCAACTATTAGTGATCGTTTAAATATATCCTTCTTTTATTTTCCTCTTGTTGAAATTCTAGGCATCTTTGCAGGTTACCACAGATCCGTTTTGGAATGAGGTGGGGCACAGAACCCACGAAGAGCGTTACTCACTGAACCCTCCCTCCCACCAATCCCAGGGTTCTATGCCCTCACCGACTGACACACTGACACGTGGACACACACACACACACACACACACACACACACACTCACACAGATAACTGAATGACTCCTTTCCCACCAAAGTACTCAGGCTTCTGCTCGGCTGCTTTTCAATCCTACTGAATTTCGATCCTACTGAATTCGGTTTACTGCTATCAATATGGATTTCTCAGCTCTAAAGACGTAAACAGTTTGGTGGGATTCCTTCATCTCGATATTTGATTATGAATATTTTCAAGTGTGTAGAAAAGCTTAAGGAATTATAATAGCGATCACCTATGTGTCACCTCTCTCTCGCTGACTCTACAAGGAACACTGGGCTGCATTTGCTTTAATCACACATCTATCCATCTCTTTCCCGTCAGTCATGATGGAGTTCCTTTACATTTCACGCAGCCTCTGCGTCCCCACGGTCGCAGACAATGATGGCAACAGCAACCGTGCACACCACTGGGTGAGATGGCCCGTGTGGGAGGCACCGTGCTAAGTGCCCCACGATCATTCTCTCTCTAATCCTCACAAACAATCCTATTTTCTCCACATTCAGATGAGACGAGGCACTGAGAGATTCGGGCACTCGGCGAAGCAGGCACGGTTTAGTGGAAGGGCAGAGCTGGGACCTGGGCCATATCATGGAGCACCACGCGGCGTATTCTCAGCCTTGGTTTTATATATGACATTCGCCTATGACCAAGGGCTTAAGGATGCTTGAGCTCCACCTACATCACCACCACCGTGTGTCACCTGCCATGAATGCACGCCTGGGACAAGCAGCTCCAGAACCCAGGGGTCAGAAACAGAAAAGAGGTGGAGAGGCTGTGGTTAAATAGGCAGTGTCTCCACCTTGAGTAGTTAAGCTCCACTGAGCAATTCCACTGCTTCCAGCACTGCTAATACCCCTCATAGGAGCCCCTTACCACGGGCCCACCACTGATTTTAAGGGCCTTATGTGCTCTATTTCAGGGGCCTGCGCAGGCAGTCAGGATTCCCCCAGGTCCCTCCTCATTATCTCAGGCCTAGGTCATGGGATCAAATGCTTTCTCACTTTCCTCAGACGAAACAGAAGGTCATCACTGGGAAAAGAAAACCAACCCTCAAAGCTGAGAACATAAAAGCACACGAATCAAGTGAGTCTCCCGAGCGGCCTCCAGGGTGTATGTCTCACAGAGAAGAAACCTCCAGGAGGGGTAGGATGGGGTGGTCCCTCTCCCAGGCTGCACCCTTATTTGGAAGAGCTCACTTGACTGTAAGTGCTATGAGAACACTCAGTAAATACTTATTAAATGAATAAAAGGTCACATTTTCTGCAAGCAAAACTGGCACAACATGATTCGATTAAGGGTGTGTTTTGATTCATAAAGTTATGCATTTAGAAATTCTTCTATAAGAATTACGTCACATAAAGTTCCTAGCTCCCGACATCAGTGACCATGGAGTCATCGGAATGGTGGAAAGACTACGACTACAGGGAATTAGGGCGGCCCAGGCTTAGGCTGGCTGTCCTCCCTGGTGCCCTGGCCTCTGCCTGGAGGTGCCCACTTCCACTTCTAGAGACAAAAGAAGCTTGGCTTTCCTAGGCTCGGGGGGCCAGGCAACTTTCGGCTGTCTTGCTTCTGCCTGCAGGGGCACTTGCAGATGTCCCCAGTTCTGACTCATAAAAGCCATCAAATCTAGCTAGAGGGCTGTCGTACTCACTCCTAAAGGTGACTTGAGAGGCTATGATACTATACGTCAATTTAAATAAATGGAAGCTCATCTAAACTGGCTTTCACTTTAAATTTCCTAATTAAAAATAAATCTAGCGGCTGGCCCAGTGGCTCAGGAGGTTAGAGCTCCATGCTCCTAACTCCAAAGGCTGCCGGTTCGATTCCCACATGGGCCAGTGGGCTCTCAACCACAAGGTTGCCAGTTCAACTCCTCGAGTCCCGCAAGGGATGGTGGGCTCTGTCCCCTGCAACTAAAATTGAACATGTCACCTTGAGCTGAGCTGCCTCCCGGATGGCTCAGTTGGTTGGAGTGCATCCTCTCAACCACAAGGTTGCCGGTTCGACTCCCACAAGGGATGGTGGGCTGTGCCCCATACAACTAACAACGGCAACTGGACCTGGAGCTGAGCTGCACCCTCCACAACTAAGACTGAAAGGACAACAACTTGACTTGGAAAAAAGTCCTGGAAGTACACACTGTTCCCCAATAAAGTCCTGTTCCCCTTCCCCAATAAAATCTTTAAAAAATAAAAAAATAAAAAATAAAATCTTCTTTTCTAAACTTCCCTTTCAGAGTCCACTCTCTTCATTTTGGTTGCGTTTCCTGATTTTGTCTTTCAGTTTAACTCCGTGTTTCTCCTTTTTGTACACCTCAACTGCAAAAAGACTCATGTATAGATGTTGTTACGCAGGGTGTCAGGCGGGGTCTCTGCTCCCGCTCTCCACATAAGAATGCAGGACATGGTGAGCGCAAAAAGGAACACCCACGGAGCCATAGATGGGAGTCACACCACTATAGTCTCGCTGGCGGCTGGGTTGGAGACACAGGAAGCAGGAGCCACACTACCCGCAACCTGCCGTCCACTTCTCTCCTGCCAACCAACCTCATTGGCTAGCTGCAATCCGCTCTTGCTAGCTCACCACCATCTTCTTGCTAGCCCCCATTTTTCTGCTAGCGTAGCCACGGCAGTTATATTAGTTGCCAGTGGCTCACTGGTTACAGCTGACGGCCAACTAGCCACAGCTGATGGCCATCCAATCACAGTTGATGGCCATTTACTACCTGAGCCAGCATCTTTCCACATGAGGCCGAGCCTGGAAACCGCTCTGTTCCCACAGATGTCCTTTAGCCCTGCCAACCAACAGCTGTGGTGACTGAAGTCTGCTTTGTGAGGGGACAGTCTCTACAGCCCTGCTTGACCTGGTGTGGGGCTACCAGACCTCTCCCGGCATTGGGCCATTCTGACAGCGGCTTCCATCCTGCTGTCCTTTGAATTGCCTCAGCCTTGGTCAGGACTTCCAACCCACTCTTCCCTAGTTCTTCCTGACTTCATTTAGTCAGGACTCTCAGCCATGACATGGGCTGCCAGACATCGTAGCTCCTCTACCTCACCAGCTGTCATAACTCACCCCACCCCCCCACCAGCCACACCACTTTCTGGCTTTATTCCACTCATTATCACCATTTTTTCCTGCTTCCCCACCAGAATGACAAACCAGCACTCAGGAAACCTCTCAGAATAGATTTGCTATGGCCAATTGTTTTCTTTCTGATACCAAAGCCAACATGCTTTTTCCAGATGTGTGACACTTTGCAAGTTGTTTAAAAACAATATTGAAAAGCTCTGGAACAGTGTTTTCAAACATATCATCTCCATTGGATCTCCTAATATTGGAAAGACAGACATCATTTGTCCATTGTACCAAAGGGGAAACTGAGGACGAGAGTGGTGAAGGCATTTGCCATGAGGTTAGAGTTCTTGGGTCTTCGTTGTATACAGGATGAGAAAAGTACTCTCAGGCTGATTGAGAAAGACCTAAATTACTGATTAATTAACAAAACAAGTTCAGAAGCTCAGCTCTCAGCAGCCTGGGTTGAGCCGGTTTTTAGCTGAGAAAGTAAGCCAGGAGGAGAGAGCGAGAAGAGAACTTACCCTCAGGCTAAGATATAGAGCTGGCTGCTGAGTTTCAAAGGGATTCAACAAAAACATGCTCACTCGAAGAAAAAGTGAGAGAACAGAGCAATCATTTTGGGGCCAAATGTTTCCAATTGTGCTAACTGGTGGAGCCGGCGGGCAGGGCCCCGTCAGCTGTTATTCCAGCCTGACTCCAACAAGGAATGTAGATCAGCTGATGTGAGCCCGCTTATTTTTAAAATGTGGAAACAATCTGTTTCTCTCAGCCTCAATTTGTCTCATTTGCAAAACTATTAGGTGTGGTGAGAGTGTCCAAAAAGTCCACCTTCAAATCTTTTATCTATAGAGAGCTTTCTTTTGACATCCAGACACAGACATTCAACTGCCTTGTAGGCAGCTCCACCTAGGTGTTCCTCAGGCATCTTAAATCCAACAAGTCCCAAATCAAACCCAGCTCTGTCCTTCCACCTCCCATCACTCAAGCCAGAAAGCCCAGGAAATCCACCCTCTTCTTCTCCTTGCTCCCCAAACCTAATCAGTCACCAAGTCCTCGTTACTCCCTGTCCTTGACACAGCTCAACTTAATCCCTTTGCTCTTCACCTCCCGGTCACCTCCCCACCTGCTCACCTACACTCTGCAATAAGCACACCAGCACTCCCCTAGTCCCCAGCCCGGACTCCCTCCAATCATTTCTGCAATTCACTGTCAGTGGTCTTTCTAGGGAAGAGCTCATCATGCCATTCCACACGTCAATCACTCTCCTAGCTGGAGATTCAACAAGGTACAAAACAGATAAATTCCACCTTCATGGAATTCACTGTCCAAAACCATTTGGTGTTTTCAGGAAGAAAAAAAGGTAACTTTTTAACTCTGACTGTAGGGGAGGGAGCCTAGGCCATCTGGAGGGGGCAGTTTCATCTTATAGCCTTTCACACTGCATGAAAAATTTACTTTTTCGATTTATAATATTATTGTTATTTGCTGCTCCTTCCTTTCCTCCACAAAACAGAGGCACCCCCTCCCTCCTGGGTCCCCTCACTGCATGTACCACACTAGAATCTGATTGTTATTTACAAATCTGTCTCCCCATTACACTCTGATTTTCCTCTGGGGGGCAGGCCATTTAGATGGTTCATCGTTGCATGACTGGTGCCCAGCACTGTTGTTCCATGAATATTAGTAGAATAAATGATTCTATAAAATTAAATGTCTACATGCACACAGATTTCTGACACATTTTTAAACCCTGGAAAGTCTCCAATGTTTCATATGGTTCTTCAGGTAAAGGTTTGTGTTTTGATCTTAAGTCAGATTAAGGAAAAAAGGTGTTTTCTCTAGCGTACCACTACTTAGAAAAACGGCAGGCTTCTTCTTGAGTGTCACCTGCTGGCCAAATGGAGTAAAGCTCTTTGGTTAGGCAAAGAATGCGTTGGTGCTAATCAATGCTCAATTACTAAGCAATAATGAAAACGAGTAGTCTACCCTGCTGATTTATAGATACGATAACTCTACAGAAATAAAACACAAACTTGGAACACACTGTGATCACAACTATAAAAAATATATTTTTTTTTGAGAGGAAGGGCTGGTAGGATATTGGGACCATAGGTGAATTTCTTCTCTGTTCACAGGTTCTTTTAAAACTGTGATATGTAATCAGGTTAATTAATAAAATTCTAAACTGCAGACTGTCCAAGATATGAAAGTGGATTTAAAACAAGACCATCACTTCTCCAGTGATCGGAGAGTTTTTGAACCTGGGCCATCTGTGACTCCTCTTTCTTCCGTCCTCGGGTTAAGTCAAACCTTGCCAACGTTTCAACAGGCCATTCCTTTCCACCCAGTGAAAGGGGCCAGATTCAGTCCACACGTCGCCTGTCTTCATGCAGAGTGAGTTGGATTCTAGTTAATTAAGATTTATAGCTGCATTCATTTAGTCAGCAAACATTTATTGTGCACTTTCCTACATGTCAGGCCCTGCACTCCGGCTGGCTCCTCACCAATTCCACATACGGAAAAACCTAACTCATTTAAACAAACTGGGAGAAAACCAAGCCTGAATTGCTTAAAAAAAAAAAAAAAAAATCCCCAATGGTAGAATAGCAGGAGGGAAAAAACTCATTTATTCCTGCCAAGCATTTCACGAGAGCTAGGCTAGGGATGAAAAACAGGCCTTTGGAGACCTATTTCGATGATATAAATAAGAGTGCTTGGTAAATTAGCACATCAAATATTTTCCTGTGCACTACCACTCAGAGTGTCTGACAGCAATTTGCTCTTTTAAGCTGTTGGCATCCGTCACCTTCAATCCTGCTAACACAATATTACAAATAGTTGCTTAAATTGTCTTTTTAATCACTCAAAAACAGTACACCGCAGCATGCTCTCTGTTAATTCATTACCCAGTTTTGAATTGGTCTGGTGCAGATGAGAGTTTACTGCCAACATCAGTCCCCTGGCCTCGAACCTCACTGTTCTGGCTCTGGCTACCACTCTGCCACGTACCAGCTGTGGACCTTAGACTTACACTGCCTGTACATGCCTGTGATCTCACCTATAAAATTGGGATTAAAAATAATGCCTGATCCCGGAATACTGAGAGGACCAAGTGAGGTCAGGTACGTAAGATGCTAAGCATAGAGCCTGGCACGCAGCAAACGCTGAATAAATCACTGAAGTTATCGCTTCATTCAGGACCTGTGCACCCAACTCTTGACAGCCCATGGGTACTGCTTTCTCTTCTGAAAACTTTACATCTTTATTGTCTACTTCAATCATTTGCCACTTTGTCTTATTTACTAACATTCATTGTGTGTGTGTGTTGCCCCCCAAACAATTGAGGGACTATTTCTCGTGTTCCTATTATAATACCTAGCATAGTGCCTTAGATACAGTCGCACAAAGGAATTCACTCAGCCGGCCACCTGAAGCAACCTTTTTTATCTTGTGCATTTCAGGGAGCTGGGGGAGAGGAGGTAGCGTGGAGACCAGGAAGCAGGGTTAACTGTGTGATTCCAAAAACAGCAGCGGCAGGGAGAGATCTGGTCCAGTCAGGCGCTGGACAGCCAGGACTGTCAAAGTGACAAAGTTTGTCACTTTGGTAGACACGTGGCCTCAGGGACCAAGGAGAGTTTGCTGGGAGCTGTAGCCGTGAAGAAGGTAGCCTAAGGTCATCTGGGAGGCTTTACCTCTGAAAGCACAGATGAGGTCTGACAATTAAGTTCGCGAACTTGTTAAACCGATGTTGCTAACCTTTTTTGATATCAGAGGGATTATTCATTATGAATTTGTACCAACTAGACAGTTAACCAAGTTTACTATTTGCAAGTGCTGAAAAGGCTGCGTGGAAAAGTTAGACGACCTGAACTTTTCACCAACAATTCATGGCTCTTGCATCACAACAATGCACCAGCTCACACGGCACTGTCTGGGAGGGAGCATTTAGCCAGTAAACAAATAACTGTACTGGAACACCCTCCCTACTCACCTGATCTGGCCCCCAATGACTTCTTTCTTTACCCGAAGATAAAGGAAATATTGTAAGGAAAACATTTTGATGACATCCAGGACATTAAGGGTAATACGACGACAGCTCTGATGGCCATTCCAGAAAAAGAGTTCCAAAATTGCTTTGAAGGGTGGACTAGGCGCTGGTGTCGGTGCACAGCTTCCCAAGGGGAGTACTTCGAAGGTGACCATATATATAGTAGCACTTTTTCTAGGATCAGTTCGTGAACTTACTGGTCAGACCTCATATCTGGGACCTAGAGGACCTGACTTGTTATCGTTGCAGTTGAAGGCATAGTTCAACTAACTCCTTAAAAGAGAGTGAGCCTCGGAGCACAGAGTGGAGGGAGAAGGGGAAAGGGGTCCCAGTGCTCTATCTGAGCTTTGATTCCTCTCTGTCATATTGGTGGCCTGATCGCCAACCCCAGAGTAGGTGCAAGGGACTTTGTACCCACCCTCTCCAAGATAGAATTGTCCTCTATGACAGGAAACTTTCCTTCTAGATGCTTGTCCTAATACATTGTCTCAATTTTATCTTATGCTCTGGGGTATATTAACCATAATCATTAATACACATATTTATAGAAGAAAAATGAACAGAATAGATCTGGCTAGAGATTTGGTCATTACCCTAAAAGGATTGTTTTTTTTCCAATTTTCCAGTGAAATACCCAAATCCCAGCAAAATGACTTTCAAATCAAACTTCTCTTGCAAAATGCCCAAGTGACCACAATATTTGTCTCCCCCAAATCCATAAACTCAGCATTCAGATCAAGTCAGGCTTCTATATGAACAGGTGAGCTCTGCTCATTGTGGATTTACGCAGCCCAAATGGACCAGGTCATAGCTGTGCCTTTCCCTCTTGTCATACTTCAAAGAATAAGATATGGATATAATGGTGATAAGACAAGGAGCTGTTCCCACCAGGCACAATGGAGATGCAGACTTTGCCCTCAAGGAGTTTATCATTTATTAGCTATTATAAAAACACAAGACCATAATTCTGGTATATGGAACAGGAGTGAGTGCCGTAAGAGGTACCAACATGAGACTGAGTATAGAAAGGCTCCGTTAGGGCCTCCTTACACAAGCTAAAGCATTTGCTATTTACCATGTGTGCAAGGGAGTGTGGGCAGCACTGGAACACTTTTAGCTGGGATAATAGATGCATGGCAAAGTACTGAGACAAGGAATCTGGTCGCGGGTACAGGATGGTTTGGGGGAGGGAAAGGGGCTGGTGGTTACCCTATGAAGAAGTGAGTGACGTGTGCACGTATCACCTGGGCAGAATCCTAAGAACTGGTACGGGGAACTAAAGCCACATCTCTGAGAAGCAGACAAGTTAGTTCTCTCTCTGCCTCATCTTTCCCTCTGACAGGTCCAGCCTAAGGACCCACCCCCACCCCACCCCCCCTTTAAGCAGTCACAAACTCCCTCCCCACAAGAATCAGTAAATGAGGTGAACTTTGATTCTAAACTCAGAAATAAACTCACATTCTAAAGGCAAAGATGCCAACACAGGGAAAAGCTTATCAAAGGTAATATGAATTATCACAAAATTAATTTGGAAAAGGAGAAAACAGAAAAAAAGAATTTGAAGACTAGAACGGAATTGCTACTTGTCACCAAATTGTACATCATTCAGAACTACTAGACTGCTACAAACAGAACACACTTGGGTCCAAAACACAAGCTTCTTCCCATTTTTGACATTTCATACATTAAGCCATGTAAACAAAGTGGCAACTTACTATCCAGGAGGCTCTGAAGAAATATCCGGAGTGGGGCTGATTGCTGAGCTCTGTAAACATCAAAAAAAAAAAAAAAAAAAAAAAAGTGGATATGATTTATTTTGACTCAGATGTTTCAAGCCAAGGGGAAAAGAGAGAAGTCCCTTTTCTCATTTAAATAGGAACCTCTGGGAGATTGGAAGCCTGGCCCTCAGAGCTGGTGGAGGGTTGTGCCCTTTCCTTGGGAACATTTCTGGGCAAGTAGGTGTTCTCTTTTTCTCTGGGCTTTTGCCTCCCAGTGGTTGCAGCCAAGGCTCTCTGGGTGGATCAGGGGATGGCCTCCTGGTTTCTATGTACCTTCTGTTGCAGGCCTCCTGGGTAGATTGGCCCACCTTTTGGCCAACACGCATTAGTGATGTGGGCAGCACACCCTCCACCAGCTTACGCCAGCCCTCAGACCCCCTGCCAACCCACCACAGACTTCTTCATGCGCCCAGAGGCCACATCCAGAGAGAGGGCCACCCAACACTTCAGATCAGAATGTACAAAAATGCATTTTAAAAGACCCTACTGCGTTTAGATTATTTGTTTGCCTCTGTAGATTTAGAAATGTGAAAAGGGGGAGAAACACAGTTTCACAAAAGCTAGTAATGCCCATCTCAGCCTGAGTGAGGGAACATTTTATAGGATTTCAGGCCACTATGCAAAACGAAGAAAACAACCGAGAGCTATACACAGAGAAAAAGCAACATAATTGTGTAGTTTAGGGTTTCTGTTGTTTTAGAGAGAAAATGGCAAAGCATTCAATATATTTGCTTTTAAAAATAATGTGGTAGTAAAATAAATCAATGAAAAAGTTAACTTCTGAAGATACTCCTATCGTCTCTAATGACCATTTCAAGTAAAACAGCAATCAGGAGGAGAGAGTTGAGGAAAGGAGAGAAAGATAAATACCAGGGAAAGAAAAGGAAGGAAGACTATAAAAGAGGGAGGACGAGGGGAGGCAACCTGTATCAGGGACTCAACCACCTGGCCCTCTGCCCGCTGGAACACCCACCCTCAACCTGCAGGGTCTTTTCATTTCTGAGGGCACCTCTACCCCAGGACGATGCCTCTGCACCCTCTACTCCCCCATCATCCCTCAGAGAAGGCATCGCTCTTACCTCCACATTCATCCTTCCAGCCCTTTGCCTGCATGGGTCTCTCCTGCCCACCTTCTCTCCCAGAGTCTCCCATCTTGGCACCTGTCCCATTCTGAGTCTTCACCCACCCCTGTGGACGATGCCCTGGTCTCCATCTTGGAAAAGCTTTTTGCACGACCTTGCTGAGTCCTCTGGGAACATCCCCCCTCCTTCCTTCTGTGATCACGTTTTCAATCAGTGCTGTACCTTCGGAGGGGGGTGGTGTCCCCTGACTCCTCACCACATACTCTAGCTCCCATCCACTACTCACCCAGCACCCTCCAAAGTTTTGAAACCTCTTGGTAATCAAATCCATTGACTTTTCCTCAAAGTCTATTTCTGGGACGTCTCCTCTTGCTCCACTACTCACTTTTCTTCCTCCCTCTCAGAACTGCTCTTTCTCTGACCCTCCCCGTGTCATCCAACATCCCCAATGGGTAGTTGTTGGTCTCTCATCCCTTCTCTCAACATGATTCTCCCTTCAATTTTTCAGCTACCCCAGGTTAGGTGTCTTCATCTGCTCCCAGGGCGTCAATAATCACTTGTCTTCAGGTGATTCCAATTGACTTTGTAAGCCCCTGCCTCTCTCACAAGACCTAGTCTTACATTTCCAACTGGACAGTCCCTATGTGATACTCAACCAATACCTCAAAAACAAATGATCTAAAATCAACTCCTTCATCTTAACTCTGCATCGATTTTCTCCCCACATACTGATGTCCCCATTCTTCCAGATGCCTGGTCAAAACTCTAGAATTGTCTCCATCCTATCCCAATTCTTTGTTCTTCACACCAATTAGTTAAAATGTCCCACTGCAGTTTCCTTTGTGATCTTCCACATCTGCCCTTCCCCTCCCTTCATGCTGGTGCTGCTGGAAAATGGGCTCTCACCACTACGAGTCTGGACTACACAGTGGTCTCCTTGCCCTCTCAACCTCCAACTGGAGGTTTTCCCTTCGATTCAGTCTCTCAGAGTGATAACAACAAACTTCCTGAATTAAATCATTGGTCTGAGGGCAAAATGAATCATTTCCTTAATCATATTTTCTGAGCCTCTAAAATCCAGGGTCAACCCTTTTTCCCAAACCTACCTCTCACTACCATGTTTCCCCAAAAATAAGACCTAGCCGGACAATCAGCTTTAACGCGTCTTTTGAAGCAAAAATTAATATAAGACCCGGTCTTATTTTACTGTAATATAAGATCGGGTCTTATGTAATATAAGACCCGATCTTATATTAATTTTTGCTCCAAAAGATGCATTACAGCTGACTGTCTGGCTAGGTCTTATTTTCAGGGAAACACGGTATTACCACCCCCAAATTTTCGATTGCAGCTGAATTCTACTTTATTCCTTGAATACATCTTAAACACGTTCACTTCTGTGCTCTTTACAGTGCCTCAAATGGATGTCCCCTACTTTCACCAAGTACCTAAGTTCATCTGTCCTGTAAGATCTCATGTAACTCCTCTGAGAGTCTTCCCTGATTTTCCACAAGATGTCTCTCTCTTCTGGCACCTACAGCCCATACCATTCATTTAGCCCTTAGCAGGCACCGGTGTGTACTGTTGGAAATCTTTCATTTATGAGTGTGACTGAACTGTCATGTTGCTGGAGGCAAAGTCCATTTTTTGGTGCTGATTTAGAACTTCCCTCAGCATGTCTCATACACATTCAGGACTAATGAGTGACAGGTAACTGAACCAATGGGAAGATGACTCATTTGTGCCTCAGACATTTCTTTGTGTCCACTCTGCCCCCGGCAGAGGTCTAGGTACTGGAAGCCATCTGGGCCCTCAGGGAGGTTGCAGTTAGTTCAATAGTTCTCTAGCTGCCTCCCATCCTCATGTGTTAGAGAATCGCTCATTACTTTGGACTATTTTGAAAAGTGCCCCTGATTCATTTTCGGCTGACCTGTAATCTCAGTGCTCCCACCCTGCTCAGCTCACTTTAGGACTTATCTGCAACAACAGCTGTCACTCTAGAACTAGCTCAGACCTTCAATTCCACAATGGCTTTAGCTGGTTTCAGACTCCACCCTGGTTGGAAACAGCCCCCCTTTTGCCACCCACCACCTCAATGCCTCAGTTGTGTTCACTGTGGCTCACGTTTCATGCTTCCTCCAAGTTCTGAAGGGGGCCTGGACTTAACCACTTTACCCCTTCCCTGGTTGTGTCTTTAGCACTCACATGCCTTCTGGTACCCAAGTCACTCATGCTGGTTGTCTGACCCTCCTTGTCTCAGTTCTGCCTAAGTAATATATAATCCATTCATGTTGGCCACCTTTCCTGCCATGGCCTGCGGACCTTCCTAGCCTCTTCAGCAGTGCCTGCATTCCTTTACTTGCTGTAAAGACCTCATTTCCTTGTAAGTGTCTCTCTTGTTTGGTCAGGGAGCCCTGGGAGCAGTTCTCCAAACACTGGGTATTTTTCGTCCCCTTGGGAATCCATTTACCTTGGACACTCTTTCTGACCTATCCTTTACTAAACCACATTTTGACATAGCTCCATTTAAAAATATCAGTGTAGGTTGAGTTTCACATGCTTGTTTGTGGCCAGGCTGCCTGGCCTCTGGAGTGCATTTTTCCATTGAGAACTTTCTGACCTTTCAAATTGCAGCTAATACTCCTTTGACAGTGCCACACAGGTAAGAGGCACTCAAGTCACACTGCTGTGCTTTTGAAAATGATCTCTGAGGTTGGTATCTCCCAGGGCTGCAAAAATGACAAGGAAATTGCCCCCAAAAAATGGCTTCCTGAAAATTCAGAGAAGGTATAATGAGGCAAAGGAAGGGAAGTTAAAAGTGTCATCCCCTGAAAGCAGAGGAAGAGACTGGTAAGGGAAGGGGGGAGCAGTTTAAACCACTAGCTACCTTGCATATATTTTGGAAAGCCCCCCTTAAGGAGATGCCAAGCTCAAAAGAAATCCAGGCATAAATTAAGTTGGGGGAAAAGAAATCTAAATCAGGAGTCAGAAAGCCATGCAGCTTAAAAATAACCCGCATAACCATTTATTACCTCAACTTCATCAAAAACCATAGAACAAAGAAGAAAACAAAACAGTTTGAAAAGGAACTGACGGCAGGAGAAAAACTCAGAAATACCTGTGACAGGTTTGCACTGGGTGCCTTATTAAGCGTCTCCATTTTTTCTAAATCTGCCTCTAACTCTGTGTGGCAGAGGTTGAGATCTTTTTCTAGATTAGTCTGGTTCAAGAAAGAAAAGATGGGAAAGAATGTTTTAGTTTAGAGGAAAGGCAGAGAAAATGGAAGGTTAAGTTTGAAAAATGAATTTTTTTCTTTAGTGTTATATTTTAATAAGGCAGAGATGGCATGATTAAAACACAAGGCCCACTGGAAATTAGTTAAAGCCATGAGAACAGAGAATGCAACATTAGGCACAGAAAATATAAATCCTGAAGTAATCAGAGCTTCAAAACTCTTCTACTTGCTAAAGAGAACTACAAAAACCTACCTTGAAGGAAATACCTATTTTCTGTCTTTTCAGAGTATGGTGACTGTATATCAGAAGAATAAGTCATTGCTTAAAAATAAATCTCTAAACATCAGTATAGGTCTTAGAGACTTTGTTAAACAGATTTATCACCAAGCCAAAAAAAAAAAAAAAGTTATCAAGTTAAAAAAAAAAGTCATTTAAGAAAATAAAACCCCACAACACACTCACACTAACCAGGCTAGAGAGCACACACACAGCCCACGGAGGAGGCAGGAATTACCTTTCTATCCTCTCTAGGAAGGATAGAGCAGTCTCCAGGAGTATAATCCCATATCTTTTTGGGAGGCTGACGGGAAGCAGAGGAGGAAATGAAGAAATGAGCATAAAGACATAAAGACAAACATGGAGACTGGTTCAAACAAAGAGGGGCACACTAGGAGAACTGTATCAACACAGAAAGGTGAACTAAAAGCAACGGAGGGGTCCCTAACTAACTGGGATGTTCTATGTCTCTGTCTCAATGGTAAATCATTGTTGGAGTCCAAATACTGAAAACTTAAAAGGAGACACAAAGAAAAACAATTTAAAAAGCATTAACACCAATTTGAACCAAAATAGGAACTTTAAAATTCCTCATTGTTCGTTTCAAACTAAGATCGACACTAAGATTCTACATTTGTGAAGCAGTCTTCTCCACTGTAAAATTCATTATGTGTTAATAAATGTGTGAGTTTGGAGATTTGACCAATGGAGGTAAGCTGAACTAAATGTGGTTTGTGGCAGTGCAATCCATCTACAAAATGGGCATTAAATTTAGTACTGTATAACTAGACAACGCTACTAGACAATATTTTAAAATCTCTTTTTACTATTTAACTAGACTTTGATAACATTGCTAGTGGTGGAGCCATACCTGCCGTGATCACCCTTAAAGAACAGAGTTTACACTTTGAATTTAAACAGTGGGCTATAAGGTTATTTCTGTTTTCTCCTTTAACTCTTCAAGTTAGAATTAAAGTTGCATTCCTAAAACAGAAAGCTGCCAGGAGAATTACTGAAAGTTGAATGAGGGAGAAGGGTTCAGAGGGTAGGACATCAGGAAGTTAAAGCCACTTCTAACTCTGGAACCTCTCTCCCACCAAGTGGACCTTCTTGTTCTGTCTATTGAGACTTGAAATTTCTTATACAGTGACCTGTGAGGAGATGAGATCATTAATAGCTCCCGGAATTTTACGCAAACTGCATTATAACCAACTACGGAAGCACTCAAGTTGGTTTACATTGTGACATTTTGCTTTGAGCTTCTTTACTAGAAATCACATCAAATTTCTGTAGAAATTAGAGGTGGAGGTGGGGACGGAGGCGGGGGGCAGGGAGGAAGAAAAAGCAGACCTCTGAGGTGCCATTCATCACTAACAGCAACAGGTCAGTAATGATTAGATCTCTGTATATGTATATTCTGCACTCTGTGAAGTAACTGCTACTAACAATTATCGTTCATCTCTAAGCACTTCATACACTTAGTTGTTCATCTGGAGAAGGAGTTTTTTTTTAAAAAGTCACTTTTGGTTCCCCTACTAATTTCTTTATTTACTGCAAAAAATAAGACAGTGCTTACAAATTAAATTCGTTTTAAATAATCCTCCCCAAAATGGCCCCTGGAGTCTTGAATCATTTGATATTCTACAACAACTTATTAGAGCTAAAAGGTATTACAGTCATGATCTTGCTGAAATTTCAGCTCATTTTGGGTGGCTTTCAGTGGACGAGTTGAAGAAGAAAGGAATCCCAGGTGAATGCCTAAGGTCAAAATTCTGGCCGGCTTTCCTCCCTTGGGGGAAGCGGCTCCCGAGCTGGTGTGGCAGAAAAAGGAGAAATGATCCGCATGTTTTGGTAGGAGTTTTGATTTCATTCTGCTTCTGAATGACTAAAAAACCTTTGAAAACAACTTCCATGGTTTATGCCACTTTTATTTAAGTCTCTTCCTCTTTTATGGTCCGGAGTGACTGGGGATAGGAAAGAAGTGGAGAGAAGAAAAAATTTCTCCCCACCACACCTTCTTCCCAAACCCTGGGAGTAACATCCAGTCATCAACTTGGTTCAACTAGATAATAAGCCCATCCTCAGACCATAAGGAACCATTCACCTCAACACGGAGCATATGGGCAGTGATTAAGTTATTTGGGTAAGTCTTCAAAAGTATTATCTTTTATTACTTTAAAAGTCCTACACAAAAAGTAGGTTCTCCATTTAAGGAGAACTCTAAGGTCTATGGAAGGAACACTAGGGGCTTTAGAGAAAATGACACTTTGGAAAAGCATCTCTTTAAATAGTTATGAGGCAGTGAGAACAATAGGGTAGGGATACAAATTACAGGAAGGCCCCAATATACAAATGGACTGTGTTCTCAATATTTGTTTGGGTTGGTTGTGTGGTGCTCAGGCCAGTTTCCAGTAGAAACACTGTTAATTTACTGAGCTCTTCACAGAGCCTATTTAATGTGTGCTGGGACTGAAATATTGTCAATTGCTAACAAACAGAATTATTTGCAATGGCAGATTTAGTAAAACAAATTAATCACAATTAACTAGAAAAGACGATTTCATAACATCTCCTACAAGCTAATATCTAAGATAAAACTAACTTAGTTATTTGGCTAACGGGGAGACAGAAATGTCTGGAACCTGAACAGGACTTTAAAAACCAATGGCATGGACTCTTTATTATACATAATCAAAAAGTAATAGCTTTTGCTTTCTCATTATTATTATATGTACCAATCATGGTCTTTAGGGCGGAGAGGGGAGAAGCTACACATATCAAAAGGTTTTTCTGTGAGATAATTGAGCAGGTTTGAAGAAAATGAAGAAAAGGAAAAGGGTTAGGATCCTGTTAAATATTTGCACGTAGAAAAGATTGCCTGAGGTAGACTTCATTGATGTCTGAATGGTGGAGAGCAGAGAAGAAAGGGAGGGAAAGGAGAAGTGAGGTGTACATCAAAGCTTGGGGAAGGAGAGGAGATGCAGCACACCTTGGGTTAGACGCTTCCCCTCACCATTGGTCAATAGGTGGCGCTGTTTATCCAGGACACAGATGCTATTAGGAGATAGCGTCTAAGTGGGACAAGTGGGGAGGAACGTCTGTCCTTCCTACAGGCAGGATGTCTGCAAGTCAGGCGCTCCTAACTCAGAAGATGCCTGAACTCTACAACACAGTTCGGCATCACTAAATCAATTTAGCAATTCCAGAGAACCAGCTAAATTTGTCTTTGTCATTATGAAAAATACACACTATGGAATTTAACATTTTATTGGACTATAAAGTTAATTCCTGTCTGCAAATAAAACTATCATTCCAAACCACAGTGATTCAAATGCTGGATTCAACGCTTAAAGTCTCATACAAACATCTAATAAAATTTTTATTTTTATACACCTAATCCTTCCACTTGTAAATTCTTTTTGCAGCTGTAATAATTAAGATTTAAAGTATAATAATTAGAGTTTTAAAGTTAGTTTACAGTCACCTCCAGTGGAATAATGAGCTCAATTCTCCCTTCTGTTTGATACTCCTTTGGTGCAGGGCTGAGAAAATCCCCGTTTAACTGCCCAAAATCAATTTGTACCAAAGCCAACTCAGACACATCACAGGGAAGCTGCAGAATATTATTAGGCTGAACACTAAATTTGCTAGAATCCCTATTTCCCATTTCAAAATTTGGGAAATATTATTCTAATTCATAGAGATCACTTTCTAAAAGTCACCTGAAATGGGGTTGCATTCGTGGATCACATCGGCACAGAGAGGCCCTTTTGGCCTGATTTGGCACTTCCCTTGCATATGTGCTTTTAAGAATAAAGCAGTGACAATGTTGGTCTTCTCAGTGTGTAATGCATTTTCCTGTTTGTCTTAAGCATGCCATAAAGACTGGTCAAGGAACGGAGCCAACGGCCAGAATAATGCCATCCACAGGCGTGCAGTATTTGTTGCTAGTGGTGGGAGGTCCTAAGACAAACAATGATTTAGTTGTGTCTCTCTGTGCTTTCTGGCAAGAAATACTCTGAGAGCTCACTGTCTTTTCTTGGGGAAGTAAAGCAATGGGAAGCTTACACATTGTAGTGCGAATAGACAAACCCACTAGTGATAACCAACATGGCTACTCCCCAATTCCTGAATTCCTTACAATTTGATCTGATTCTTTAGTGGCAACAATGCAGCAACAGCATCATGTTAAAAGGTGTCTATATCCACTGAAGCTATTAAACTTACCGGTTTCCCAAACTCCAATTCCGAAAAGAATTTATACCAAGGTTCATTCTTTAAATCTATCTCTTCTGGGCTTATATCCCGACTCTATAGGGGTTGGTGACAGGGAAATGGAAGAGAGAGAAGGATAACATTATGCAAAGATTACATAGCAACAGGCCAGTAGAGATGCAGCGGTTTCCAGATATATACAGAAACTGCTGTCAGCAGCAGCAATCATCCATTTTTACTGACATTAGCAAAATCAGGGAGGTAAAACATGTGGGAAAAGATAGTTGATAAAAACAGGGACACTAAGGGAGCAGTGAGTGAATCATTCCCAGTCGTAAGGCCAAGACAAGTGGGCTGGAGATGGAGAACTCTGCACCACACTGCCACCCTCCACAGCAGATCTGAATGTCAGCATTCCCACATTGTGGGGAAAAGAAAGTCCTCATTTCGTCTTTACAGAGAACTATTAGTTACAAGCGAATAACCTGGTGAGCACACCAAACACTTAGCCATCTATGCCAGGTAAGTAGAGCCAACAGTTTGGATGGGCTAGTATAGTTTTAGTACTTATTTGTAAGGCTGCCTTAAGGCTTTCAAAATAAATGCAAAAACTGACACTTTTATAAAAGCCAATTTGTTAATACTGCATCTTTAATGGCACATGAGTAGGTGAGAAACCATGTCCCATACACAGTAAAGTGAAAGATGATATAAGTAAAAACAGAGGACACAAGTGAAAAAACATTTTAAACAAGCACCCATGGGGGATGAATACAGACAGAATATACTTTATGTTCTAACAAATAAATGTTAAAGAATTGGGAAAAAATAAAGTGAAGGAAAAGCTGAACAAGACAGATAACAGAACAACAGGGGGGAAAAAACTTCTGGGTTATGTTACAAAAATAAGTTAGATTTCTCACTTTATATAACTCTAAGAGGTAGTTCACACAGACTGATAATTAATTCCATGGGATTTCATATTTAATCAAATATTGATAAAGTTCTGGTACCTTGCTCTGTGGAATAACATGTGTTTCTGGAAATAATTAGTTGGAAAATGAATGCCTGGAAAGCAAATCAGGTTTCCCCTTATTAAACTAAAGATATGTTCACATCCGACCAAAGTGTTAGAAGCTCATGGTTTAATTAAATTCATATATATATGTCTCACACACGTTTCAAAAAACCTTAAAACCTTGATAGTCATGAGAGAGAGATGATGATGATTTTTCTGACAACAGTATAAAATATAAAATGTACATTTTCCACTGAGATTGAAAACAATATGTAACTTCACTCCCTCAGGGCTAACATATGAGGAAGGGGGCTGCAAGTCCGATGGACACATCTTCAATGCAACTGATTTTCACAAACCCTTCCTCCTGGACACATTTTTCTTAGCATTCAGTTAACAGGCCTTTTGCAGCTTCTAGAAATGGCTGCAAGCTCTTAGTGACCTCTACCAATCCCTTCTTCTAAAATCCTTGGAAGACTCTTTATCATTGTTTCTACTTCTGCTTTCAAGAGAGGAAGATCTGGCACCTGGAATTCTTTTTAATTCACTGACTATAAGTTAGATGAAATCTGAGGGAAATAATGTATACTGCAACAGAGAGTCTGTCCTCTTGCATCCAGATTATAACCTCCTCCAGTTTTCTTTAGGGACTCAGGGCTTAGATCGTGAAGGGAAGGTGTGCTCCTTCTCAGTGGATTCTGTAATTATGTAAAATAATGGAGTCTGTTTTTATTCAGTGAAATGAAGCCCAATACCTACCAGGACACAGCTATTCAGGAGGAACAGTTAAGACACTGGGATGTCCTAGATCCTTATATGATGGGGCTTCACGAAACCTATTTCATGTTTATTATTTTTAGAGACTATTTATAAGCTTCTCTCTGGGAATATGTTAGGCTTTCTCTCTCTCTCTCTCTCTCTCTCTCTCTCTCTCTCTCTCTCTCTCTCTCTCTCTCTTTATAAAGTACCAACTCTTTCAGGAAACTGCCTGAAGGTTCTGATATTCAGTCCTGAAAGAATTATCCCACTTTATTGCCTAAAGTTGTTTGTAGAGTGTTTCACTGCCGAGGTTAATAGTGTGCCAAGAATTGAATCAGGAGGTATGTAGACCCGCCAGCCAGTCCTCCAAGCTGCCCCGAGAGAAAGTTAAAGAGGTAACACCACACAGCACTAACATCTGCATTTGATTCTGCCATTTATAGCTCAGCTGTTGATCCAATTATGGAAGAGATAAATAGCAAATGTCCTTCTGGATGCACAGCAGGATCTGTGGAAAGGCAGGCAGGGCAGATGCTGCAACACCAGGCTGTGTCCTCGGCTGCCGGGGGGCTAGTCTTTTCCCAGCTCGGCAAAATCCTTGGAAAGGGCAGAAAAATGGACTTGCCAGAAAAATGCCTGATTCTCAAGGACAGTTTTGTTGCTTGAACAGGAGCCAGAGACTAAGCTTCAAATTTTAAATAAAGAATCTGAATGTGGTATGTTCATTTGCACAGATTTTATAATGTTCATAATTCTTTTACCTACATTATTGCACTCGATCCTCTCACTCAATGCTTTAGTAAGGTCAGCAGGCCAGATAATTCTTCTATTTTACAGAGGAAAACACTGACATTCAGAAAGGTTAAATGACTTGCCCCCAAGACATAAGGCAGAGTCAGAATTTGAAGTCAGAACTCAGATCTTCCAATTCCTAGTCCAGTGCTTTTTGTACTATACCATATTCCACTTCTCATACTCTCCATGAGAAGTGGGGAGACCCACTAAGTTTGCAGATGATACCAAGCTAAAGCAAGGCTAAGTGACAAACTTGAAAAGCCAGGAAGGAACTCAGTGACTGTGAACTGGGAAGAAACCAAGTTGGGTAAATCCCCTTGTTTTACAAATATATTTTGTGTCTGTAATTACTATTTTAATGTCTGTCCTGCCCATGGGAGCAGGGACCCCAACACCTAACCCAGGGCTTGGCATATAAAAGTAATTCTAGGGGCGGCTGGTTACCTCAGTTGGTTAGAGCAAGGTGCTTTTAACAACAAGGTTGCCAGTTCGATCCCCACATGGGCCACTGTGAGCTACGCCCTCCACAACTAGATTGAAACAACTACTTGACTTAGAGCTGATGGGTCCTGGAAAAACACACTTAAATAAATAAAAGTTAAAAAAAAAAGTTATTCTATGTATATTTGCTGAATTGAGCTGAAGTTCTTAAGGGACTTTGGAGGAAAGTAAAAGGAACAAAACCTGAAAAAGGCTATTTCTGACAAAGCAAGGACTGACCAATGATCTCCAATGCCAAGGCCAAAAGAGAAGAAAATGAATTCACACTATGATAAGAAGGCAACTGAATCGTTATGAAGAACTTCAAACGAGTTTGCCAAATAGCTGAAGAGGTCATCAAGGCTGTAAATCTCCTGTGGGGAATTTTGAAGGTAGTATATACCGTTTTGTCCATCAGGGGTGGTTTAGGTTCACTCCAGGCACAAGATGAGTTCCAAGGCAGCCTCTACAGTCTAACATTCAACCCTTCCCACAAACAATGGACAGATGTGCCTATGAGGTCGCAATTTAAATAGCCAGGCTTAGGCAGACCTGAATATGTCAAATTGGGGTGGGGGTAGAGGGTTAGGGGAAGTGCATTGATTTTTTTCCCCCAAAGGAATTGTGCATTTCTGAGAGGAAATTTAGATTCTGCATCTGTCGCTAGTTAGTATACTTATCCAGTTAACAACAAAAGAGTGTGTGTGTGTGTGTGTGTGTGTGTGTGTGTGTACGCATATGTGTGTATGTTTGGAGGGGGGGGTGGCCTCAAATTCTTGCAAGCCAGACACTGGATGCCAAAAGGCAAGACTCATATACTGAAATTGACCTTGTAACTTTTCTGTTCAAAATTAGCAGAAAAAAATTAATGCAGGACTAATTCATCTATTGTGAAGAAAAGACTGTGAAAAAAAAATGAAGATTTGACTGAAATTTGTCTTTGGAAAAACTTCTCTTTGGAAAAAGAGTCCTCACTAGAGTGAAAGGCACTAAATTAAACGATTTAATCTAATGGTTTGCCTAGTGTTTAGGTCTCATTCCTGGATCCACCTTGGTCTCGGTACAGCACAGGGGAGCTTCTTGTGTGGGAGCACCCAGATGGTAACTCGCAATCCATGTGTATGGTCACACAACTCTCCAAAGAGAGCCCATATGTGTTAATTTTCAGGTTTGTAATAACAATATAAATGATCCCAAGGACTTCCCAAGGCGTGGAAGATATTTGTAACCATTGTGGTATTGAGGAGAAAAACAAAACTCTGTTGTTTTTCCTAGTTCTAAACAGTGGTCATATTATTAGGAACCAAATAAAGGAGGGGAAAACAAAGAAATTAAGAAAAGGGGCAAGGCTTCAATAAACGCAATGACCATCTATGAAAAAATAATACTGCCAAAACAAAAGCTCCCAAAGGCCTACAGAGTCTCTGAAATCATTTAAGTGTATCGATATGTTTGTCCTGACTTGTTATTCAAGTGTCAGCAATATACCAACGCACATGATTTTCTTTCCAGGAACAACTACGAGGAAGGTTACCTTCCATGTTTATTATCTTCTAACAGGGAAAGAACCTCCAATGAAGGGTGAAGACAGAAAATCCTCTGCCCCTCTCTGAACTTTCTGCTTAAAATAACTACAGTGCACAGTAGATGCTGAAGAATGACAACTGTAAAGTATTTCTGTGAACTGCTGACCTTTTTTCCTAATTAAAATTACTTATCTCTTTGTGCTCTTCAAGATGTCACATTTTTATTTTAGTAAAAGTCACATCAATTATTCCTTGAAAACACGTAGAGCAGCAGAAGCAGAGGGAAAATGATTTGCACCTGTATTTCAGAAGCTTACTTATTCTGTACTCAGTGCGGTGGTTAAGGCATTTTAATAAAAACCAGTCCCCAGTATGGTAACTGCATCCTGCTGGCAGAGCTGGAAGGCTGCAATATTTATGGGGCTTTGGAGAATCCCTTTCACCATGATCAGAATTCTGAACCAGCTTTTGCAAATGAAGGGTGAATAAAAAGGAAGCATGATTGGCAGATTAGAAACTAATTGGTTTGTAAAAATTCTTCATTTCACAGAAGACGATGCTTTTCCAGGGTGGTCTGCTATGCCTGTGCAGGCCATTTTTCCCACTTGTAATTACTTGGAGATGTGAACTTGTGTAAGGAACCATAAACCAGACTGAATATGAAATTCATCCTCAATATTGCACTTGTCAGAAAAGGAATACCTAAAACACATATTATAACAACCCCAGACTTTTTTTCCAAGTCACACATCATATTAATTACTTAGCTTTTAATGATGTACTACTAGTAGCTTCTGCAAAATTTATGCATGTTCAAATAAGAGTCACTTAAAAATAAACCCGACTTTAGTCCAGTTAGTGATGAGCATGCCAAATTAATGGTTAGATGTTTAATAAAACGACAGCAGCAAAATCAATCTTTACGTTAGTCGATAATTTTAAATTAGTTAAAACCATGCACAAAAACACAAGAAAGCCACAACAAGAGGATTCTTTCAAAGTGGACTCTCAGGACGTATTTTACGAACACCTGCAAAAATGAAAAGGGTAAAAATACTTCATTTTTTTCACTGTCTTCTAAACAAAGCAAGTCTATCTCAAGGGAGAAAGAATGTAATCCAAATGCGTGGTGCATCCAGATTAAAGAACACGCAGGGCGAGACAAAAGATCTTTAATATGCACATTACCATCTTTTCGTTGGTCAGAACGGAGGACCTGCCGGGCTGATATTCGTAAATGCTTTTGGGCTCTGCACGGTATTTTCTTGTATCCACTTTCTTATCTGGGGGCTCCCAGTCGTTTCTGTAGAAAGAAAATCCTATTAGAGTTATTTTCATGAAACTTGGCATCCAACACGGCTTGACTTTGGCTGACTGCAGTCTAATCAAGGAATTGTTATATCCGAAGCATAAAATCGGACTCAGCGCGAAGCATTTAGTTGTGCTGTTTCACTTCTCAAAACAACCAGTTAAATCTCTGTGTTCGCTTTACAAAAGGCTTGAGGTGTCCAGTGCTTACATCCAGGCACCGGGAAGCAAAGAGAAGAGAAAGAAGGGAGGGAAGCAGCAGCAGCAAAGCTTGCTCTGGAAAAATCCTTCACTTTGTGCTGCTCTCCTGAGCTTATCATCCCCCAAACATGCCTGTATTTCCCACTTGTGCTAGTGCAGGGAAAGAATGTGGGTCCTGAAGTCAGTCAGCTGTGGCTCCAGTCCCTGCGATAGCACTTGCTAGCTAGTGATCTGGACCACGCACTTCACCTCTTGCTTAGTTTCCTCATCTGAAATGGGGTTGTTGCAAGGATTAAATGAGACAGTGCATGTAAATCAGCAGGCCCACAGTAACCACTCAATAAACGTTATTTGCTATTATAACCACATTCTTCCCTATTCCATACTCCACCCTGTAATCACCAAAATTGCAGCCTTTGGCACAGATGCTTAACCTGATCCAGTCAGTGATGGGTTTCAGAGGATACGTGAATCATTGGAAATTGTTTTCAGATTTTTTATGCATGTACATTATTGCATTTTGCACTGTGATTATATTTAGTTGTTCCTGCAATGCTAGGAACTTCTTGAAGGCAGGGACAATGATTTATATATGCTTATAATCCCCCACAGCATCTGGTTCAGTCTGCACACAGAATACACCCAGTAGATGTCGGATGAATACACTTGTAAAGGACTTATTGGTACACCCAGCCTTCCTTTCAAATTTATTATCAAACTCCTCAGGCAGATGCCACTTGCGCACATATGTGACTATTAAAACAGCCATTCATTTGTCAATGAAGATGGAAAAGGTATGAAGGTGTGAAACGGAAGACGTCTTTAGGGGGAAAATAATTTAGTTTGGCTAGAGCCTTTTTTTATGCTGAGAAGTAGTGGCAGATGGGGCTGGAAGATGCCTGGGACACCAGTCCAGATGATATGAGAAGGTTGCCCCATAGCACAATAAGAACGCAATGAAAGAAAACTGGGTTATTCATTTTGGGCCTTAAGAGAGGACTAACATCACCATTACAACCAATTCAAGCCGCATGTCTCAATAATATATGTTGCATAAATGAACTGATATTAAAAAGTGTGGCTTCATATGAAAATTATATTCTCTGCTATGGGCCCTGTCAATACGCACAAAGAGTATAAAAACACATGACAAATCTTACAGCTAAGATTTCTCTTGTGAAAAGGTAAACAGTGATGATAATTATAGTCCACATTAATTAAGCCCATACCAGGAGCCAGGCACTCCTAGAAATCTTATATATTCTGCTTGTTTGATCCTTCCAACATCCTACAAATGTAAAATTTAACCCCATGTCATAGATAAGGACATTGAGACTTGGAAAGAATTAAGTCACTGCTAATAAGTGACAGAGCAGAGATTCAAAATCAGGTCTGCTTGACTTGTGGCTCCAATGCTGCCTGGCTGAGCAGAGAGAGATGGTACTTCAATGGTAGATTGCATATGAAAGGCTAAAATCACAGAGCTGATTGTGGATAGGGGAGCACTTACCTTTCTGGGCTTGATTTTAGTGACGAAGAGCGGGCCGGAAGGGGAAGTGTGGCTGACCTCTTAACTACCTTCTCACCATCAATGTAGCTCATTTCACTTTTTGAGCGAGGCACGGAAAGGGGAGATTTGGCTGCAGAAGGAAAGTGGGTACAAAAGACTCTTAAAACCAATGACAACTGAACACACAAAGATGTCTTCCCTCATCCACCACTCCTCCCTTCCTCCCCCAAAACCAGGAAATTCTAAGTCACTTACTGTCTTCAGAAAAGGAGTATCGAGGAGAGTACAGGTCTGAATCATCATCTATTGAACAAAACAAAATGTAATCAGGAGAAATTGGCTAAGGTGAGAGAATGGGGGACATGTCCCCCACTTCCACCATCCTGCACTGGCACCCGGCCACACCAGGGAGCCCAGCGGAGAGAGGGAGCCAAGCACGGAAGCTACACTACAGCAAACCACACTTAACAAGAGCAAGATTTGTAGCGCCCACCCCCACAACAGGACCAGCAGTCCAGGAGGTATATTCACGACGCCTAGGGGATGACTGCTGTCTGACACCAGGAAAAACATGGACACAAGTCGCCAAAGGTCCTCCTCAAGAGAATTTCCACAAGCAAAGCTGGAACACGGGGGCCCTAGCCTGGCTGAGATGGATCCCTGGATGCTCACCCGGGGAGCCTCTGGTCTAGCCTGCTGGGTTCAAAGAGTCCCCCAGGCCTGCTACTGGGTGGGATTGGGGGGGCGGCACAGAGGTGTTGTTTCCATTTCCCCACCTCAGCTGTGAACTGTGTTATATGCTAAAGTTCCCCATACAGTGTCATTTAACAAACAGGTTGTGTAGCTAAGAAAACAGTTTGAGAAAAACCTCATAATCATTTGTTTTGATTCTACCTCAGCCTGGTTCCTCGAGTAGCTTTCTTTCCTTGGAACACAACATACCCATGGCAGATGCGGTTATATGGTTTGCTTTGCAAAGGTACTGCACAGGTTAAGTGTCTAAATTGTTACTCTGGAACAAATCAAACTCACATGGGTTTCTGTAGTGTGAGCTGGCTCTCCAAGGCCATGCCATACAGCCTTAAATAATCTGAACACTGGGCTCTAAGACTTGCAGAACCGATACAAGATCTGAACCCCTCATGCTGCACTGAACTAAAACAAACTACAGGTACATTTACAGGAACGGATTGAGTCACTTTATTCACAATGATCCCTCCAAAATCTTTCTCCAACAAGAGTTAGGCTGAAACAGTCAGCCTTTCCCATTTTCTAGTACCTTGCTGAACTGAATTCATGAATACGAACTGAAGACCCAACTCCTTCCCTTGAAATCTGTAGTAACTTTAACAGAGCTCATGAACTAACCTGGAAAGACAAGTCAAAGAATCCAGTAAATATTAATGACTGAGTGTTAATCAAGACTTTGTCTCTATGGAAACCATTTTAAGTCTAAGTCGTGGAGCAGTAAAGGTCAGAATATTGCATGAAATGTAAATAAAGGTAACACTGCTATTATTGTGAATAATGTATTATTCCAAGACTGCCTATCTAATTCCCCTTCGAATTCCCCCTTCTCTCCCCATTTTTATCTGTCCCAGGCCCCCCTCAGCCCAAATAAAGAAAAGGCGTTAGGTACCAAGTTATCTTTTCCTCTCTCTCCTCCCATCTCTCCTTCTTTTTGCTTCAAGGACAGGATTAGTCAATATCAAAGTTGAACGGGGGCTTAAGGTTCTTCCACCAACACAGCCAAGCCTTTTCCTGCTATAAACTGAGTATGTAAGCTTATTTAACTTCTGAACATAGGGCAGAAGAGATAAAATGGAATCCAGAAGTATATGTTTTGAAGTACTGCTCTGAAGAATTTTGTATTGTCTTTTTTTTAAAAAAAACAGAACTTCTGATTACTAATAAAATGTCATGATGTCAAAAATTAAAAATCAACTTTGACTGCAGGAATTTGATTAAAAAATGGTGCCTGCCAAATGAAAAATTAGCTTAGTTAGGAACCAATATACATAGTGCTTAAAATCCAGCCTGGCATTTTAGCTCAAAACCCTTACCTCTCTGAATCATGGAGAAATTATAGCCTATCAGTAGATGGCAAGGTGAGGGTTAATTTCTAACTATTATTACCTGGCTCTTGAGGTAAGAAGCAAATGGGGAGAATAAAGGCATTTCAATATTCAAAGATTTTTTTTAAAAAGCCTGAGCTCTTAAAATTTTTTTTTTCTTCCTAGAGCTTTCTAATGTGGAATTCTAGAAGACTTGTTAAAAGAAAATGAGAACTAGTTCTTATAAGATGGAAAAAAGAGCCTAGCTTGGGGAGTTAAACAATTTATGTATTTTGAAAAACAGAAGTAGGAAAGATGGGGGTGGTGGTGAAGAATCTGAATGAATGTTCTTGAAGCTTTCTTATTTGGTATAGGGGGAAAAAGAAATCTTATCCAACCAAGGCTAACACAGGGCAGGGGCGTCTCAGAGTGAATAAGCTTTTCATTTCTCCCAGTGTCCATGGGATATGAGTCTGACGTGTGGCTTTCAGTTCACTGGACTTTTAAGAGGGCAAACTGAAGTTGTATGAATTCATCTGAACATCTAGGGGATGCATAATTTATTCTTTTAATTTTTTATGTTTATCTTACAAGTCTAATGGAAGAAAATTTTACCTACATTTTAAATAAAAATACTATCAGCTAAGTGCCTAATAGTAGCTGGTAACTTACTAATATTGTCTCAATCCTTGCAAAAAACTCTAGGAGATAAATACCTCATTCCAGGACAAGGCAATGAAGGCCCAGGGAGGTTAAGAAAATCTGCCTTTAGCCAAGGCCTTTCTGACTCCACTTCCCTAAGCGCCTGGAAGCCCTGTGATAGGGTCGGGTGCTTTGTTCTATTGGTTTATCCCACCCTTCGCTGCCCAATCCTGGGGGGAAATGTGGCTATTCCATTATAATTTATATATTATGCAAGTGACAGGGGAGGGTGCTGTTCTGAAACTCATGCACTGCAGTGTTGGCCAGATGGCCTCCCAGCCCGTGAAGCCTTTGCTCTGGTTTTGGGCATCACCCCCTCCCTGGTGACCCTTAAGCAAGTTTTCTGAGTTACCCCACCACACTTCGAGTTTTCCTCCTGCCGGTCTCCAGGGACAATGGGTAAAACGGAGTCACTCTTGCTACGTCTCCTTGCCTCTTGGTGCTTCTTGCTATCCTCTCCTGGCAAGCTAAGTCCACACTGGGGTAGATGGGTATGAAGTTAGAAATACCAATGAATGGGAAAACTGGGTGTAAGGATTACCTGTCTGTATTTCTGTGTGTTAGTTAGCCAAATGGAGAGGGAGGGAGGGAGGGAGGGAGAAAGGAAAAGAAAGGGGGGGGAGAGAGAGAGAGAGAGAGAGAGAGAGAGAGAGAGAGAGAGGGTTTAACCATAGTTAAGACACATTAAACGAAGTTTCTCAAGTTGCCTATGAACGCGGACATTGTCAGTGTCTGAAATCCGGCCTTTAGTGTTTTTCCACGGGTGCTTTCAAACAAGGCCATCGTGGACTCAGCTGAGCCGGGATCTTGTGATTTCTGCTCGTGGCAGAGCCACATGCTGACTGTGCCCCTCAAAGCAGCACACGTCAAAGCTTGGCAGCAGCGCTCAGAACTTCCTGAGCCAGTGACTTCCAGGAAGCTCGAACACAGCAGGATTGACTCGGGTGAGCTGCTCACTTCAGGGCCCTGCAGGCCCCTGCTGGGCTCTGAGGTTCACACACCAACAATTCCACTCTGGGCTTTGGCAATCTGTTTTTGGAGGCTCATTTGGGAACAGTGACTCTCTTAAAACAGCCAGGAGGCACATAATTGCCTTTTCAAGCACAGTGACTTTAAAAATGAACTCTAAAAAAAAAAAAAAAACTTTTTTTTCTTTTTTTTTTCAGAATTAATGACAATCTTAAAGGCACTGGAAAAAGTGCTAGTTGAGAATGATTGTTCTATAAAAAGAATGTAATTGACCAAAATGGGATGATGGGCAAACAGCAGTATCTGCATAATCACTCGCCTATATCAATTATGTTTCCATTTTATGCATTTCTTAGGCCTTTAAACTTAAAATTACTTTTCAATATCAATAGATCATTTTTAGTACCATCTTTTCCCACTGCTCGAATTAATCCCTTCTCCTGCGTTACCCCACACACTTAGGAAGAGAACGGATAAAGGGGTCAAGGTAGAGACACACACACCGAAAACAAAAATATTCAAAGAAAAAGAGAGACCTATGCAGAGGTGGGTGACAATGTCTCGGTGGCACAGGAGAGGAATAATACACGAAAGAGGAAACAGGTCAAGGTGGTCAGGAACAGTCCAGGGAGCGTGGGGAAAGGCTCCCCAAACTGTCTATGTTCTACTTAAAGGCAATCAAATTTTAGAGGATGAAAAAAAGATGAATACAGGGTGCAGCATAGTTATAAAAGGTAAATTGGGGAACAAAAAAAAAAGAACCTGAAGGAGGAGAAGAGAATGAGGTGGAGCCGGAAAGGAGTGAAAGGCGTAAAAGCTGGAAATAGACTCACCGACCTCATCTCCTGTGGCATTTCTGGCCCTTGAAGGTGGGAAGGGAGTAACTGCTACTGCCTCAACTATCGTGCAGGTCAGTCAGACTTCTGCACTCGCTAGGCAGGGACCTTCTGGGCAGCTCTAGTTAGGAGAGCAAAGGTGACCGCTGTGAGCAGCTCAGCCCCTCCTCTGGGCTGTTCTTGCCGGAGTTTGGGGCAGAAGGCACAGATCCTGGCCAGTCATCTTCACAATAGAACTCTTTGCTTGAATTCAAGCAAACTAAGGCTATTCTTAGAAACCCTGTAGGGCCAGCAGAGGACTATTTTAACTCAGATGCAGATGTGCCTGGGAAATCAGCTTCGTAAGTCCTTGCCTTAGTGCATCCTCACCTAGAAATGAGTGAAAAAGCTCAACAAGACAGTGCACTATGAGATGGTATGTCACCACAACCTGGGGCTGCCTCGGGGCCGGTGTGTTAAGTCACTTCACCAGGAGGTGGCAGCGGCCACCATCAGCTTGAAAGTGCTGGAAGAGGCATCCCAAAGCAAGGGGAACAGCTGGTCTCTGGGACTTCACCCGACTGATATGATAGCCCTTCATCCTGACATGGCCACATGGGTCCTCACAGGCCATGGACTACAAAGTAACACACCAGTTACTTGGTTTTGCTGGAAGCCATCATTTGAAAGTATTTTCCATTTTCTTGAATGGAACTTCAAAATCTACATTCTCCACTCTAATTTCATATCCGAATCTTCAAAATTGCACCGGTGAGTATCTTCTTCCTTTTTCTGGAGGGTGGGAAGGGTGATATTCCTCCATTCCAGTGGTTCTCAGTCCTGCCCATGTGTCAAATCACTCGGGAGCTTTTCCTAACATCATACTCCCATCGGGGGAGACGCCGGCTCAGCCGAGTGAAACATGACTGACTCCGAAGCAGGCCAAGCTAGATGCCTGGAGATAGGCATCAGAGAGCCCGTGGCAAGGGGGCCAACCAAAAACACAGAGTGTAGGGGGAGAGGAAGAGGAACCAGCAGAGCAGTGGAACAGAGTAAGTACAAGGCCATGTTTTGGGGGTCCCAGAAACCTGGGTTTGAATTCTGGCCCTGCAACTTACTGTGTGATCTCGCACAAATTGCTTAACCTTTCTGAGCTCACACCCTTTATTGATAAAATGAAGATGGACATCATGAGGTTGCTGGAAGAAAGAAATTAACTTAACAATTGTGATGGACTCAGCACGGAGAAGGGCTCAATAAAGGGCAGTGAGGCACAGTCACGGCAGTGGCTACACTATTATTCTTATTAATAGGATTGTGACTGTGGCTGCTGAGGTGATGGCTCCCACGCTACTATTTCCTAACACAGAAGGCCGGGGGCGGGGAAGAGGCAGTGGCAGCGTTTCTGAAGCTGTTTCTCCACAGTTGTTCCTCTGGCTCCTGCTTCAGGAGGAAACCATAGGCGATGTGTGAAGACGCCTCCTGGCTTCCCCTCCACGGTGGGGGTGCAGCAGTCGGGGGGCTGGTGCCGCTCTCCATCATCTCTCCACACCCCACCCCAACAATCCTTTTGACTTAGTGGCATCTCAGATGCAAGGAAAGGGCATTTGCTTTTAAGAGAGACAATGGAGTATAATTCCCAGACAAGCGGCTTTGGGTCAGAGAGGAAGGAATGATGGGGAGGGAAGAGTAGGTGAAGTGGGGCTTTGAAACAAAAGACTGTAAAACTCATTTGCTTAGCTTTGCTTGAAAGTTATTCCCAAAGTATTTCTAGTAAAGTATCTTTATTTTCAATAAGTTTTCTAATGACCAAGAAATAAGGCTCCTGAATTCATTCTACTCTTCCTGAATTTCCTAGCTCCAACTCCTCCCAGCTGCCTCATGGAACAAAGAGCAATTTAAACCTAACACCATTCCTGCCCCATCTTTGAGAGTGCTCTCAAAGATTATAAAGTGACCAGAAGGGACTGCTCCTTGTTGGAATTTATACGTGTGTTGTTTTTTTAAAGTACATTTTAAACTTCGCTGATTAAGACATGCTCATTCTATTTATCTTCTGAATGTCTGGCCAGAAATTTACTTTTTCACTGTGGTAGTGGGGCAGAGGGGGAAGAAAATTGCTAAGCCAGCATAAACAAACTTTCACTATTTAGGAGAATCAGCGTTGAGACACTCACAAATGTCTTTCTTTATACTGTATAAACAACCAGAATTTAGAAAGAGGCAGCAGCCCTTAGGCTAGGTTTTGATAGGTTTATTGCATGTAATTCTAGCTTCAAATTCTGAATGCAAACAAAACAAAACAAAAAAAACCAGCAGCAACAACACTCTCCTCCCCAGGGGACAGACTCTGGACCGAGGGCTCACATTTCTCAGTAAAGCTGTCTATTTTTTCATGCTCATTACAAACGATGGGTCGAGCCTCAGTTAGGTGCTAACCTGTCTTTAACACCTGTCTTTGAAAGGCATAACTCTTTCCCACATGAAAAAAGCTGTACAGAGCCCAGGACCACCTATCGGAGCCACACCGAGGACAGGGGTGAGTGAGGAGGACCTGCTGGGGCTCACAGACTTCAAAACCACAAGCCAGAGAACCTCTTATTCGTTAACAAAATGAAAATGAAAATAATAAGTCTTTAAAGTGATCCAGCTCAAACGTTTCACTCACTTGTAAAAAGCCTTCATCTAATCGAATACAGCTTTGATCTATGTCTGGGTCTGTCATCTAGGCAGAAGCGTGGACAACAGATGAAATCCACCCTATTTTTTTTTTCTTTTTTAACTTATTATTATTTTTTCAGTTACAGTTGACATTCAATATTATTTTATATTAGTTTCAGGTGTACAGCATAGTGGTTAGACATTTATATAATTTATGCAGTGATCCCCCCAATTAGTCTAGCCCCGCCTGGTACTATATACTATACCATATTATTGACTATATTTCCTGTGCTGTACTTTATACATCTCCATGACTATTTTGTAACTACCAATCTGTGTATCTTAATCCCTTCACTTTTCTCACCCAGCTCCCCAACCCCTGCTCCTCAAATCTAGCTATTTTTAAAAGCTCTCCAGGGAAGAAGACTTCTTAGAAACTTACTTTGAAGGTTAATCATACTGGGTATTATGAATTTTTTATGTGCAAAGTAATTTTTCCTTTATATCCTTTAAGACTGTTTCTTCTTTTTCGGTCTTTGGAAATAACAAACAGCAAGGTCTGCTTCCTAAATTACAGGTGACAAGTTATCATGTCGTCCCTCAGGGTTCATGCCTTTACACAAGTGAGCCCAGCTCCCCCTCGTGCCTGACTTGACGTGTACCAGAAAGCAGACGTCCTCAACAGCCAGTGCTGCTACGTGTGGCAGCTGGCGAGGTGGCAGCTCTGGGTGTGAAGCTGTGAAGCCCTGTCCTGAGACCAACAGCCAGGCTGACGGTGACTTATGCTGGTGCTGCCTAGGCCGCGGGGTTCTTCCCGTCCGATGGGAGTCACTGTCTCCCCAGGAGTTCCCAGGCAGCCTTCCTCTGCCCACATCTAGGGGATCATATGTCTTAGGCGTGCTATGCCCTTGGATCTTCCACAGAAGGGAACCCTATTTTATTGAATGAGTTGGGTTCCAAGTCCAAATGAAGCACAAATTAAAAACTGCATTTAGTCAAAATTACCCTGAAAAAACTCCCTTGTCCAACGCAGTTGTTTCTTCAGCAATGCTTTTGGCTAGAATCAACACCTCAGGATAAAAATCCTAAGTTATCTCCCACCAAACAGATTCTGATTGGCAGTGAGGAGGTCATTGATTAAAATTAAATCATCAGCTTTTAATTTTTAAGTCTGTTTTTGTTTACTAGACTTTTCTTTTCACTCAAAATAGGTCCCAGGCATGAAATGGTTGGAAACCAAAGACTAGCCCATCACAGGGAGACCAAAAATGGAATACAGTATTTTAACCAAAACTGTACCTAACATCCCCCAATGTGCCATCTCACATACGTCAAGTGATCAATAAAAGTTTGGTGAATGATTGAACGGATGACTTCATGAATGATGAGAAAGGCTGTGAGGGGTGACTTGCTGACCTAGTGAGAGCAGAGGAAAACTGAGGGGTGAAGCACTGGGCGTCATCCCTAGTCAAGCACTCCCATCCCATGGTCCAAAGCCTTCACTTGTCAACATTCTTCAGGTATGTCCTGAGGACCTACTGCGTGGCATCATGGTTTTCTGTGGCCTTCTGGACACATGCTCTTGAAATTGCCACCACACTGGACATAGTACGATAAAGCGGCCTTGTTTAATTCCCTGCCAGATGTGGACTTCTCAGAATAGAAGACATATCTTAATCATGGCTCTAGCCTCAGTTCCAAGGAGAGTGCACGGCACACGTAAGTGCGCAGTACTACCTAAACGAAAGAAGTTCAGAACACTCAGCATCTCATCCTATAAGAGCATTTAATGAAATTTCCTCCTGCATATCCCATCCATTCTCCTCTTTCTGGGTCATGCATCCCATCATCAGATAATCCCTGGGACTAGGATAATTCTCAGGAAGCTGCCCTTAACTTGCCTTTTAGAATGTTCTTTGATACCTAGATATTTTGCCTTAGAAAGGAACAAAGCTTAGATACAAATGTGGCTATCCTCTCTAGCACGTCCAAATTTCCAACTAGCTCTTTCATGAAATATTTTCTAGCTTGGCCAAAGCCCTTGTTTTCAAGAAATATTTCCCACCATGACTGACTATCACACTGGATACCACTTTGGGAATTCCCAAACAGGGAGGTACACCCTGAGGGCCCATGACAAGAGAGGCCGAGGGATGAGTTAGTTGTACTTATTGAAACTGAGGAATGTTTCTGTTGTTGACAGCTGGCGCATCTACCTCCTGCCTACCAGCCCTAATGGCTCAGCGTGATCACCCCAAACACAAAGCCCTGGGTAGTTGAGAATGGGCAGCTTTTTCCGGAGCCCCACATGATCAAAGCATCAAAACTAAGCTATACTGGCTACCCTATGCATCATGTAGACTCCAAGGGGATAGGATTAAAACACCATCTGGACAGACTCGGGTTATACAGTCAGCGAGGAGTGAGACAAGACCACACAACACCAGGTTAGAGGGAAGCAAATGATTGGGAGATAGCTCTTATCTACCAGGAAAACCCCAAGGTGGAAAAGAAAGTAACAGCACCGGTACAAAGAGAGGCACGTGATTTTCCTTTAATTACCTTCAGATTTAGGACTAGGAGTAGATGCAGGAAACTGGTAGGTAGGAGTGTAAGGATTGTCCTCTGCGGCAGAGAAAAGCAGTGGATTTTGAAACTATCCACCATGAAGTGGAGGAATTGACAAATCCCCAAATGACTCTTTTGAATGACGGATTACCTATTTTAGTGTTATTAAAGCACACGGGCATAGCACTTAAAAATACGTTAATGAATTAGAAAGGCATTAGTTATTTTAATATAGCACATCACACAAATGAGTGGAATAAATTTTTTACCAACCGAAAACGACTATAAAAACAATCTAAAGCCAAATCTCATTCCTATAATGGAACTATAAGAATTAATTTAAGGCTAGGACAACAAATACACTGTCTAAGTTTATGGTACCTTCAGAGTTTTGCTGGATTTCAGGAAGTTCAGGGAATTTGTACGTAGGGAAATAAGGGTTTTCCTCAGGAGTGTCTAGGCAGAGGAGCAGGTTTGGGAGAGAGAATAGAGGAAGATACAAATGGAAAAGAATGAACGAATAAGAATTCACACACACTTGAGGTTCCTTGAATTCTGGAACATACTAAGCTTCACTAGCGATATGAAAGAAATTCAAACTGCTTTTAAAAATCCAGTCCTTTTGCCTGAAGTACTGAGACACATCAAAAGAGACATTATCATTTCTCTCTTTGGACATAGAATTACACATATATAGGCTCCAGTAAGCAAGAGGCATTTAGCACAAAGCTTCAAATTTTTACCTTTTGTAGGCAAAAAATATTAAGTGTGTTAATAAATAGTATATAATGAAAACACTTTTATAAAATGTTTCTTTAAATAGATCAAACCTTGTGCTGTGGACATTACAATCAAGGCAAACAAGTAGATTCTTAATTTTTCAAATACATCCACTTACCATTAAGGCAGGTAGTTTTGTTTAGGACCATAATTTAGGCTGAGCTAATAGCTATAACATATGAGAGAACCAATACTGCCTGTGGGGCAGAATTACTTATTTTTCCCATATGCACAAATGTCGCGCGGCATTTGGGCTGTCAGAGCTAGGTTTAAAGGTGAGAGACACAGATTGCTGGAGGAAATGGACACCGGCTTTAGGAAGTAACCAATGGAGCCACCATGTTTCCCCGAAAATAAGACCTCGCCGGATCATCAGCTCTAATGCGTCTTTTGGAGCAAAAATTAATATAACACCTGGTCTTATTTTACTATAATATAAGACCGGGTCTTACCTAACGTAATATAAGACCAGGTCTTATATTCATTTTTGCTCCAAAAGATGCATTAGAACTGATGGTCCGGCGAGGTCTTATTTTCGGGGAAACAGGGTAACACTATCCAATCAGAGACGTAGCCTTTAGCATCACCGCTGTGACTGAGCTCATCCATCCAACTATAGTGGACTTACTCTTGGCTCAGAGACACTAAACACGAGCATCTCAATATTTAGATAAAGTTTGAAAAGGGGCACAGCTAGGTTCATTCTGAACATTGTAGGAGCTAATGAACAGTGACGTTCGCTGGCATCCACAGCTAATCAGAGAGAGACGTTATTTGTGGTGTAGGCCAACAATGACCAGAATGCTTTTCCTTTGCCTTCATGTGTCATCTGTGCCAGGCAGCCAGACTGGATTTAGCCACAGGGAAGGACAGGATGCTCTGCCAGCGGGAGGAATGGTACCCTTCCCACGGTACAGCTGCATCCCTGCCTATCAGCCGACTGGACGCACAGGCGGATGGGAGCTGCTGGGGTCGTGACCCATCCAAGCACTAGCCTGAGGTTCTCCCACTGTGCTGGGTCACCTGCTGCCATCCAGTGGGCTCCTGACTTGGAAGTGCTTCTCTTCCAGCTTGAGCGGGCTTTGGTGTGTCAGCTCTTGACTGACTCTTGGGGCCACCTGCCAAGGGCTGGCTCCCAGCTGGGGAAGATTATTGTCACATTAACACAGCCTTACAGGTGCACCAGGCACACTACTTCACAAGGCAGAATTTGCTCTCATTTGGATCCTGCAAAATCCCTTAGAGGAAGGGAAGCAAGACAAGCAAGCAAGCAAGAGAGGTACATGGTTGGCTCAAAATCACGAGTGCTGGGGGACTGAATCCAGGTGAGAAGAGGTTGTAACTCCCAGTTCAGTCCTTTCTCAACTCGCTCTGCCTACAAGGCAGTCATGGGCTGACACGGGGAGGTGTACCTAACGCTGGAAGCAGGTGGGAGTCGGAGCCGCTTGCATCCCAGGCAGGCAGATGCCAGAGCACAGGCAGAGGGGCTGGGTTCACCCTGCCGCTTCCCACAGCATCTGGGAGGGAGGGCTGGCAAGCTGGCCTCAAACCCCGCATGTGAGGCAGGCGCACAAGGGTCCCTTCCCTCCTCTGCTCTGAAGGCGTCTGGCTGGGCTCAGGCAGGCTGGGCTGGTGCTTGATGAGGTCAAGCTGCCAGTCTCCTGGCATCTCAGCGGAGTTTAGGCCCTCACCACAACAGTGAACACATGAGCACAGCACAGCTTCTACACACGAAAACCAGTACCTCTGTTCAGCTTGTGGATCTGTTTAAACATGGTCTTGTACCAGTCTTTTGATCTCTCGGTGTTCTGGAGGAAAACAAAGGCGAAGAGTAAAATGAAACGAACATCTTGGTACGTTTCAGAACTTCTACAATTACAAAATCAAGATGGAAAGTGACAACATCTCAAGTCCAAGCTCATCCTTGTGATTCCACATTTAAATCTTTTTAAAAAATGCAAGATTTTTGAGAAAGAACAGACAAACCAAGAGATTCAGACCTGAATCTGCTCTGAGTAACATCTGGCCCAAAGGATGCAGATTTTGAAAGCAGTGGACAAGGATCTACTTGAAATGTGTCCCTTTTTATATAATTTCTTAAAATTTCAGTTTTAGAATCTCTCTCCATATGCATAGACTACTAAAACTGAAGGAGAGCCTCCTAGAAACATAAGGAACAAAGAACATTTGCTTACCAGGTTGTGCCCCCACCCATTTCAGGTTATTCTGTAGAAGTGTATCTAAGTCATCTTATATAGGGACAGATTTAGAACACATACGTTAAAATGTAACTCATTGTAGCAGCCAATAACTGTTACCCTAACCACACAGCTGGGCTTCTTAGAAAAAAAAAAAAAACACCCCAAAACATAAAAATAAAACGAAAAATGGGGCAGACAGGTGGTTGGACCCTTTTCACTCCCATTTTATAGATGAGGAAATGAGTCACAGCAGCCAAGGTCACAGAACTGGTAAAAAGGTGAGTGGGAGTGCCGACTACCACGATGGCTGTGGGTGACGGTTTGGGACTCAGACGGACTACTCTGTCACTCACAAGTTATGTAATCCTGGACAAGTAATGTAACCCTTCTGAGTCCCTGTTTCCTCATCTATAAAACAGGAATATTAGGATCCATCTTGTAGACTGAAAGATGTTTAAATGAGATAATACACTCAGCAAATGGTGGCTGTGATTACTATTAGTAATAATTTTCATCATCATCATCATTACATACTTATTATTACTTAGGATCAGACAACATCTCTTTTGAGGCTTAGCCCACTGATATTTCTATTGGCCTCCTCCAAAGGGACACAAAAATCTGTCCATTTGCTCAATGGAAGTCACAGAGAAATGTATCTCAGCTAGTTCCGGTGGGCACATGGAGAGGAATGGAAACTCCTAATGTCACCCTAATCCAGTTGCAGAAGTTGAGCTTCCCTGGCATCCCTCAGGGCCTGCAGGAGGCTGACACGCCTGTATAGCGGGGGAGAGCTGGGCAGGGCTGCCCCCAGAGACCTCAACAGGCTGAATCCATTTTGCAGTTTCTTTGGAGTTTCCTACTTCCTCTGGATGATGCGGCAGCTCCCATCCGGGGGAACGTCCTCCTGAACTTCTGGCCAGGGACCCTAAGCCTCGCACTGTCCCCAGCGGTCTCTAACCCTGGACGAACAATTTCTGAGTTCTCCATGGAACAATAAGTAATAAAGGAGACTGGGAAGCACTGCCCACAACATTCTCCCCTTGAACACCCACACGCCCAAAGCCCCACCGAAGCTGTGCTGCAGGGAAACCTCGCGGCCTTCGTTCCTCCCAGCTCTTCTCCACGTTCATTCAATCACGAAATCCTAGTTCTCAGGAGACTTAGTAACACCTAACACATGCTTTGGGGAAAGCTGCTGCACATGGAGCCCAGGACCAAGGTGGGCTTGGAGAGGGGACAGTAGTGAAGACCCTCCTCACGAGGTCTTAGCCACCCACGGGTGGGGTCCACACGCACTCAGGCATGTACACTTGTCACTGGCTCAAGAGGAAGCCTAGGAAGGACTCCTTGGTCGACACTCGTACCCGGAGTGGGATGCCCAGTTCATCCATGGAGACATCGCTCAGGTCCTGAGCGCTCGTAACCACCCGCCTGCTGGCATCTTTTGCCTTCTTTTCAGTAGCCCTGCCAGGAGAGGTGGGCTTTTCCTGGGTTGGTGCCGAGTCCCGCTCTCCCACTCTTCCTTCTGAGACAGAATCTGGAAATGAAAAAAAAAAATCATTAGTCAAAGCTCTTCTGGTGGCTCCAAAGGGGGAAAAAAAAACAACAACGTAAAACAAAACTCAAACAATCCATCTGGGGGAAAGTGTGTTCGCTAATTCTCAATTGAAACAAGTTTCACTTAGAGCAAGGGTCAGCAAACACGGCCTGGCCACCTGTTTTTGTAAATAAACTTTATTGGAAAAGTCACGCCCATTCATTTATGTATTATTTATAGCTGCTTTCGAGCTACAATGGCAAAGCTAAGTAGCTGTGACAGAACCCATATGGCCTGCAAATCCTAATATATTTACCATCTGGGCCCTTTAAAAAATTTTGCAGAGAACATGGTAAGTGCCCTGCAGAGGTATATACTTAGTGTTCCAGACATCTGTGTGTTTCTGACTGTTCTAGGAAGTCAAGGAGCAGGTAAACCCATAAAGAGGTGGCCAAACATTACTTGAAAGTTCTTGTTTCATCTTGGGGAAGTCACTTAACTTTCCGGTGCGCCTATTTCCTCATCCACCAACAGGGGTAAACACTCCCATTGGCAAGTTCACAGAGAGGCTACGAGACGACCTAATAAGAGAACCTACGCCAAAGGGCCCAGAAAGCTGTCCATTGCTAAATGAATATTAGAATTTTTAAAATTTGATTCAGGATTGAAAGTTCTAGAGAGCTAACAACATCCCATGTACGGATTATAAAATTACTGAGTTTAACCTGTTATTCTAAGCGGCGTCATTTATTCATGGGAAGGCATTTGCTAAGCACCTTCTAGGTGCTATGCACTCACATGCATGAGAAAGGGAACTGGGCTGGGACAGGCAGGGAGAGACGGCCGCTTCCATTTAGACATGGTAACATGAGGAGCTGGGAGACATTCAGGTAGAAGTGCCCTAGAGACCCCTAGAAGAAATGCGGGAGCCCACGTAAGAGGCCCCAGCAGCCCTGCAATTGCAGAGCCTTCGGCACAATAGTGAGGGCTGAGGTCAAGGAGATGGAAGAACTCAGTGGAGGAGGTGAGAGCAAAGTCAAGGGCTGGAGTCACGTACTGAGGAATGTCACAGGCACAGACTGAAAAGCAAACAAGTGTCCCCAAAAGGATGAAGGAGTCATCAGAGGAATAGGAGACAAATCAGAAAGGTACGCTGAGGTGTCACTGAAACCAGAGAAGACAGAATTCCAAGAAGTAGGTGGTTAAATGTGTCAAAACCCAAAAAACAACCAAAACCAGAAACTGAAACACAAGAGGAAGCAACAGATGAGGCAAAAGAAGAGTCAGTGAATCGCGCTGAGGGAGCAATTTCAGGAGGGCAGTGGGGGTAGATGCCCGAGTGCAGGGAAAAGGGTGAATGTGTGAGCAGAAGCGAGGTCGTGGTAGGGAGGTGGGCACAGGAGAAAGGAGTGTGTCAGATGACAACCAGAGAGGTCACAAGATTAGGGGCAAAAAGTCTAAGCCAGGGGAGTCTAAAGTCCTACCAGTGAAGCCAATTAGGTGAGACCGAAGGGGATGGCCATGTGCCCTGGGAACTAATAAATGCTCAGTAAGCATTGACTGAGGGGGACGTTCCCGTCTTTGAGGAAGGAAAAGGTGCAGAGTGCTGACTGGAGGCCTCAACTCTGGCAAAGAGAAGAGACCCGAGGGTACATACGAAGTTGTGCCGAGGTTACAGATGTCTGTGTGTGGAGGAGACTTTGGGGGAGTGGGGAAACACAACGTCAGCTCGCTCAGGTTTTGTGACTTCCACAGTCTGCTCAGTGGAGTGATGCTGCCCAGATCTCAAACTAGCTTCTGAAATGAGGACTCATTCTGTGACCGCAGAACAATTTCTTTCTTTTTTCTCTTTTTAAGGAGGGTGCAGCTCACAGTGGCCCATGCAGGGATGGAACCAGCGACCTTGGTGTTATCAGCACCACGCTCTAACCAACTGAGCTAACAGTCCACCCCCACAGAATGATTTCTAAACATGCTGTGGGAGATGCAGCTCAGTGAGTCCTTCAGAAAATCTGGTTCCGGGCATCATCACCACCAACCTTTAAAGGATGTTAAAGAATGAGTTCTCAGGCTCCCAGGAAATCCCTACAGGAGGCCAAGAATTTGGCAGGAAGCCTGGGAAGTGCAAGGGCATTTCAAATGACCAGAGTCCACTTTTCATACGGTTCTCCTGAGGACTGTCCCTGCACCTGGAAAGGCCTTCCTAAGTGTGGTCAAGATTTCGGGCTTTGTCTCACTTGGTGCTTGGAATCGCTCACACTCCTCATTCTTTAGTGTCATCTTTTCAGACGAGGAAGATCACAGCTATGTCATTCTCAGGGTTTTCAGATCCAGAGAAATATATATTTTTTAATTGTTAGGGCAGGTGCCCGAACAACAATCAAAACTGCAAGACTCAGGCTGACAGTCCATGGATTTATTCCAAAGCTGCCAGAGTCCTTTTGATCTACAAAATTTAGCCTTGAATGATTTTGCTTGAGAAGCTTGTGATCATGTGATTCATGATTGAGTGGATTTCAATATACAGAGGGCTGAATTGCTGCCTCTGAAGAAAACATGTTTCTTTATAGAGTGAAAACCCAGTGACACTTCATTGTGCCACACAGGTAACAGGGCCACCCCTTTGACATTCGTGTTAAATGAGGGCTTGCTATTCTTTCTCACTAGGCAAATACCGGTCCCTCGCACAGCATCCTGGAGCATTTCTTTTTTCTTCCCCCACCGCCTTCTTCCGCCTCCCCCCACCCCCATCTCATTCAAGCCGTTGTTTCTCAGTCTAGTTGTGTAGGACACAGCCCCCCGGCCCATGCTGGTATTATGAGCCTTGCGCTCCTCACGGCTGAGGCAGTCGGTCGCCAGTCGTCGGTCGGCCGCTCACATGGAGCATTTCTTCCTACTTCTATACTGTGTTCTGAAAGGGAGGTCCTGGAAAGGGCCACTAAAGAAATGGTGGTGCTGACAGCCTCAGACAGGGCCTCTGTGTCTGTGGGGTGGGAAAGCCTCCCTTTTCTTCACACCAAAGCTCTGTGAATGAGGATCACAGCCGTGCTGACATCTCTCATGGCCTCTACACCCCATGTCAGCCCCCCTGTCCGAGCCCTTATCCTGTTTTCCTGTCTGTCCACCCAATGGGACCATGAGCTGCAGGAGGCCAAACACCCTGCGGGTCACATTCCCAGACAAATCTCATTGAGCATAAAGCTCCACAGAGGCTCAATAAAAACCTGCTAGAAGGAGGGAGGCTGGTGGCCCTTTCAAGTCCCATCACCACAGGTGTGATGGGCAGAGCCTCACTTACTCCAGGGTACAGGCTAGAGCACCAGCACAGCCAGCCTCCTCTCCTTCAGGAGCTTCTGAACAAAATGGTGCTTCTTTTTAAAACAAAAACTAACATTTAGTGAGCACTTCTTTATACCCCATTCCAGAACACCATGAGTGGATCTGTCCCCAATCTTGAGGCAGACAGAAGCATTAGGCTTCTTTTAGAGCTGAGGAAGTGGCCCGAGCCTGGCGGCATGGTGGGGAAGCCCTGACGTTTACATAGCACTTTCCAGTGTGCCAAGCACAACCCTTCCTGTTGGCATATGATCCTTACAACACTGCATTGAGGCAGGGGCAAGGCTTATCATCCCCCTTTCCCACATGACAAAACTGGCACAGAGAGGCGAAGTCGCTGATCCAGGCACAAACCGCTGTAAGAGGGAAGACCTAGGACCAAACTCTGGATCGAACTTGTGTTTGGTTCCTTCTTCATCTATTCCACTGCTCCTTTCGAACTCCCAAAGGCAGGAAAGAGCCCACAGGAGCTACCTTTTTATGCTGAGCTACGCTGTTCTCAGCAACCTGACTGGGCCATAGAGTGAAGTGGGCTGCAGAGTGGCACCTCAAGGAAGGGGCAGGGAAGGGCACCTTGTACTCTACCACAACCTGTCCTGGTCCCACAGCCAAGTCCTGATAACGCTGAGAGGGTGTGAGAACCCGTATCCTTCCCACCGGGTTCTCCACGAATCACAAGGACATCAGTGGGATGAAATAACACAGAAATCATGGAACAGCTGCTCAGAAAATAATGGCTTTTGTTATCCACCAGATCAAGGGTTCATAACCCTGAAGTTCACGAGTACCTGCAAATCTACCAGGTACATGTGTTTCCACAGATATGGCTTTTTCTAGAGAATAAATCCACTGCCTTCCTTAGATTCCCCAAATGGGTTCATGACCAACACAAGGTTACAAAGCACAACACCACAAGCTGCTCAAGGGCAGCACTGTTCCCTGATGTGACCCCAAAGCCTGGCTCCGTGCCTGACACAAAGTAGGCACTCAAGATGACGAGTGAAACAATGGAGACACCTACTGCAAACAGTAACTCACATCCATGGAGCACGAAGTGAATGCCAGCGCTCAGCTCTAAGCTGTTTATAAGCAGAACCTATGAGGCCATGTGACAGACAAGAAACTAACCTGGAGTTCAGATCATTAGTCACCTGCCTATGGTTGCACCACTAGTAAGTGTCAGAACCGAGATTCAAAGCAGAATTGGTACCGAAAGCAGTAAGGAAAAAGCTAAACATTCCCATTCCTGGGCTTCTTCACAGTTTTGGCCTCTGAGTTTGCTCCCTCCCCACGCTACTCATCTCAATCCTGCCGCCTTTATCAGGAGTTAGCCTGGGTCTGGGTGTTGGATTGCATGGGGAGTCTCTCCCCACCGTTGTTGGCGCTTGATGAAACTTGCTACTCCGGCGTGGTCAGTACAGGGGGCAGCATCAGCACCACCTGGCAGCTGGTCAGAAATGCAGATTCTTCCCTACACCCATTTAATCCACATCTCTGGAGCTACAGCCTAAGCTTTGACCAGCTGTCCAGGAGATTCTGATGCCAGCTCAAGTTCAAGTGCGCTCACACCCTCTTCCAGGCACTGCTGGTCTAGAGGATCTTGTCTGGGTCCCTCATCCCAGGGTCCTTTACTGGCAGTCGGGCTTGCCACCCAAAAAGGAAAGAAGTTGTCCACATTTCCCAGCCCCCGACTTGTCCCATTCTAGAAGAGAGACAGAAGCAATAGAAAGATGACTTCTTCAGCAAGGTCTGCCATGAACACTCCATCTAAAACATAACTCCTTGTTCTTTTTATTCAGAATATCCTGTCCTTACCCATCAAGGCACTTATTACAGCTTCACAGGACACATTTACTAGTTTGGGTCATTTGTCTGATCCGCCCCTACCAGCCTGCAAGCTGCAGGGAAGCAGGACCCACGGCTGGTTTCATCATCCTTGCAGTCCAGCAACAAACACATCAGAGGAGCCCATAAGACTTTGCTGATTAAGCATCAGGTAGTGATCAAAAGCTGGCTTTAACAGGAACAGGTGTTAGTTAACATGTAAAGAAATATTTCTCACCTACCTGAAAGGCTACTGAGTCGTTTCTGCTGTTCTGTGTTTAAAAAAAAAAAAAAAAAAAAAAAAACACAGTGTAAGTGAGATTCACAAAGACACGGTAAGACTGAGAAGTTCTGGTATACATGTTAGGATCCAAAATGTGCATCCTCACTGCTCTCTGGGCTTAGATGCTAAAATACTGTGTAGTCCAGCTGAACACGGGGGTATACATATTCGAATGTGATGTCTCCTATACCCCTCCCCCTAAATCTGCACCAGGATTCAGGGGATTGTCACTGTTTTCTGGTTGTTTATATCATGTCTCAAGATAATCTGATCACTGAAGGAGACCCTCCCAACTCCCCTGGTTTCAAGGGAGCAGGATGTTATATATAACCTCAGTCTTGCTACCTTTTGAGGGAAAGTAATTATAATTGTAACCATGGCAGCTATCATCTCCCCAGAGCTTGCTAAATGCCAGACATTGTTTTAAGAGCTTTCACACAGGTTAACACTTTTCATCTTTGCAATAACCCTAGCTGGTAGGTCAGGTTGGCTGAGATACCTCAGGAAAGGGGCACAAACTACCCAAGATGACACTGAAAACCAGAGCTGGGTCTAGATTCCCTTGTCTGGATTCCCTTGTCTCCTAGTCCAGGGTTGTTTCCAACTGCAATCACCAGGCCCCCACCATTCCTTAGCATCGAGGTCTACTGGTTTCTCACCTTCCTGGGCACTCGTTTAGAGGGAAAGCCAACCTCTCCTTTGGAGAGTTTTTGGAGAGTTTTGTGTGTACGTGCTATGGGATAAGCACAAAAATGACCTTTACCTTCCATAGCTGCTAAGTATAAAGCAGCCACATAGATAAAAATAGAGCGGTTGCCAGCCCACGGATGCTATCATCATCCTCCTTGGCTGCGTCCCGACCCTGCCTCCAGAATCAGTGTGGACAAGAAGTAAACAGAGCGGCAGGGGAGCTCAGAGCCCTGTCCACCTCTGACACGTGGACAAGGCTCACACAGCACGGACAACAGAAGGCCAGCAGAGCTCTAGGCTCAGCTCTGCCAACAACTCACCAGCGACACTGACCAATCACGCAACCTCAATTTTCTGTTTCTGCCTCAGATCCCTCAACTGTTAAATCAAAGGACTCACTGGATCCATGGTTCCCAGACTCTGGTCTCCGAGCCAGAGGCAAGGCCTTCCTTCCCCAGTAGGCAAAAGCAAATTTATTCAATTTAATAGACTACGTTGTTCCCATTTCTGAAGTGTAAAAGGGCCTTTCTTTCTTGGAATGGCATGTGATGTAGATAACAGCAATTGTTTTTCAGGGGTGTTATTTAGCAAAGTTACAAATTAGCAGCCCTAGGGTGGTCCCCAGACTGTTTCACATGACATGAGATCCAGAAGCCTGGGAACCATCGTGCTCTTGCTCTCCAGTATAGTCCACGGAGCAGCAGCACCGACATGCCCTGAGAGTTGCTGAAAACTGCAGAATCTTCACCCCACTCTACACCTCCTGAATCCGAATCTGCAAGTTAGGAAGGCTGCAAAGACTCTATGCACGTTGAAGACTGAGAAGCTTTGAGCTAGAGGACCCAGGCACCTCTTTCAGTCCTGAGAGTGTTCTGACTCGAATCCTTCTTCCAGACTGATCGTAAGCGATCTGCCCCCAGACACCCATGGTATGAAAGCTTAGGAGAGAGGATTCAGGGCTGTGTTGTGCATGACCTTCAGAGACAGGCCAGACACTCAGTGTCCCTCCATTTGTTTGCAGTAAGGAGAGCTGGCTTGGAGAGATGGGTTATTGTCACATTATGCTTTGGGCCAATGTAGGCAAGAAAAAAGGAAACCTTTTTTAGGATGACTAAAATAGAATTCCAGAAGTAGAGCAAAGTTATCAGTGCCTCAGGAGACTTTGCAATAGTTAAGAAATTGTTTTTACGGGTACTATCTATGAGGCAAAGCAGAACTGCCAGGCTGGGTAAATTCCAAAGCAAAGCCAAAAACGCTTGACCTAAACTCCACTGATGATCAGTAATCCAAGGCTGGACCGACAGGAGTTCCATCCTCCTCGACTCTTCCTGCTCCACCTCCTTAGGGAACATATGGTTTGCTCTTTATTGAAGCTACTTTTAATTCCAAGAAAACTAATGTACTTGTATCTTTTTCTGAAGGATGTGTGATTCATGCTGCAGAATTCTGATTTTTAAACCCAAGGGCATGCATGACTTGGACAAAAGAGAAAGGTAAGAACCAAAGGTATTTAGGTGAATAAGAAGAATTGATTTGTTCAGGGAAGAAACAAGAAGAAACTACAGGCATTTCTGTGCCCAAAGACATGTTACTAGGTGCCATCAGAGGGACTTGGCAGAAGCAGCTGACAGTACACTTGGCAATTCCAAAAAACCAAGTTGCCTTGGGAATAAATCCCATTTTTAGAGAAACTGCCTTTCCTTCTGGGAACTAACTTGCTTCTCTTTGACTGGATTTTTTTTTAAAAAGATGAGTCATAAAGAAGTTCATAGAGAACCAAAATTTCACTTTGTCCTGCATTACAGAAGGTTTCTGGGCAGAGGAAACTATTGCCAGTAAGGGGTATGGCCCTGCTGAAAGCAGAATGGGCTCTTACATAACTTAGTGTGGGGGTGGGGACCTTTTTTTATTTTATTTGAAGAACACAGATTCATTGGTGAAAATTAATATGAGAGTCGTACATAGTGAAAAAAAATAAAATTACTAAAATAAGTAAGATTTGAGTGGAAAGATTTTAAGTGAGAAAAAAGGTTTCATTCATCTGCTTTTCAAGTTAGAAAAAGGAAACAGAAAACTCCATTTAATATGGAAAACAATTAAAAATAGATTCCAGTTCCAGTTTCATCCAAGTTAATGCAGAGAGAGGTGGGTAGGGGAGGGAAACTAAGAAGTAGACAAGCAGGGAGTCAAGAAAAGGAAGATTTGGTACAGAGCTCTGAGCAAAATAACTAAACCTCCACTGTTATTTGAAATTCAGATGAAGAAGCCCTTTCTTCATCTCAGAAACAGCTTGAAAACTTTACATTTCACACTGCAAAGGACTTTTGTGAAGGGAAAGTTTATTCCTCTACTGAATTCCAAATAGGAAAACGTGGGATTTAGAATCACCTTCTGGAATTCTAAAGCAGAAGGGTCAACATATACAATTATTACCTCAAAGTACTTCTGCTTTGGGAAACATATGGTTTGTTTATGCTTAGAGCCTAAGATGCCCCTGCAGAGAAGGGAAAGAGCCAACTGGAAGCAGTAAGAGAAACAGTAGAAAACAAACATAAACCCTCAGAAGAGCTGTCTCGGGCCACATAGTATAAGGAACAAACAGCCACTCATGTCCCCAGTGGTGCACCAAACGGTAGCGAGCGCAGTAACTACTGGCGAGAATAGAGTCTGGTGAGTCACTAAGCAAATGTGCAATAACCTGTTTTAGAGGTACAAAAACACGTTTTACATTCTCGAAAAATTTTCATCCATTATATTTTCTTTTTTTAATTTTGGTACTCAAAAGTTTGCTTTCTAGAAAACTTATGATGTCAAAGAATAAATGATCTAAGACACGACTTAAAAGAGGTATTACTATATCTAGATTTTCCAAGCAAAGCTCTGATTAGAATTCTCAATTAAGGGGCACAGGCGTTTTCCTTTCTGTCTTTTCTTTCTTTTTGGTGCTACCATCTGAAGTGAACTCCCGAGGTGTGGAACATGCACGACATCAGCTTACTTATTCCAATACCTGACATTGTCCCAAATCTACTTTGTGGGTCAGGGGAGTAAACTGGGGCACGTGGCCTCAAGGAAGAATGGGATTTGTAAGAATTGGTGTGGGAAGGCAGAATTTTTGTCCCAGATGTCACAGAATAGCTATGTTGATCCATGAGCTGAGGGAGGGGTGCAACTCCCTTACCTCGATTATGTTGCAAGAGCACAATAGTAGGATTGACAATCGTCGTGGAGGGATAGGCAGACGATGGCTTGCTGACTGGTGCAAAGGTTTGGGAATTAGTCCCAACACGAGATGAAGATACTTCATTTAGTAGAGGACTTGAATCCTGAAAAGAAAACAAACATTGGAACTGTCAACACATGAAACCCAAAGTTAATGCTTTTTAAAAAGAAATTTAAAGCTTGACAAGGCCCTTAATTATATAAAAAAAAATGTCATAAACGAGACATCATTAATTCCAGTTAGAAGCTTAATCTGGAACGTTTATTCTTTGTTGGTATTAGTAAGGGGAGAGAGGGAAAGTGAATGTTACTGAAAGTCTCAGTAACATTATTCATTATTTTCACCTGGTAATAATTGCGGATCAATCCAGTTACTGAAAAAGCAAATTCATATCAAAGTGGAAAAACATGCAAAACTCATGCAATTCCAAATGCGATCCGAAAATGAGAGCTGGTTTAATTGGGAAAAAACAGGAAAAGTTTAGTACACTTGTTTAAAGAAACATGAGACAATGTGAGGACAAGAAGCTATCGATGTAAGAACAGAAAGAATTAAGTATTTGTACTCTTGGAAAGCTAATCTTACCATATACATCACTGAACAACCTTACTAGCATTTGCTTCAGAGATTCGGATATTATCCTGTCTTACTATGACTTTTTTTTTTCCCCTCTAATATTGAGTGACAAAGATCTCTGAAGTAAAGACTTGCTAAAATCCTGACTTTTAATACCCTGAGGGTTTCTGCCAGAAATAACAATAAAATTATTATTATTAACATAATCTCCATGATGGAATAATGCCAGTCTTCTTAAAGACATGAAAATAAGACCTCAAAATGTAGTGAGGCTATGTAGACAGTTTCCTCTATGACATCTATAAATTTTGCAACATTTCTATTTTAGAATTTATAGAACCTGAAGACAGAATATCATTCTTAAGGGGCCTGAAGAACAAGACTTTGTTAATCTCCAGATAAAAGTATGGCTTCAAAGCAATTCGCATGCTCTAGAGACCAACTGCTCTGTAAGTACCTGCAGGACAAGAGCCATGCCTCCCTTACACCCCCTCGAAGCACCCCCGCACAATGCCCTGCAGACAGCAGGTGCTTAGTAAATGCCACATGAATGGCAGGAGGCATCTCCTAGCAAAGGTGTTTCTGAACAACTTTTGTTATAGGGAATAAAAGTTCAAGAGGGGGTGGCCAGTTAGTTCAGTTGGTCAGAGTGTGGTGCTAATAACACCAAGGTTGCCAGTTCGATCCCCACATGGGCCAAAAAACATTGGCTTTAAAAATAAATAAACAAATTAATTAATTAATTAATTAACTAAAAAAAAAAAGGTCAAGAGAACACATGCCCACCAAAAGAGAGGATGTGAGAGTCAGGACCCAGGACAGCTCCTGACACACAGTAGGGGCGGCTTTTTAAAAACACTGGCTTGGTCCGTCCAATTCTTCTGAAAGTGCCCTACTGTCACAGCTGTTATTTATGAGCAGCAGCTCAGTTTAGTAAATAAAACCTTTTCCCAAAACTCAAGAGGCACAATATGATCTTATACAAAAGGGCCTTATCTCAATTTTTTCATTTGTGAACAGTGGAAAGCATTTACACTGTCTTAATTTACTTCCAAAGTGATATAATAAAGATAAATGACGTATCAGTGAAAAGTCTGCCATAATGCACCCAAGAAACACAGAAAGTCAGACATACAGTGCTTTAAAGTATAAATACGTCCTGTGATGTCTGGAAAGATCACATGAGTCTTAAGCATTTTATAAACTTTTGCTCTGTGGCACAGTCTTAATTTCTGGAACTTTACAAAACTGGCAATTAACTAAAAGAACCTGGACCGATTAACATGATTTTCTTCTTCCCTCTTACTCTCAAATGGCTGCAGATGGAGCAGATATCAACTTGTGGTTTGGCCACCATCCCCAGGGAATCAGCTTTTGGTGACAATTCTTATTCAGTGGAGGAACTCAAGCAGTTTCCCTTTTCACCTCTTACTGTTACCTGGGGCCAAACCAGAAGTTATCAGACCGACTGAAGTCCTCCCAGGAAGTCTATACCAGGTTGATCAGTCAGGTTTGAGAAATTGAGGACACAGTCCCAAGTAACCTGTGCTGGTACACCTGAAAAAAAATCAATATGAAAGCCCAGATCTACACAAATGATGAAGTGTAGGGTGCACAACAAAGCTGCTCACAATGTATGCTGGCACCTGAACATAAGACTTGCTTTACACACTGCTCTAGAGAAAGTTTCTATGCCAAAGGGGAGAACACCTTTACTCTCCAAAATGACAGCGGCTCCTAAATTCATCTGTAAGTGGAGCTCAGGTGAGGTGAGTGCATCAGGGACAATCTAGCACTTTCCTCCAACAGGGCTAAGTTGTAAAGCTCCAAGCCCCTGGGCCGTGTTTGTTCGGTAGGGTCTTGACCTAACTGCATTGTGCTGCATCTAGAGATCTGAAAAGTGGTCCCGGCCCAGGATGTAGTTATTCCCATCTTTGGTGTGCCTGATATCTAACTATACATTCTCTTACAAGCCAAAAACAAAAGAAGTTTCCTTCCTGCTTTCTGCATGACTCACTTCAGTTTGAGCCATTTGAGCCCATTTTGTAGGCATACCTCTTTACGCAAAGGGAGGTCAGTGAACGTTTAGTTCCATCAGCCAGTTGCATCACCCTAGATTTCAAAATGTGGGCCACTGACCCTCAGCACCAGAATCCCCCAGAATACATGTTACCAAGTAGTCTGAGTCCTACGTCCTTCCACAGATCCACTCAACCAGGAACTCTAGGAGTCTGATCTAGAGTTGACAATTTAAATGAGCTTCCGTGCTGCTCAGATGATACCATGTACACTAAGCTTGAGGACCTGTACACCACTCAGATAAATCCTGAGAGCAGAGCCTGTGCCTTGTTCATGCCTGTACACACAGAAGCCAGCAGAACGCCTAGAACATGGTAGGAACGCAACACTAATTGTTAATTAGCCAGTTACTTATTTTTGAGGAACTCTGGCCCCCATTTGCTAGGGCACATCCTTAGCAATGTACCATGTTTCCCCAAAAATAAGACCTAGCCGGATAATCAGCTGTAATGTGTCTTTTGGAGCAAAAATTAATGTAAGACCTGGTCTTATTTTACTATAATATAAGACCAGGTCTATAATATAATATCATGTAATGTAATGTAATGTAATATAATACCAGGTCTTAGATTAATTTTTGCTCCAAAAGACGCATTAGAGCTGACGATCCGGCTAGGTCTTATTTTCGGGGAAACAGGGTAGCTAACATTTATTAGGCACTCTCTGTACCAAGCACCATAATCGAAATTTTTACATACTCAGGCCCACTGCACCCCACAACCCTGTGCGTAGGTCCACGCACCCCCATTGTACAACTCACACTGAGGCTCTTTCAGAGTCTGTCAATCTCCAGGTCCTCTGACAGGAGAAAAGACCAAAAACTGTGGCTCAGCTTTTCTCTAAAGCACCTGGGCTTTCCCACCCATGATGGGGACCTGTTCCTCAAAGGACGGGAACTTGAGGCGTCAGGGCCCTTTAACGTCACATTACCAGTGAGGCACTGTTTTGCCACAAAGGCCCTGGGAGCCACTACTCAGGGGCCCCAGCAAATTCCTTGCCTTTTGAGGAAATAGTTCTAACATCTGTCAAAGGCTTTTATATCCATTTGCTCAATTAAACTCGACTCTTTTTAACCTAGTCTCTGTCACTGCTGCATATAAAAGAGTTCATTTACTTGCTAAATCCACACAAGGGTGAATCTTTTCTTCCCCTAGAATCTCCCTGCTCCCTGGTAGAGAAACTGCTGCTGGCTTTTCCACATTAATTTTTCAGCTTTCCTCAGCTCTCAACATTACATCTGCCTGGCCCGTGACGAGCATAACTAGCCAGAGGCAAGGCCACGGAGGTTGCTCTCTCCGAGAGAAAACCAAGTCCTTTCAGGAAGATGTGCATTCCAAACAGGACAGAAGAAGAGGGACTTGAGAGACTTGTGGACAGCCGCGAGAGACCCACGCACACACATGGGAGGCATGCACTCTAGTGAGAGCAAACACAGTTCCGGTCATCACGCAAGCACAGCGGCAGCCAACACTTCCCTCGGAACTTAGTACTTCGGTGAGAAAGGGGTGTTTTACTGCCGGGAGCAGACATTCAGGAAAGCTGGGAGGAAGGGATTCCAGCAAGCTTACGGTACTTGAAACAGCTCCCGTGAGGTCAGGCTCCGAGACTCTGTGGAGGCCCTCCGGTACCGGGGGCACCAGCGGAGGTGGTGGTGAGAAGGATGGTGGTGACTGGCTAACAGGGGGGTGGGGGCCAGGAGCGCTGACTGGCTGGCTGTGGTGGGGCCGCCTCTGCAGATGAGGGGGAATGAAATCATCTAGAGTCGGGAAGGTCAGAGGTGAGCCGGCAGGGGCGGTCGCCGGGATTGGGGGGCCAAGTGGCCCCAGAGATGCTGGAGGTCTGGCAGTGCCTTCTTGCCCTCTGTCAGTATTAACCAGGTAGAGAGGGACAACTATTACCTCAGGCTGGGCTGGGCTGGAGGAAGTGGCATCCTGTAGGAAATAAGGGGGTCGTTACGTAAAGGGATACTGCAGAGAAGAAGGAATTCCATATTTAAACAGATGAGAGTGGACATGCAATGATGTACTCTGAGAACTATTTAATCAGTGCCCTTTCTTCAGAGTGCATGAGACAGTCAGTGCTAGCCAGTTGGCCTCCTGACATTCTATGACACAGAGGGAACCCCATCCAAGTTTACTTTCCATCCATCTATTTTTGAATCCTTTTAACACTTTATGAGAGTGAAAGAGAGAGAACAACAGGACAGGCAGGCAGGCTGTGTTTAACCCCCAAAGCCACTTGCAGAGCCTGAAAGCTTGGGAATAAATACAATTTCTTTGGCACCCTGTTATAAAACATAAACACTGTATTATTAGTCTACATATTCCACGCTCTGGCACACTTAGAATATTTACAGAAAAAAAGGAGGGGGGACAGAGAGGACTGTACTGAGATGTTTAGAGAGAAGAATTTGGAGTTCAAGCTGCAGCGATATTAACAAGGAAAGGGAGGGTAGGGGAGCCCAGAAAACAACCGAGCTGCTCGCATGAGTTTCAAAAGAGACGAAGGAGAAGACACACAAACATTCCTAATTCCTTGCCTTGGCTGGATAACACGGCTGCAAAAGGTAAGGTTCTTTTCTCTTCCGGTTTTCGGGATCAGAGGTAACCTGGGGACCTAGCACAGGTGGTCTCACTGCGTCTGGGCACGGAGGCCTAGTCCCCAGGGAAGGACTGTCACCACGGCTAACGGCATCTTTACGGGGGTCAAAGAATAGCTTGGGAGTGTGAGGAGGAGGAGCAGAAGGTGGCTTCCCCGTGCCGGCTGTGCGGGAGACAATGCTGGGAGCCGGTGCCTGAGTGCCTTGGGCTGGGTCACGTGCAACACGACAGAGGCTTTCCAACGCCACTGGGCGAGTGTTATTGGATAAACAAGGTACATATAAGCTGCTGACCTTTTTACTCCCAACTGCCTCATGACGTGTGTTAGAGCTCACATTCCCACTATAAACTGTCCTGGTGGCTATACAGTGGTGCTGGGGTTGGGCAGAAGCACTGGACAACGTGGAACCCGGAAGCGAGGGCCCAGGACACACTACACCTCTGGGAGCTGATCTGGCTGCCAGGGGAACAGAGACGGGCTGGGATCGTGAGGGGTTCTGCTGGCTGGGGGTGCTGGGTGGGATGTAAGGCTTTGGTGAGCTCAGGTAGAGCGAGTCCTTGTAGGTACTGAGAAGGGCAGGGGGCTGCCATGCAAAGCGGCCCTCCTTAGGGAGAGGAGGGCGTGGGGGAGCAAGAACCTTTAGTATTATTTTCAAGACACAATATCAAGACAGGGAAGAAAGAGAGAGGAGGGGAAATGGAAAGAAGGGCGACCATTAGAAATAGCAGCATAACACGATCTGAAGCAAAAACAATTCTAGACACGTTTTTAAGCAAATCCTCAGCTTAGACTCCTCATGGAGTCGACATTTCTCCTCTGGGTAAAGCCAAGTACTGAATCATACTCACCAGAGAGGCAGGCCTGACTGTCCCTTACATCCCAGGGAGGCTGAACTCAGCCCAGAAGAGGCCACGTGTTGAGTCAATTTTGATACCAGTCCTTGGTTGACCTGCACCCTTTTAGATCTCCTGACTGAAAAAGGGTGCCCAAGGGCTAAATGCCAATGGAAGAAGCCCCAAAGACCCCAATTTTGTCACACTTCCTTTCCTCAAAGATGTTTCTCTTTGTGTCTTTGGCTTTAAACATTTAAGTTCACTGAAACTCTCGCGTGTCTTTCATTCTTTTCCCTGAGGAGACGGAGAATTGAAAGAGTCATCCCTGCTTGTGCTCACAGGAGACAGATGTCTTATTTGAATCACTGAGATTTAGCGTTCAGTTCCATAAGCATAACAAATTAAAGCTCACCAAGAAAAGAATGCTAAGGACTTGGAATCTACATGTGCTCTTTTCTCAGAGGAAACGATGTGATGGAACTAATCAAACCATTTGATTAGAAGAAAAACAGGCATAAGATTAAAAGCAGGTAGTCTCCAATTTTTGATGCACATAGAACAAAGGGACCAGGCAATAAAGCACTTGATTGGCCCCCCAAATTGGACTGTGTTTGGTTTATCCAACTCCAGCCCTTTTCCCATTCCCACCCAGCCCACCACCAGGCACAGACAATCCTAGCAGCAGTGGTGGGGTTCTCAGCCTCAGGCTCCCAGCTTAAGCCTAAAGCTCTGGTTCCAGGTTCAGAGCTAGAACGTTGCAGTTCACATCGCATCCCCTCTCGTCAACACGGCTCCTTGCTCCTCTTAGCGTCTCAGTGGGGCAGAGGGTCAGGAAATGGCTTAAATCTCCAGACGGATCCTCATTTCAATGAGAGCCATCTGTCAACCTGTGGTTCAACTGGGAATTACGCCATAAGATGAGGCAAGTTTATTTTCCTAGGGTTATGGCTGAATGTCTGTGTCCTCCCAAATTCATATGCTGAGCCCCTAAACCCAGGTAATGGTATTTAAAGGTGGGGCCTTTGGGAGGCACTTAGGGTTAGATAAGGTCATGGAGGTGGGCCCCCATGATGGGATTAGTGTCCTTATAAGAAGAGGAAGAGACCAGAGCTCTCTTTCCACTACATGAGAACACAATAAGAAGGCAGCCAAGTACAAGCTGGAAGAGAGCCCTAACCAGGAACCGAATAGGCCAGCACCTTGATTTTGGACTTGCCAGCCTCCAGAACTATGAGAAATATACATCTGTTGTTTAAGCCACCCCTGATCGTACTTTGTCATAGCAGCCCAAGCTAGACACCTTGATGTCCTCACCTGCCCCTATCTTTAAAGATTGCCCGTACCAGAAAAAAACCAGAACCTTCCTCCAAATGGCACGGGTAAGGTATATAGGAGTTTGGTCAATATCTGGTAAATGAGTCGTGACCAAAAATTGGGGGGGGTATGCAAGGGCATGGGTCTATTTTGAGGTTGCTTTTGATTTTACTTTTATTTTTTATGGAGTGCAGGTGACCAGGGGAAGGGATATTAGCAAGGGTGAATAGGTGAGAAATAAAAAAGTTTTATGACTCTGGATTAGAATATTAATCCAGAAACAGTAAACAACCTATCCGTTTACAAACTCAGTTTTCAAGTTACAAATAACCGGATGGAGAAGAAACTATTTGGGTATCCTAGACTAACTTGATGCTATCGTTTCCAACGAGTGCCCATGACAGTGACCGTGAAATGTAGCCATATGTACCAGCCAAAAATATAAAATAAACAGCCCCTCTTCAGCAGTAACGAGGAGCAAAACCTTCCAGATGTATTCACTTGGCTTCAGGGAATGCAGGCTGGAGGTGGGGCCATGTTTGCAAATGATGCTGTCTAGAAAAAAAAGCATTTGAATTAATGTGCCTCAAAGGGACTGTGGGGTAAGTTGATAATGGTTGTCAGAGGTAAGTAAAAGACAATTTTGAGTTAGGCTCAGATTTACTTTTACTTTGAGCTCAAGTGTCCCACATGTGATTCCTTCTTGTCCAAAGATAGAAATCGATTTCAATTGAGTTTTTAACTTAATTTGGCTGTGTCCATATATGGTGCCACAGCTGCATTACATCAGGCTTGAGCCTTCCCAGGGCTCTGACCCTACAGAGAGGATGCTTCCCCAGAGTGTTGACAATGCACTCAGAGCCAAAGGCCTTCCTGTCCTGGGTCTTCTATTAGCCTTGAAGGAGGATGGGGATGGGTAAGGTTACTTTAGATGGAAGGAGCTGCTTTCTGTTTCATTGTAAACACTAGGAACCACATCGGCAGTTTGCATCCTCCTCAGCAGACTAATGAAATTTCATTTCTCATATTAGAAGGTAAGGCAGTGAAAAACATGGGGCTGTTTGGAAGAATCTGATATGTTCCTACTTTATACAGTTCCAGAAACCACCAATCCCCACCTCCACTGGGGACCCCCATGATGATGCCGTCAGAGAGAGGGCAGCCCCGGTTCCCTGTTCCCAGGGGTGAGGACAGCAGGGCAGCAGGTCTAGGCTGGCAGGAGGAAAGACAGCCTATTGGAACCTCTGGAGACAGCTCCACTCCCACCCGCACCCCATGAGTCTCCTAGACCCCAACTCAGTCCTTATGAAGAAATGCTAGGCCTGCAGGGGTCTGAGAGCTTTCTTTAGCTGAAACCAAGCAAGGGCAGTCCCCAGTCCAACCCATCCTGACTTTGTGTCAGCCAGCGTATACTTACAGCTCTGGCAATGGCTATATAGACAAGAAGTCATTTTTGCACTCAGAAAATTTCAAAAGGTAATGCACGACCTAAAGGTTCTTGAAATTTGGATGGCCAATTTTACACTGAATATACAGAATAAAACTTCTACATCATCAGCTTACCAGGTTCCCTTTAAAATACCTCAGTAAAAAGAAAATTTCTGGATAGTGACAAGTAAGAAAAACATGCTATTCATAGCAGATATTACAGGATGTTCACCCTGATAACAAGGGTCACTCTTATAAACTCCTTGAGGGCAATGTTTAACACAGTGACCTGAACACAGCAAGTGCTCAATAAACCTGTGTAAATAAATGTGTTTGAAAGGAATTTTTATTTACTTCGCATGCTTTTTGAATCCTCTCTTTTGAAGAGCTCTTTTAGAAACCAAAAGGAATTAGTGAGTTACCCCTGCGCTAAAACACTGAGAATGGAATGTGCTTCTACATTGGCCTTGAGTTGATCAGCACTGTTTCCTAATCTGGAGAGAGCCAATTGTACCCATTCTGGAGACAGCTGAGAAGGAAGCGCATTGGGGAAGGTCTCAGAAAGGAAAAGCACGGCAAGTCATTTACTGGACAACTGACCTCCCAAGTCCCTGCATCTAATGAGGACTTCAGGAGGCCAGGCACATTGCAGCTCCTGGTTCTAACCAGCGGCCCTGGAGGCACATGGCCGTACAGGGAGGCAAACCATGGCAGGGGCGGAAAGGCTCATGGCCGCTCAGCACGCAAGGCAGACAATTAAGCAACCAACTGCAAGCCTAGGAAGGCGTCATCTCTGACTTAGTTTCATTTCAGGGGCCAGTGCAATTATGTCCTCAGGAGCAAGAACCAGAGGATCACTGGAGAAGGCGGCTGGGAACCAGGAAGGACATGGGGAATTTCCAGGCTCCTGGGAAGTTCTGGGATCCCCTCCGGGAGCAGGCAAGGATGGGGAAGTGGACCACACGAGTGGACCACACATGTGGACCACACGTTTCTGCAACGTAGCAGGCAGCACAGCTTCCTTTAAAAGAAAGAACTGCTTCGTTCCATGGATGTGCCTCCTCTGTGCAAAAACATTCTTTACAGACAGCCTGAATTAAAACAGGGTCTATTTCATTAAAATGGCAAAGTAGCCACAGGGAGGAGAAGGAAGAAAGATCAGAAAAACAACCTAGCAGGAAAGACTAAAGCAAAATTACCCCTACTCCACGTTGTACACTGTGGGGGATTTTCTTCTGTAGGGTAGAGCTGGGCAGTTTAAACTCCAGTGTACTGCCATTCCAACTTCTAGCTGCCTGTTCCTGGGCCGTGGGATAAGGATCTAGCCACAGCTACCCGATCTTAATCTGTAAGGATAGAGTTGCTGGAACTGACAGCCCCAACTACAGCAAATTACTGGAATAGACACAAGAGTGCCCTCTTCTCTTGAATATTACACTCTAACGAGTTTTTAAGAAACAGGCTCAGAACTTTCCCCCACTTCTTCAAGGCCGTAAGGATTCCATGTTGCAGAACATTTCCAAACACTTCAAACTTAGAAAACATCAGGCCCATATTTCCAATACCCTGGTACAGACCAGCCTCATCCCATGCCCCTGCTTCCCTCCACCCCAACTTCTCCTTCACTCTGTTTCTTTCTGAACATTTCCCGAGTTGGCCAACAGCGGGACTCTGAACCCAGTCCATTATCCAGCTGAGAAAGCTGGAAGTCACAAATAAATCAAAGCTAAAAGACTTAAGAACAGGTACCACTCCCCAGTTCCCACCCTGCCCTTGGCCACATGCCTACCTGGGGTTTGTCGGAAGGAAGGTTGGGATGCACACTTCTGTAGCCCTTGGCAGCGAGTGAGGAGGGTTGGGCGTTCCCATTGGCATCAGCATTGGAAGAAAGCCTCCACTCATCTGAGATGGGAAGAAAAAAAAAAAAGAAACCCCTCACTCACAGGGAACACTCCCTAGTTCCCCTCTAACTGAAGGGTCCCTGGTGAAAGGCAGAAAGAATGTAAGACAAACCATACCTGCTGAGGAATTCTCTGACTCCAGAACTATGTGTGGTTCAAAAAGGAAGAAAACGGGGAAAAGGGGGAAAACAGAAATGGTTACATTTGCAGGAAACAAGCATGCACGGCATAGAAAGAGGGAAATCCAGCACCCCGTTGCCTGACACAAAATGCCCTCAGTCACGATGGCCTAATTACCATAGGAACCCACTCGAAACCATGATGTGCTCACAGGCGCTGACCTTTGAGAACACAAGGCTCACATTCACAGCAATGAAGAAACAATTGTGCCCTGACATTCTTATTTTACAGACGAAAAGGCAACAGAACTCTACTGTCCATTCCCGGCTCACTAGGTCTCATTCCCCTTCTTCAAGCCTGATGTGGGCTCAGAGTGACTTCCCCTCATTAGCAGGCTGGGCTAATTAACAGACCCAGGAGAGGGAGAAGTAGATACGCAAGCACTTTTCCCATGGTTGTTGGTGCTGGGCTAAGGGCAGAACATGATTTAAGCCCAGAGGTATCTGCTGTGGTCAGGACTTTTTTTTCTCTCCCCACATGCTTTTCTTCTTTCTGTTAAATGAACCACATAAATATTTTAAAATCTAATCATCCTTTCTGAGTTTTCATCACACTACGAGGCACCCTTGTCTCCTGCCTTTAGACAGCTATCACCCTGTCCTTCCAGCCATTGGCTAGTGCATCTGAGACACAAAACCTCCCCTAACCTGACCCACCTTGCAGCACGAGGCAGGAGACGGAGCACAGTGGTTAGTTAAGAGCTCAGATGGGAAGGCAGTTGGACCACAATTCAAATCCTGGCTCTACCACCTATAGGCTCGGTGACCCAGGGCAAGAAGCCTCAGTTTCCCCCTCTGAAAAATGGGGCTAACAATATACCTGTTTCATAAGGGCTGCTATAAGAATTAAATGATACAATGCATGAGAAATGCTTAGCACAGTGCCTAGCAGAGCTCAGTAAATGTCTGCTTTTATCATCTCTACATCCTCTCTCTTCTCTATCCTCCATCTAGGCCCAGGGATCGGCAAACTTTTTCTATGAAGAGCCACACAGTAGTAAATATTTTAGACTTTGCGAGCCATGTAGTCTTAGTCGCAACAATTCAACTCTTCTGTTGCAGCACCGGAGCAGACATCAATGATATGTAAATGAATGAGCATGGCTATGTCCTAATACACCTTTATTTATGGACACAAATTCGAATTTCATATAATTTTCACACGGCATATAACATTGTTCTGATTTTTCTTTCAACCATTTAAAAATATTAAAAACCCTGCTGAAGGATCCCAGGTGAAAGCCTAAAATAAACAAACAAACAAACAAACCATTCGTAGTTCATGGACTGTAAAAAACTAAGCATGGGCCAGATCTGGCTACGGGTCATAGTTAGCCAACCCCTGTTCTAGCCAATCCCTTAACTTCCTCCTTCTCCCTGGGAGCCTACTCTTGTTCTACCCTATATACAAGTAAAGAGGGACTAATATTGTAGCTCTCACAGCCCAAAGCTCCTTTTTAATGTGTGCCCCGCAAGGACTAGAGATGGGCTTTCCCGATATCAAGCTAAGATTTACAAACACTTACTGAACACCTGTCTGAGTGCCAGACACCGTTGGTCACTTTTGCACCTATTTAGTATTTAATTTAGTGTACACAAGTCTGTGAGGTAGGTAATCACTCTGCTTCATGGATGAGGAAACCGAAAGGCCAACTGACTTGCCCAAAGTCACATCGCCAGGAAACGACAAAGTGGTCAGCCCAGGTCTCCAGAATGAAGGACAGTGCTCTGTCCACCATCCACAGCCACCAACCCCACCATCAGCCACAAATCAGAGCCTGCATTCCAGGGAGGTGGTGGGAACCAAAAGGTGTCAAGAGCAAAAGGCAAGGCAGTTTAGCTACATCAGAATCACAGAGAGGACTTGTTAAAACACAGACTACTGGGTCCCTACCCCCCAGAGTTTCCGACTCAGTCCATGGGATGGGCGGTGAGGCCTTAAAAATCTGCATTTCTAGTACCTTCCCAGGGGATGCTGAAGCTAATGGTCTTCAGCCTACACTTTGAGAACCACTGATATAAGGAATACTTAAAAACATTCTTATCCTGGAAGACTAACTATTCATTTTTGCTTATTTTCCCCCCTCTCAGACAGAGTTTTTATAACATGTTTCAGTTGTATATTCCTTTAGAAGGTTGCCTGTTACATTGCTGCCCCTCCCTTATGGACAATTCCTAGGTACTTGTCCTCTCTTTCCAACCACACAAGTTGGGAAATTTACAGGACTTGAATTTTGCTCACGTTACTTCAATGCACTGACTTGTGTGACCAAAGGCAAGCTGTCAATCACTGAAAGTTCACTTTTCTAACCTATAAAATATATTCCTCACTCTGTGTGCACCTCACAGGGTTGCTGAAGATCCAGAGATCAGGTTACGTGAAGTATCCTCAACATGACCATTTTTAACACTCTCTGATGCCTCTATCCAAACCCAGAGATTTCCTTACACCTGACAGGTCCTCAAACACTCCTTCCTCCCCTGCACCTGTCACACTTACTGCCCCATCTTCCTTTCTAAGTTATTTCTAGTCCACCTTTGTCAAATCATTCTATCAAACATATGACATTGACACAAATACTAAATATCAATAGGTTCTGAGTGAGGGTCCGTACTATAAAGGATGTGGGCTTTGTACATGGATTTGGGGGCACCTTATTTTGCCCCCTCTTTGATTCTCAAGTGACACTGGCAAACAGATGTGTTGTGGAAAACGGAGATGAGTCTGTCCCTCCAAAGCCTAGGTATCACAAAGGGACTACCATGTTGGCATCAGACTACCAAATCTGAGTCCCAACTATGCTGCTAACTGCACATGCTGAAGCAAATGACTTAAGCCTCATTTGTGAAATGAGATAATACTTACTTTTTCTGAGTCATGAGGACCAAATACTAAGCACATACTGGCATATAGTATGTGCTTAGTAAACAAAGAATCCAAAACATACGGGAAAAAATTCCCCAGATATAGAAATAAATTCAAGTTGCTGACTTCTGCCATTTGATAAATAGCTTCAAAAACATAATACCCTTGGCGATCAACCCACTTTTGCTTCTCATTCCAAGTCGTTAAAACTGTTCCCCTTACCTTGTCCCCCTAAAGGTAGTTCCTAAGACCTCTCTAAGCCTTCCTCTCTTCCTTATTAAAGAGCTGTATTTCTGACATTTCGTTACCCTTCATCTGTTACTTAGTCTTCTGAAGCTTGAAGGTTGGTAGCAGCCCGGGGCCATTATGTGCCTGAGTGTAGCATGTGAAACTTTATATACATAATCATCAATTAGTAACTTTTGGTTGAGGAGACTGTCAAAATGCTTCTTTCAATAAATGTTACCTCAGAGCTCCTGAGGGGGACGAGGGCCTTAGAAAGTCAGATCTTGGGTTTTGCAGAACCCGGAAGAGACTGAGCCTTCACATGAGAAGTACAATTTATTTTGCCTTATCTTTTCCTTCATCTGTTCTTTACTTACAATCTTTCCTGCCCTGTGGCCATAGCCTCCTGATATTTTCTTTTATCTCATTCTGTGCTAATTTCACTTTGGTCTGTTCTAAAGTTGTTTTGCTGATCAGTTCTTGGGATCTTAGGCTAACTTTCACTGAGTCAGATTTGATGTGTTCTGGTAGAGTAGCCAAGAGATGAGAGGTGTTAAAAGTGGGTCTAGACGTGTTTAAAACTCTCTGTGTTTATTTTTTATTTGTGTTGTGTGGTACAGAATTTAACCTTACCCAAAAAGACGTCTGACCCTTGCCCTCTGGCTACTGGGAGTTAATCTCTAAGTCCTCGGAATGTCATCCTGATAGGAATGTCTGTGCCACACCAATAATGGGATTTAGGATGGGGGCTTGGAGCTCAACCTCCTACTGGACTGGACAGTGGTATCAGCCACGTGGGCAGTGGATAATGCTTGTGGAATGGAGCCCCAATGAAAACTCTGGACACAATAGCTCAGGTGAACTTTCTGGTTGGAATATTCTGAGCATATTGTAATACCTCAATGCTAAGAACTACACGTCCTGACTCCACAGGAGAAGGCAATGGAAATTCTGTGCTTGATTCTTCCCCAGACTCCAATGTGCTTCTTCTCTCGGCTGATTTTTAATTTGTATCCTCTCCCTGTAATAAACCATAACCATGAGCATAACAGCTTTCAATGAGTTCTTTGAGTCCTTCTAGCAAATCATGGAAGCTGAGAATGGTTTTGGGAATCCTCTAAACTTGGAGTTGATGTCAGAAGCGAGGGTGTTCTCTTGTGGAGAGTTTCCCCTCCATCTTCTCAGTGGGCCTTAATTCTCACACATGTGCTCATAAAAAGAACTCGGAGTTAGTGAGGGTAGAAAGTGTCTTTAACTGCTTCAACATGTTAATTTTCTCATGATATCTTTTTGCTACTGCCATTTCTGGAGAGCAAATGTGAGAGGAAATGAGTTGATTGTAGGCCCCAGAATCTTTGCGTCCAAAGCTAACATGGTCGTCAAGAAACAGGAAGGAAGGACTGGAGCCAACTGGCACAGAATTAGCAAAATGTAAGGGTTGAAATGCATTTTGGCTTGTGAGCCAGAATACAGGGTTTGATGGTCCTCAGAATATACCAGACAAGAAGCTCGGTATCACGTCCACCACCAGTTCAGCCTCCCATCTCCTCTTAAGTAAAAACACCCTGACCTGGGGACATGAGTGGAATCACCCAGACCTGGCCGGGCAATGAAATCAGGAAGTAGGGATAAGGTAATGCCTCTCCCAGGGACAGGGAGTCAACACTAAGACGACTATAGTTCTGTCCAGATGGTTCTGATCCAAAAACCACGGCCCAGATTCAGAGATTAGGAGGCTGGTCAGAAAGCCATGGTCAGGGATCCAGAGTCAAGCTATCACTTGAGGGCAGGAGTCCGGACACTGGGCTCCGTCTATCACGGCACCTCAGAGAGCATCGCCATCCTCCCAGGGTTTATTTGGATGCAGATGGCTCCCAAATTCACACCTGGATTCCAAATTCCCAAATGCCTGCTAGAAACTTCCTCCTGGAAGTCCTTTCCATGCCAAAAAAGCCCTCAGCATGTTAAAAAAAAAAAAAAAAGGAATTCAACATTCCTTCAACTCCCTTTACAAACCCACTATCTCCATGAGATGGCCAGACAGAGTCTACTTCTCCACGCTCCTTAAACACACTGTGGGGAGCCCTGCCATTTCACTCTTCCAAATACACTTACCCTGGGACCCTGCTCTTCAGTCCTGCTGCCATCACACTAGGCCAAGGCCCTCCTGGCCTCCAACTGAAATTATTGCAAGTCCTGAAGGAACCTCTTTGATCTTCAGTAACTGGAATGGTTACCATTAAAGAGCACGGGCTGTATGCTTGGCTCTGTGCTAAATCTTGATGTAAAAGAGCTCATTGAATCCCAGCAACTCTAGTAAGATCATCCCCATTTTACATATGAGGAAACGGAAACTCTCTAAGGTTGAGTAATTTGCCCACATCAAGATAGGAAGTGGCAGAACTGAGCCTCGACAGAAGACTGTGTGACTCAAGAACTAAACCATTTCAACTCTGAGGGAGTTGAAACAACGACTGGAAATAGGGGATACCTCTGAAAAGTGGGTATCAAGGGGTGCTGGGTAGTAGTGCGAGACTGGAGCTTCCAGTCGAGGCAAACGATCAGCCATTTGGGGACCCTATTATAGGGATGAAAGAAGCAAGGCAGAGAGGAGGCAGACAGAGCAGCTGGGGGGCAGATGCTGGCCCTAGTGAAATGGGAGAGAGCTGGACATTATCTAACATTAGCTGTCTGTAAAGACTTTGGGAGTAGGGAGCAAGCCCAATGTTGGCAAGAGCCACTCACGGCCTCACACGTGGGCTCCCAGTCCAGGCTGTGCGTGGATGCCTGCAAATAGTGCTGAAAACTGTTTTCATGAGGCTGGTCAAGGCCCCGGTGCTCCCAGGCTCCAGGACAGGAGTGGAGACTGGTGTGGGCCAGCCAGTCATCACCCAGAGGCCCATCTAGAGGGAGTAGGCAGGGATGAGAGGAGGACTGGAGAGCCGCAAGCACACAGCCCGAGTCAGGAGCCACGGATGCTGGCCAATGAGCAGTAGGGTAAGAGGACAAGCTCCCCAGTCCTGAACGTCCCATGTCCAGACTCATACGCTTCTAACCTCACCTCCAGTGTTAACTCAGCCTAGCCTGTTGTAGACTCTTAATCAGAGTGGGTGCTTTTTCCTCCTCTACTCAAACCCAGCTTGTTCCTTCCCATCCATAACATACAATCTTGAATTGGTCCCCAGTGAGTGGGATTCGATTTGTGTCAGGTGAATTCCCGAACTTCCCAAAGTCATAGAGCATTTTGGAACTAGAAAGGCTTAGGAAACATCTTGCCCAGGTCCCTCGTTCTTCATATGTGTTTCGAAGGTGTGATATACCCATGGTCAGAAAGCTTGGCGGTGGACTCGGCGACCACACACGACTCTTCTGATGCAACAAACAGCCTTTTGTCCTCACCTACTACATCCATAATTGCGCCCCCTTTTCCTCCCTCACCCCACTTCTCATCACAATTCCCAGTGACTCACTTAGTGCCTGGCACAGAGAGGATGCTAAATGAATGTCTGAATAAATGATTTGGATTCCTCAATTTATCCGGATGAAAATAATATGCTAAGATTGATTTACTGTAAGGTGTGAATGACTGATGACTATCCCCTAATTCTTCAGAGTAGTTGAACTTTAAACCATGAACATTTTCCACCCATGTTAGGTATTAGAAATTTATAAGATATAGAATTATTTGGGGACTAGAGAGAGCTTCCTAAAGTGCCTCAAATCACATGTAGCAAAAGCCTAGAGACAGTGGGATAGAGTAGCATTTGCATTGTTAGTGCCACACTGTAACCACCAGGGGGAGCTCAAGACTCCCTCTCCTCCCATTCACCTCCAGAGGACGGGCCAGGTTGGTTAATTTTATTGGCCTGTTGGGCTGTAGCATGGTTTTTGTCTTTAACCATCCCTTGGGATTCTCTTTCCCAAATGTCCTCCAAGTTGGAAGTTAGATCTTCCCAGTTAGGCCTGGAGAGGCTGGATTAGACTTGTCTTAGGAGGAAATTATTTCGTCTTCGCTCCTTGGCCCCACCTTTCCTGGAGATGAGAGTGGCAAACCACAGTGGAGCAAGAGTCAGGTATGAGCTCAGGGATCGAGCACCAAGCAGCTACTTTTGACTTGTAGTGCTGGAGGCCACTCATGCCTTCCCTGAGCCAAGGGAGAAAGAAGCCTTCCACAGGGACCAACATGACCAGAATGGTCATGCGCTCTAACCCCAGCCTGGCCTCGTCCTCGGACATCTGCCTTGGCACCTGTTACAGGAGGCTGGGACAGGATGAAAGTCAGTTCCCAGGATGCTGGGCACTGACTATCTCCCTCCTATATAATTCCACCGTATCACAGCATACTGCTCCCCACTGTACCAAAGAGTTTTTATGCCCTACTTCCTTTCCATTTTGGTCCCAAGGAAGTAGTTGCCACCCAATTCCTTTTTTCCCTTTATTTCCTTCCTTCAAGAAAGAACACTCCCATCCCCTAAAGCAGTACTTCCCAAATGTGGTCCTTGGACCAGCATCAGCATGACCGGGGAACCTGTCAGAAACGCAAAACCTCGGACCCCACCCCAGCCCTACAAGTGGGAATCATACATTCTACAGCTCTGGCCTGGGGCCCAGGAACCTGTCTTTATACTTCTGGTGATTCTGATGCAGCTCAAGTGTGAGAACCACTTACCATCCTACAGAGTGGAGAGTGGCTGCCCCAGTATGCTAAGTGTGCATGTGGAACCTCCAAGTTCTGTTTCCTGACTCCCAGGACACTTGTGGAGCTCTCTCTCCATAGAGGTCAAAGTAATCATAACCATAACCATCTAATAGCTTATCCCATGCAACCAGCTGTGGTGCAAAACACTTTACAGATTTCATCCTTGCAATAATGCTATGGGGCAGGTGCAGTTATCAACCCCATTCTACATATGAGATCACTAGGGTTGAGAGTAAATACCTCATCCAAGATTGCACAGCCAACACGTGGTGGAGGACTTGAACACAGGTCTATCAGGTTCCAAGTCCCAGGTCTAAACCTCGACACCATGCTCTAGGCACCCAGGCTTACCAAGGGCCAGGGCGGGGCGGTGGGCTTCAGACTGACTTCTTTCGTCTCCCTTCAGAACTGCTCTTCTGATCCTGCTTCCTCAGCTGGCAGGTCACCACCCCGTCCTGAGCCCTGCCCCACCTGTCCTTTCCCGTGAGCCAGGTCAGTCAGCGGCCTGCACCTCTCAGTCTCCCCTGGCTTCTTCCCAGCCCCAGCCCTGCCTGGCCATCATAGCCAAGCTCTCAAAAGCGGGATGGGCTCAGAGACACCTCACTGCTAGCCCATCTCACCACTCCCTCCTCATGCCCTTGAGCCATCTCTGTCCTCACCAATGCCATGCAGTCTGCAGAGCCACCAGCTCTGTAACAGGGTTTCTGCTCATCTGTTCAGTCAAAGCTAATAAAGCGGTGGTGGCTGCTGTGCCTTTGCCTCAAGCAAGTGAGTACCTGCCAATTCAGGGTATTGATTACCACCCATCACAGATGGGACAAGGAGCTGACTGTCCCAGGGGCCCCTGGGACAATCAGGAGGCAGCTGATGAATCCAAGTCCTCCCCATATGGCTGTGAACACCTGCCCCAGTCACAGGGGTAGCACACCTGGTTTGCTTTCATGTTGTGGGGTTTCCTGAGGGCTCACAGGGCTACTGCTTGGGGTTTCCCTGTAGGAGGATGATGCCCGGAGAGTCACGGCTCCCTTCCCAGTGCAGACTTTTGTAGGATCCATATCTGAAAAGGAAAGACCCAAAAGAGAAGACTGAATCCAAGGCTCCTGAAGAATTAAACAACAGTCAGCGAGCAACTTGTTACAGCTGGGGGATAAGATGAACCTGGTTACAGACACACAAAGTCTTGTAAGCAATGAAAATTAATTTGTGGATGGTGGAGAGGGACGAATCACATTTTTAGAGGTTTACCACACATCATGAGGTTAGGGAAAAATGGAGGCAATAGCAAGTTCTGAATAAACGTACGAGTTACCGTATCAGCTGAAATGAATGAAAACATTTCAAAATGAAAGTAGGTTTATTCTTTTTATTAAATGAAGTTTAGATTGGTGAGCAGACGTCTGACCAATTAGTAAGGCAGAGTTCGAGGTTTATGAAAGATTTCTCAAGCTTCTAGACCATATTTCTTATAAAAGATCAAGCTGGCAACATCAGGTATTAGGTGGTTGTTCTGCAGAGAATCACTGCTCCCTGCAGTTGTCCAATGGAAAAAGGAAAAGAAAAATCTTCTATCAGCAAGTCAAGACCCCTGAAATGATGAGACAGGATATACTGCCTGGGGAGAAAGATCATGGGTGAGAGAGCCTCACGTTCCAAACTTAATGAAGAAAATTCACACCAAAGAAATGACTAGAAATGTCAAATTCTTCCACGAACAGTGTTCAGTGCATCCCCAGCTGAGCCGTCACTGGGTCCTGACCTCTCTGACAGTCAACAATGGCCTAATAACAGACCCAGGTCATTTTTCAGAATTCCACTGAGAAGGATTTCAAAATAGGCTTCAAAGGAGCTGAACGCTCATCCTCCAGGAAAATCAGTCCTGGGAGGCAAGAAACCGACGCAGACCACAGAGTTCTAGAAGGTCCCCGTGCTAAATGTTTCTTTCTGTGCAGCTAAGCTGAATTAAATTGTACAGTTCATTTTTTTTTAATTGTTCGCAGCATAGCCAGGATCTCTGACCTAAAATTCTCAAGCCTAGGAGTTTGGGGTAAAATTTAAGGTAGACATTGGGCAGGATGTGGGCTCAGATGTCCAATTCATCCCGATTCCTGTGCCAGGGTGGAGAGAAGCAAATCCTCTTCTCTCTCTTTCCTTCTTTCTACTCCCACAGCCCCCTTTCCGATAATTCAGACACAACAGTCATTAGTGTTATAGAAGAAAACAGGTCTGCCCCATCAGCACCTCTTCCACTAAAAGCAAAGCACAACAAAACTGTATGGCCAAGCGCGCAGCGGCCTTGGAGAGCAGCTGACTTGTCCAACCCGACCAAGAGGATAAGTCACTGATGTCACAAAACTATTAAGAGAACTGATTCATGGTCTTTTCAAAAGGACAAAGGGCTGACAAATCCAGCCCACCCATAGGTTCCTGGATGCACAGCCAGATTTGCCCAACTCCTGAAAGCACCAGTGGGGTAAAGTACTACCTAGGCCTCACTCATCCTGTTCTGTAGAGAAGGAAGCTAGCTGTGAGCTGGAGCTGCCATCTGAACTGTAGCTCTCCTTGGAGAGGATATGTAGGAAGTGACTGCAGGTGCAGCTGCGGGTGGGGAAGGAATGCTCTGGAAATGACCCCGTGAGCATCACAGGCACATCTAGGTTTGGCATTTAAGGCAGCTGCTTCAAGTTCAGCCCAATTCAGAGGTGCCCTGTGCAGCCACATTAGTTCTCTGGGAGACTGGAGTTCTAAATAAGGTATTGGGAGCTGGAAACCTCCAGAGAGAACCTAAGAAGTCCATGCACTCCAATCCCATGCCAGAGTAAATGTTTAGCCTCTGCACTGACCCTTCTTCTAAAGAGGGGAGGGGTAAGGTCTCTGTCAGTTAGTCTCCAGACACACACACACAGAGTGACACACACACACACACACACGCGCACACACACGAACGAACCAAGAAAGGAAACCAACCGAAGAAGTGAGAGGGAATGGCTCCTAAGCATGCAAAGATTAAGCCTCCAAGTCTTTGTTAGAAGGAAAGAAGAAAGGAAAACCATGCATGATCTGCTAACAATTCAAAAATGAAGCCAACCCAAGGAGAGATACCTGGAGGGAGTACTAGGCCTGAAGAGTTTTTCACTGTCTTCACAGGAATTATTTTAACAGCAGAAATAGAGCGTGCACGTAAAGGGTCGGCAGTTGCTGAAAACACAAAAGGGTAAATGGTGCATCCAGAAACAACATTTGGGAAACACTTAGACAGTTGAGGAACTGGGAAGGGACAATAGGAGGAACTCACCCACATGAAAAGAACAATAGAAAGAGCAGTAGATGCTGTAATTTGAAATAACCTGCTTTCTCTCTGTAGAGGTCCCTGCCAAGACGGCAGAACTCTCCCTCCAACCGTCACCCAAATGCAGTTGGTCATTGTTTCTGTGCCTCCTGCTACAGCAGGAACATGCCAAGATTTACACAGACACAGATGGCCTGGCAAATAGAGTAAGGGGAGAGCAATCAGGGTCCAAGGGGCCCCCTGGGAGAATATTGGGGTGTGTGTGCTGGGGGGAACAGAGCTGTGGCTCAGGTTTCAGGGGAGTGGAGGAAGGAAAGGAACAAGGTCATGAGTTGCCTGGTTCTTTCAGCCATCACAGTTGCTTCCCCAGAATCATAACTTCTGGGGTCCTGTGCCTGCTCTGACAATCAGAGCCCTTTTCCCCCAAGCAAATCAGAACCCCCATCTGCTGGGCAGCAGATGGTCTTTCTTAAACCCACTCTTTCCTGGGCAAGAGGTTGCCAAGTGTCCAAGTGCTTGTTCAAAGACTCTGGGCAGCACCCAAGTGCACAATCCAGGATCCTGACACACAGCTAAGCTTTGAGAGAGCTGGGATAACTGGGGTGTGGCAAAGGCTGCTGTCCTCAGATCCGGGGTGCTCATGCTTATCTACACACAGGCTTCCCTGGGGCCCCTGCCTCCCAGGATTCTGAAATCTCAATGGTGGGCGTATCTCCACACCCTCCTTCTCACAATAAGCCTGTTGTGAGGCCTTCCCTCAGCCTGTCACTCTAATAGCAGCAAATAAAGAGAGATGGGAGCTCACGTGCTATTATGGTGCCAACATCACTCTAATGAATAAAACCCTGAGGTCTTATGGCCCCACATCCATGTAATAACTGGGGGGAATACTGTTCAGGAAGCGAGACGGTCACCGCTGCATCAGCATCATGCTGGTGAGCCTGTCAAAGGGACAGGAGGGAGGGAGGCACCTCAGCAATAGACAGTTCACCTTCCGGCCCATCACGCTGCTCTTCCATCAGGCATCCGGCAGTCATATGGCCATCAATAACTAAGTCAATAATAATAATACTGCATGTATTAAGATACAAACACCCTTTCACAGCAATCCTATTGACTGATCTTTATGACCACCGGGGAGATAGGCTGGGTGGGATATTTTTGTTATGTTACCATTTTCAGAGGAAGAAGAAAAGGCTCAGAGAGCTGCTCAGTCATCCAGCTCTCAAGAGGCTGAGACTAGATCTCAACTGTCCTGGCACCAGGTTCAGCGACCTCCCCAGGCCACCACGATGACCTTCAGGTTGCATCTGCCTCCTCTTTCCAACTAAAGGTGAGTCTTATGGAGGACAGAGTGAACTCCACTTCCACCTACCACCCTCCCCCCACACCCCTGAAGTCTCCTCTTTCAGTGAATTCACCAGGATGGAATCGATGGCCCCACAATTTTTTAAAAGCAGTGGGGTCCACCTCTCTCCGTGCTCCTCACCAGATAGCTCAACACTCCCCTGGAAACACTCCATAGGCACCAGCCTCAACATTCCCTACGTGAAACCTAGCCAAGACTGTCCAGGACCCCGAGAACACAGCCCCACACCCCACGTGTGGGCAGGGCAAGAGAACAGGCCAGCAGCAGGAAACACCAACCGGACCCCAGTGCCCAGCCCTCCTGCTCTCTATGCCTTCCCTCTCGGCTCTTCCTTCTCACTTTACACTTGGCCTTGTTTCAAAAGAAATATTTGGCTAAACCAGATGAAAATCATAAAGGCCAAACACATCACACTTGCTGAAATTATTCTTTGAGAGATGGTGCATTTTTGACAGGACTTTTGCCCTCCCTGTTTGATATCATATGGGATGAGCACAGAGAGAATCACGGGCACCCAGAATTGGAAGCAGGAATAAACACTGCAGATCATCCAATTCCCTCATTTCCTAGATACTGGGACTCACACCCTTATAAAGACAAAGGACTTCCTGAGATACCTGTGAGCAACAGAACCGGCACTCGAACCCGTATCTCATCACTCCAACTCACACCACACTGCAAACCGACATGGGAAGCCCTGCGGCTCCTACTCGGGCAGCCACGTTGAGATGTGCAGGACGAGAGACTAACTGTAAGACAGACGGGACCTCAGAGGTCGTCTTAGCCACCATTCATTTCATACTTAAACCTTTTGTCTGAAAATTTTTAAAAACTGAAAATCTGAGAGGATGCACGTGAAACTACTGCCACTGAAATAACATATTTCAGCAACTTAGGCTCTTGCCTTAGGCGGTAGGACTGTGAGGCTGAAATGCTGGGGCAGAGAGATTTCAGGTTGATAGACGCCCTGTGTGCCAGACATGGGGTACACCTCGGTCTATATATTTGATCTGTTATTCGAAACATCCTAAGCTAGGGACAGTTTTTCATGTCATCTCACAGTGGGAAACAGCAGTCTGAGACTCATGAGATGTAGGAACATGCTCACGGTTTCAGAAAGTCAGCCTGGGAAACAGGTTTCCCACTCACGGCCTGATTGGACCAGTGACTGTTCCCACCAATATCGGGCCAGGCCCAACACCCTCTGCTCCTTCTAGAAACACTTTCCAATACTCAGTCAGGCTTCCTTTCAAAAGCCTTACCTTTGTCCTGCCCATTGCTGCCTGGTGCCAACCCGTTCACCACGGCTTTAGAAGCACCAACATCACATTCTGAAAGAAAGAAAGAAAAAAAGCACGAGGCTCGTGACGAGGGCTCCCCAACAGGTATTGAGTTCCACCTGCTGTGAGGTGCTAGGGACACGCAGGCTTTCTCAGGCCTGGGGATGGATGCTCCCCATCGGAGGATTCTGCGAATTGTGTGGCTCAAACCAGAAGACAAGGCAAAAGCTGTATGTGGTGGATTATGTACATTCTCCTGCCTTCTTGCTATGGCTTTGTTTCTGACATTAAAAAAAAAAAATCTGCTTAATTCCCTCAAAATGGCATCTCTGCCTGACAAAGGCTACCCATCCGAAGGCCAGCTCAAAGCTATCCCTGTGCATCCAGAGAGCTGCCAGACAACTAAAACCTCAAGTTCTTTGACACTTTCCTTCACCCCACCCCACATTCTGCTGTCATCAAAATCATGCTCTCCCTCCCATGAAACATCTCTAGACACTGCCCCCTCCTAACCAGGCCACTGTCCCCAGCTGAGGCGCTTGTGTTATTGTCCCAGAGATGACATGCCTTCCTGACCGCTCTCCCTGCCTCCATTCTGTCCCTTTTCTACCCCAACCCTCAGTGTGTATCCTGGGAACGCCTTCTAGACCCTGATCTAATCACAGCCTTTCCTTGGTTAAAAAGCCCCAAGATACAGAACAGATGAAAACCAATCAGTACAATGCAATATGATTTTCTAAAATCCCTCTACTTTAAATATGCTGTATTTCACCTATTTTGAAAATAAAAATATTGGAGTTTAGTTTGGGAATTCAATCATTTATGTATATTATCATTTTCATGAGAAAAAACGTATTCCAAGTTCACAAAAGTGTACAAATGACTATTTGGAATATAATTTTTTACTAAGTAGGAAAAGACCTATATTTTGGCATACCTGGTCATATTTAAATTAACATACTGAACTTCTTGATAATTAAAAGCAAAAAGAAACAAGCCCCAGTGGCCAGCAGCTACCTAAGGGACAAAGCCTGGGCAATTCGCCCTAGACTAGAGGCTCTTCCACCACTGCTCCCAACCCTGCTCCAGTGGCACTGCCCTCCTTCCCCGCCAGCCGTGCCCACCACCTCACAAACCCTTGACATGTCAGATACTTTCAGAGCTTAGGGCCTGGTTCCTTTGAGGCTCTGGCTGAGAATCCCTCCTCCCCTTTTCTTATCTTGGGGAAATCTATGCATCCTGGAGGATCACCTCAAATGTCACCTCCAATCAGCTGAGACCTTTCTGAGTTCTGCTTAGCAGCCAACACTGAGACCCTTGCTGCCCACCTGCAGACTAAGCCCCACCCAGTTCCCCATCCCAGAAGTGATGGAGGCAGGAGAAAGATGAGTGGGATATGGGCAGACACTGACACCCGGGGACATGTGATCGCTGTGCTTGGAGTGAACCTCTGACAACCAGGAGCCAATCAAGCCACAAGTATAATCATAACTGCTATGTTTTTGGGTGTTTTTTTTCCCCAAACATCTATTCGCCTGGATCTGAGAACCCATACTAAGCATTCCATAATGAGCATCTCATTTTGTCCTTAAGACACAGGGCGCTGAAGCTGGGTGTTAGAAACTGCTACTTTATAGATAAGAAATGTGAGGCTCGGAGAGGATGCCAGAATTTAATTATCACTAAGCTAGGATTTGAACTCTGGTTTGCTCTATCCACAGCTCATCTTCTTCATCCCCAACTGGGACAAACACTTTATTTTTAAAATAAAAAGTACATATATTCTATATACATAGACCAGATATGTCCTACATAAAATGGTTTATATATAAACCAGATATGTTCTATATCCTATATATTCTATAGGATATATACCTGGTTGACATATAATTCCATTTCCCCAAGTGCTGGCACTGAATCCCTGTTCCAAACCCCAGCAGCTCACTTGGCTGAGACGAGGCACCTACTAGTCTTGTAACAATCAGCCTCCCTGACACAAACTACCCTAACAGGCCAACCTGGATGCTCCCGGATGCAGACATGAGCAGGGCCACTGCCTGTCCCCACCAGCAGCCTGGACCTCCCGACATTGGCCCCACAGGTTCTGTCCTGTTCATTGCCCTCCACCCACCTATGGATGAAGGCTCATTCTCCCAGATGCCAAAGTCTCCCCTGCACCTAGATTTCTGGGATGGAATGAGAACGGTTGACAATGAGGCCAGAAATCTAAGTAATTCCCCAATCCCTCTTGGCTGTCTCCTTTCTAGGACTGTGGGCCTTGCTTGGGGCCTCCCCAGGCTAGCATCGGGGCCGCCTCTGAGCTTCCACCAGGCCCAACCCCATGTCTTTCCTTTTCGTTTTTTTAAACTTTGGCTCTGCAAGTTAAAGGTTTTCATTCTTTCTTTTTTTCCCCTTTCAATTAATACAGCTAAAATTGAAGAATTTTGAAAAATGATTCCATCCCCTCAGACTCAAACCTCTGCAGCAAACAGTGTCTCGGTGTCTAACAGCCTGGGTTTGCCTCAGCTCCACTACACCATAGCTGGGTGATCCCAGACAAATTATTAACCCCTTACAGCCTCAGTTTCCCCCTCTACAGAGTGGGAGTGGTAAACCACGCCCACCTTTGTAGGCTTCCCAGGAGAAGAGGAGAGAATGAAATGAGATAATGCAGGTAAAGCACTTCCCCGGGTGACTGGGAGCCCAGTCTCGTATTAAAATGTAAAGAAAGCATCATTTTCAAGCTATTCTTTCCGAAGTTTAAAACAAATATTTTCTACATAGCTGCTTTCTTCCTAATCATCATTTTTAACAGTGGCATGCTATTCCAACAAGTAAATACAAAGAATGAAACTACTCATTCCCCACCCGGGTGATGTTTCCTTCGAATTAAAATAGAAACTCCCAAGAGTGGGATTATCAGGTCAACGGGTCCAGATTTTTTGGGACTCTTGCCTCCTTCTAGCACCACACCCGAGAGGGAGAACCTGGGGAGAAGTCCACAGGCATGTCCACACCCCCACGCTCCTGCCTGGCCTCTCCCTTCCTACTTCCTCTGCCTTTATTCATACCCGGAGTGGCAATGCCAGTTTAGGCCCAATTCTGATATTAGAAGAACAAAAACCTTTAAGCTGCAGAGCGAAAGCTTTAAAAAAAAAAGAAAAGAAAAGAAAAAGCCCTGGCCTGTTTTAAATGACAACAAGAAGTCAAACAAAAACAAAAAATGAGTTGCAAAGCAGGAGCTGCTGGCAATACCAGAATCCACTTGGAGGGAAAAGGTATGTACGCTCCCGCTGCACAGCAAAAGCACTCAAGGAATCAGGGCCAAACAAACCAGGTCCCTCTCCGTGCACGGAGGAAATCGGAGCTGATAACCCACGGGTGAACACTGGCCAAGCCTTGGGCAAGCCCAGTACTTCAAAAGCACTGCCTCAGTTAATGCTCACACAATCCCTCACATAATACTTTCAGGGTGTCCATTTTACAGAGGAGAATGTAGAGAAGGGTCTATCATGGGCCCAAAGCCATACAGGGGGTACATGAGGAAGCCAAGTTGTGGCTCTGAGCTGTTCCACCCGGGCGGGGCCCTCCCTGTCCTAAGCACATACTATCCAGCAGAGTTTAGGACCTGGCGGAAAGGTAAATAAATGGCAAGACTTGTTTTTAATCTACAGAGGTCTCTGCTAACATTCTGGAGATGATGCAAGCAGGATTAAGAGAGCCTTGAATGATCCCCTCACCTCCACAGCCTTCCTAGCCTGTACAGGTCCAGGACACGTCTCAAGGCATGCCTAATCTCCAGATAGAAACTCCTCTGCCTCAAATTCTGGGCTGGAAAGCTGACATGTCGCTCTTGGCCGCACAATGAGCAGGGACCTATTCCTTTCTCTGCCTTCCTAGCCTGTACTTTCCACCCCAGCTCTAAACTAAAAAATACTCAAAATTGGGCATTTGTTTAGGTCTTGATTTTTACTACCAAAGGCACAGCAAAAGGGTGTGCAAGCTGCTCTGCCAGCCCGGGTGCAGGAAGTGTTAGATTAGCCCGCACCCTGGGGCAATTACGGTCAATCAGTTTACTTCTGCTGCTGCCACTGTGATTAAGAAATGTGCTGAGGTGTATACATATGTCCAAATTTATCAAATTGTATTCTTAAAACATTTGCAGTTTATTGCATGCCAATTATATCTCAATAAAGTTGTTAAAAACAGAGGAAAAGGAAGCTATTATAAAGATTAGGACATGGTCCATGTAAAGCGTATATAGCACTGTTCTTATCACATAGTAGATAATAAATCATTAATAATGAGGTGACTGAGGGGTGGCCGGATAGCTCGGTTGGTTAGAGCGTGAGCTCTCAACAACAAGGTTGCCGGTTCAATTCCCACATGGGCCAGTGAGCTACACCCTCCAGAACTAGATTGAAGACAACGAGCTGCCACTGAGTTTCCAGAGAGGTGGCCGGATGGCTCAGTTGGTTAGAGCGCCAGCTCTCAACAACAAGGTTGCCGGTTCAATTCCCGCATGGGCTGGTGGGCTGTGCCCCCTGCAACTAAAGATTGAAAACGGCAACTGGACTTGGAGCTGAGCTGCATCCTGGAAAAACTCACTGTTCCCCAATATTCCCCAATTAAAAAAAGAAAAAAGAACGAAGGTGACGATAGTGATGATGATGATTTATGACAAAGCTTTGGTGCTTACCCAGGTCACAAAAATTAAAAAATGAAATGCAGTTGGGGCCTTTGGAATACGTGGGAAATCTGGGTAAACTGCCCAGTTTTGTAGATTTGTCCAGAAGGAAAAGGGATTAAAATGACTTACCAGAGCTCATGATGGTGGCAGGACAAGTCTTCTGCAGCTGGGGCTCTGAACTGCTCTGCAGAAAAACAAACACCATACAATGGAATTAATGAATGGCAGGTTCAAGATAAATCCCTATGGCAGGCATTAAAAATGCAAAAGACATATATAATCCTTGATAAAACAGAGCCAAACCAGGAGTCGCTTGGCCAGCCTTCTGGTTATTGGTCAGCTATGTACTAACATGACCTTGGGTACATCACTCAACCTCCTTGGCCTTTTGTCACCCATACTTGGTTTCAATACTAGCCAAGATCTCTTCCAGTTCTAACATTCTATCAAAAATCTCAAGTTACATGAGTGTACATAGGTCAAGGAGAGGGTGAAAGAAAGAAACAAATGTTAAGAGGAACGGTAAAATCACAACACAAACTGATTATCAAAAGTTAATAATAGTAACAAGAACAGCAGCAGCAGCAACAACAAATATAGCTTATTATGCACAGGGAAATGTTCTAGATGCTTTAAAGGTATTGATTCATTTGATCCCCACAAAAACCACCCAAGGTAAGTACTAACATTGCATTAGTTTACTTGGATGAAGAAACCAAGGCACAGAGAGGTGACTAGCTTGCGTGCCTATGCGGCAGAGTTGGGGACAGAACCCCTGCAGCCCGACAGGAAGGCCCAGGCTCCTCGGCACTGCTCTTCTCAGCACTGATATTCAAATAGATATTCGTTTACTACAGTCTCATCCCAAGTCTCCAGTAAACTCTGACCTGCTTTGTCACTACAGTTTCACCTTTCCTAGAATTTTATATAAATGGCATCATAGTATATGTAATTTGTACCTGGCTTCTCTCACTTAGCATAACACAATTTAGCCGCTGGCCACATATGTATGAGTCTACTTCTGGACTTCATTCCGTCCCATTGATCTGTCTCTCCAATAACACATTATCTGGATTACTATAGTTTTATAGTAAATCTTGAAATTAGGTAGTGATGAGTCTTCCTACTTCATTCTTTTTCAAAATTGTTTTGGCTCTTCTATCTAGGTCCTTTGCATTTTTTTTTTTTTTAAGATTTTATTGGGGAAGGGGAACAGGACTTTATTGGGGAACAGTGTGTACTTCCAGGACGTTTTTTTCAAGTCAAGTTGTTGTCCCTTCAATCCTAGTTGTGGAGGGTGCTGTTCAGCTTCAAGTTGTCCTTTCAGTCTTAGTTTTGGAGGGCGCAGCTCAGCTCCAGGTCCAGTTGCCATTGCTAGTTGCAGGGGGCGCAGCCCACCATCCCTTGCGGGAGTTGAGGAATCGAGCTGGCAACCTTGTGGTTGAGAGGCTGAACTCCAACCAACTGAGCCATCTGGGAGGCAGCTCAGCTCAAGGTGCCGTGTTCAATCTTAGTTGCAGGGGGCGGAGCCCACCATCCCTTGCGGGACGCGAGGAGTTGAACTAGCAACCTTGTGGTTGAGAGCCCACTGGCCCATGTGGGAATCGAACCGGCAGCCTTCGGAGTTAGGAGCACGGAGCTCCAACCGCCTGAGTAACCGGGCCTGCCCCTCCTTTGCATTTTCATATGAAGTTTAGAATCATCTTGTTAACCAAAAGCAAAAACAAAAAAGCCCACTGGGATTTTTATTGTGATTACGTTGAGTCTATACATTAATCTGGGGAAAATTAACATTTTAACAATACTGAAGCTTCCAAATCATAAGAATTGACAATCTCTTCCTTTCTGCAGGCCTTCTTCAGTTTCCCTCAGCAGTGTTTCGTAGTTTTTCAAAGTACAGGTCTTACTCATATTTTGAATAGCAAGGTCTAGTTGAATACATCTGAAGGACAATCAAAAAAGGAAGTCTTCAGGCTACGTGCAAACTTGCTATTTAAAGTGTGGTCCACAGACCAGCAGCAGTGGTGTCAGCTGGGAGCTTACTAAAAATGCAGAAACTCAGAGTTGACCCTACCAAATGAACCAGAATCTGCATTTTAACAAGATCCCCAGCTGGTCCCTATGCACTTTAAAGTGTGAGAAACAATGATGTAAAGGAAATCGACTCCCTGGTTCATGAATTCTGTAATAAGAAGGTCAAGGTATGGTCTGAGGGTCTGCACAAGGAGACATGCTTCAGTTTCCTTTTTAACACAAGCACTTGTTTCCTTTCTAGGCAGCTGCCTTGTTCACCGTCCTTGGAATTGACTGACTAGAATGCTCAGGGCAACAAGGAAATCATTCTAAACCGTACACAGCGCAAATCAGCAGTACCTTTGCCTCTGTCACTGTCAACTACACCTGAGACTATCAGTGACCTTCAACAGCCCCTCAGATCATTCTCTACGTGGTGGAAGCATTTGTCCTCTGTGTGTTCTGTACGCCCCAGTGGTTTCCAATCCTGGTTTTATGATACCTCAGTTTGCTTCTCAGGACCAAAACGGCTGTTGTGATATCATCCATTTTTATTTTTAAAATAATTTTAGTAATCAATTTTATTACGTCACAATTTTATTTACTCCACTTTTAAAGTATGAGGGAAGAAATGTTATTGATTCAAGCATGGAGTCAGCGTAACAGGAAGTACTTTTATTGCTTTACAGTCCTTTCTACCGTTATCTACCCGTGTAAATAGCACTTATATAGTTGTAAACATAATGTCTTGACAGTTTTGTGTTCTAATTTTTAAATTAAACCTTTCATTAACATTTTCCTGGATTTTCACAGTCATGATATCCATCACTTTACTGGCTATATAATATTCCATAGTAATAACACTCCTTAATTCATTTACCAATTCCCTCTGTATAGTTTAGTTTAATTCATCTTACTTTTAAAAATAAGTACATAGCACAATAGCATTCTTAGGCAGAGGAAGAGATGAATGGAAATGTCTTATAAACCAAACACAAAGGATGCCTCGATTCACATGATGAGTAATCACTATCGTATGTGGGTAGCCCTTTGCACATTTTGTATTTTTCAATATAGATGTTAGTAATTTCTAAGTGTCAACCCCACTCTTAACTTACAAACTGATCTAAAGTACACATGGTCAGGAATAACATCCAAACTACTATCACTTGGCCATAAATGTCCAACGAGCACAGTAGATGCCAGCTGTAGCACTTTTTCGGAGCCCCCCTCCCTATGCTAGGCGTTAACCATTCAGTGGATGGATTGTAAAATGGTGGGTGGAGAATGGGCCCAGGGTGGTAGGACAGTATTTCGATATGTTAAGAACAAGTATGACAGTAGGAGGTGACAATGACAATGCATAGGTGAGTACCAGCTCTGCACGCAATGATTTTTTGAGTAGTAGGTTCTGCAGCATGTAGAAACAAAGATGCAATGGGTAGTTTAAAATAAAAACTGCAGCAAGAATGGCAGTGGCAGCTGTGCCAAGGATGGAGGCCAGTGTCCAGTCCTCACCAGTGGTGGCAACAGCAGCGACATCCGATCCAGACTATTTCAGGGCCTGATTTTGGCTCTGATTCCAGCCAACTCAGCCTCCTTGAATTCCTGCCCCTGTTCTGAGTGCCATTCTCCAGCCTCCCATAAACTCTCAACTACCCAAGATCTTGCCAATAATCCCTTTTCAGTTTGAGTTAACCAGTGGTGGTTTCTGGTCCTTTGCAACCCAAGAACCTTGACCAGCACAGAGGAGGGGAAGGAGGGCATCCCAAAGGTTTCACTGGGAAAGAAGAATCTTCATTCCTCTTTCCTGCAGAAAGGCCAGCCAGATTTGAATCCCATGGGGCTCAGCAAATGATTTTGTCTCTACAACCTAAAACGCTCAGTCAGGGCAGCAAGGGTGCATCCAGGCAGCTGCGCAAACTGAGCCCTGCCCAGAAGAACGCTGAGACTTTGAAAGTCAGAATCCAGTCCCTGCAGTTTATTTGGAAATAGTACAAGCTATTGTAATCATATGTAAAACATGAGAGTTTATTTTACATAAAAACCTCTGACACTTAATATTTATTTAAAAACTACGCTATAAAGAGCTTGATTTGGTTGAGAACATGATGGCACCTCTTTGGAATTTCTCCCATGTGTCCCCTTCAAAGCAGGCAGGCACCTTTGGGTACAAGCCAAAAAGATGAACAGTGCCATCTAGTGGCAAAACTGGACAAGCTATCCCACAGTGGGTTGCAGGAACATACAGTGTCACAGCTTGGGTGGGCCGATGAGGGTCAAGCGGCCATTCCACCCCTTGGGCTTTCGGACCTACCGTACTTGGTCAAAGCGCCACAGAATCAACACAGACATTCCACTAGCAGAACAAGATGTGAAGTAGCCAGATTGGTTAAGAATGCAGCAGGATAATTAACGGTTCTGCATGGCCCCTCCCTAATTCCACGACCCTATAATTCTGAGATGACACAGAGTGAATAATGACTAAAAAGCAAAAGTTACACTCCTGTTCCAGCTGAAATAGGATCCAATAACTAAATATGGGTTGTTTGTTGGGGAAGGAAAGAAGATCCTTATATGGATGGTTCGGGGATATATGACTAGGGAGGAACTGAGTTTGTAAAAGTGAATGCAAGGTCCAGCAAAGATTCTTGAAAGAGAATGAGCCTTGGCTGACCTCTCAACATCGCACACTTTAGCTTCTGCTATGTACAATGATGTTTTGCCTCCATAGTTCCCTCCTAACCCCAACACACACATACACAAGATTGTTAAGTTACCGGAGAGGAAACACTGTGTCATCGTCAGGACGAAGCACAGGATTGAGCAGTGGGTGCTCAGTCATGAACTTTGCCCTTGTCTCTGTTTAGCCTTCAAAACCCAACTTGGGAGTCTTATCTTCAAGATAACCAGACCCTCTGTAACTCCACTATAGCCGCTTTAAAGGAAGCGAGCTCCTCATTCTAACCAAAGCCTGGTTATACTCTAGCTTTGAAATCCAATCCGGGACTTGAAAAGAACAGAGACAACTCACAAAGCCTTATTGCTTTAAACTTTGCTGATCTACCAACAAAGCTACATTTCTCCAATTTTTGACAGCTCATGCTCTTCTCAATCTCTATTAATGTGATTTCTCTTCAAATGTACTCTCTACATTATTGGAGACGGTGCAGTAGGCTCTTCAGAAAGCCAGAAAGGATAAACACTGAGTCACTAACACATCCTTTCAAGGGGAGGAAGTTAGGATAAACTCGACCCTGACATAAACTTCAGTCTGGAATTCCGTGACATGGCTGGGGGCTCAGAACAAGAAGCATAAGATTTCTGTGAAAAGACTGATGCTTCTAGAGAGGGAGCAATAGGAAAATACATCAGAAAGGCCACCCCCCCACCCAACGTCCTCCCATTTCCTCCTGGAGTCCCTCCAACACGGTTTCCGTTCTAACCAATTATGTGAAATGGCCTTCAGAAAGGTTTCCAGTGCACACATGGCCAAACCCAATGATTTTTGCACTGATCAGGGCCTCACTGACCTTTCCACTGAATTTAAGACAGTTAACTCCTTCTTCCTCCCATAAACACTTTCTGGTGCTGATTATTAAGTATCACTGTGGACTGGTTTACCCTGGGCCAAGAGGATCCTCCTTCTAGAAACGGGTTTCTGTGGTTCTAGGAGTTTAAGAGCTAGAGGACCCTGACTGGGCCTCATTCCTTTCCAACTACACACTCACTCCCTTGAGGATTTCATCTGGAATATTAGAACCAGAAGGATCCATGCAGGTTACCTAGCCCATTTTCATATTTTTCCACTTGTATTAGAAGGGTCTTCCATGAGCCCCGTCAGGCCATGGTGCAGGAACCCTCCCACCCCCGCCCCACCTCTAAGTTCAACCAGGGTAGCTGTGCTTTTACTGATTTCAACCATTTATATTTCCTGAGCTTTCTTACATAAATGGGCTGTGGCTACAAAAAAAAAAAAAAAAAAAAAAAAAAAAAAAAAAAAAAAAAAAAAAAAAAAAAAAAAAAAAAAAAGAGTTTGTAAACCAGAAATGTAACTTATCCCTTATTATGTGGGTACAAAAACAGATTCAGAAAGTTTCCCTTTGTCTTGCTTTATATTCCTTCTATTAAACCTACTTCCCCTCCTATCCCTCTTCAACTTCCTCAGGGTACCTTCAGCCTTTGGCCTCTTGGCAGCGGATACTGAATTCCAGATGAGAATCAGCCCTCCACAGCTGACGGACTGGACAGTACCATTTCCCTCCTTAGAACCTGTCGATTTTGTCCCCTTATTCACCGGACAATGCAAAGTTCTGATAATCAGCTACCAGGACCAGCAGAGCCCATTACTCACCTCTCCTCACCTTGCCTTCCGGATCTTTGCTTTTTCAATCAGGCCTCACATACGAAGCCCACTAGACAGGAAGCACCTTCCAGCAGGGCAGGGTCTTGCTCATCTCTGTATCCTAACATCTAGCAAGAGGCCTCATACAGAGTAAGCACCCAGTTAATACTGGTGGAGAGTATCTGACCCTTGCACATGTCTGATTGCATTGTTTTCTCCTCTTTTTCTTGCCACCCCCTCCACCCAACACCTGATAAGTTGCCTACTCTTGTCAACTCTTCCATCTTCATGACTCATACATCCCAGCAACCTCTGCTTTTCCACCCATACACTCACCATTCTATTCCATCACCTCATTCCTAGACCATTACAATGGCCTAATAAGTCTCCGAATTGCCTTATATAGACTGTGTACTGCCACATTCTGACTTAAGCAGTGAAAGAGTTTCTGGGTCAAATTTTAATGGGGGTAAAAAAATCTATGGGGCCCCTATGAGCTCAGAAGTGTTGGATGGGAAATACAGGGCAAAAGGGGGACAAAAGCAGTGACGCTCCTAGGACAGATCCGATGATACCATTCAAACCTCATTTCTTTAGCACCTACTATGCACCAGGACAGCGCTTGGCCCAGAGGACACCAGCATGAATCAGACATGGCTGCTGTCATCGAGGCTATCACAGAGTTGTAAGGTGACAGACATAGCCCATTTCAACATAGTACGATGGGTAACCCTTCTGCTCGCAACCTGACCTAAGTGTCATGGAGTGCAGAAAGAAAAGGAGTAAATTCTGCATGGGAGAGAGAATCAAGGAATGAACAAACATTAAAAATTTTAAACATTCAATGGTATACCTTCTAAAATCACCTCAAATATCACACTTTGGGAAACACTGGTCTAAAAATTCAAGTCCAAATTCTTTAACATTCCAGAAGGCCCTGTAAGATGAAGGTTCCAATGACTTTTCCAGGCTCATCTCCCCCATATACTCAATAAACCCTAAGCTCCATGGGTATCATATTTGTCATTTCTACTGAATCCTCACCAGATTTCCCATTTCCAGGTCGTTAATCTCATTATTACTTCCTACTAATGTCCTTTCACTCACCTCCCCTAGCCTTAAGGCCAATCCCAGTAGCCAGATCCACTTGCCCCACAAAAGCTAAAGGTTTTGGTTTTGGTTTAATTTTGTCTTTAATCCCTATTAAAAGTCATGATAATAAGAAACTCGTTTTAATAAGACATATTTAATCACAGAATTCAGAAATCCTATGTCCAAGCTCCCACTAAAATCATCACAGTCTCACTCCAGGCCCATGCCAGAGAAGGGTCATTTCCAGAACTAGAAAGTTAACTACCAATAAATCTGCAATCATTTTTTACCTTTTATACTTAAATGGAGTCTCTAAATCAACATACAAAGTTGATTCTGCCAAGAATTGGCAACAACCAAAATACAGCCCCAAAACAGTTTCAAGTCTTACAAATGCAATATTATTTGCACTTCAGACAATATAATTTAGGTGACAACTTGTAATCATATATTATTTATATATTAAAATGCATGGTTTGTAGCAAGCATAATAGAGGGTTAATATCCTTATTTTACAGTATACTTATACTTACTGCCAAGAAAAAGGTTAAAACGCATGAAGAAATAATTCCCTGAAGAAAAAAAATGCAAATAAACAAATCTATGAGAAAATGTTCATTTGACCTAATTAGTTAAAAAAAAAAGATTCAAATAATAACTAACCATTTTTTCCACTTCCTAAATTAGCCCACAAATTTAAAAACACTAATACTCAACATGGACAAATGCAAAGATGTTGACATTTTCCTATGTAGTCAGTGATAGATACTGTAAATCATTATCACTTTCAGCGTAATGTATCAAGAGCTATGTACTTCACACCCTTTGTGCTTTAGGGGAATCTAGCCTGAAGAAAGAACCCCAAATGACAATAAAGCTAAACAGACAGAGATGTTATTTATAACACCTTTATTAATAATAGTGAAAATCTAGACACATTCTGGTTATTCAGTGACTGAGGACCAATTACATGGTCACCCACCTCTGGGTAGACTGTTGAACAGTTATGAAAATAATAGTTATGTAGACCGCACAACATGAGAAAAGACTTCCCATAAGATTGGTAAATAAAGCAGGGTGTAGGTATGTGTGACATTTGTGATTCTAACTATGTAAAGAACAAAACACATGCATATATTTGAAAGGAAATGTGCCCATATTCTAGTAGTAATGCAGTCGTGTGGAGTTACAGCTAACTTTATTCCATTTCTAGTTTCCAAACTATTTATATTGCAGTTATAATACATTTCTTTTGTAATGAAACGTAATTTTTTTTAGCTCATCCCTGGCATTTGATATGTAATTGTGTAATCTTTAGAAATTTCAGGAGAAAATTCTAGGAGACAAGCTTAAAACAATGCCACTAACAATCTCGTTCATTAGAACACGGCGGGCCTGCATGATGTAATCTTCTACAGAACTAATGGCAAATACCCCAAATGTGGAATTCCAACATTAATCACCAGTGATTGTTTTTGTTTAATGAAGCCAAGCTACTCCCCTGCAATGTCTTATGAGGACGGGGGAGCGGGGGGTCAATAAAACGACTAGAATGTTCAGCCAGATTTCCTAAAGAAGCAATTGCATCAAAACGTTTCATCTTAAAATAGTCAGTAGGGGCTGCCAGGTGACAACACACACACAGTACACCACTGCTCCCTAGGTCTGCTCACTGCCAATTCCCTGCTCCTAACCCAACTTCATGGCATTCCAGAGCCCTGAGCTCCTTCTCAAACTCTTTATATGTGAAACTCTGGGCACACAAAGTTTCTTAAACACGCATTGTTAACCAAGACAAGTCTTAAATACAAAAACTGGCCCATTTATATTTCCCAAATATGGCTATATCTACGGAGCCCAAACAAAGCTGTCTAATTGCAGCATCCAGTACATTTGGAACCCTCCACTTAGACCATCTAGATAATTCAAACAAGGGCAGATTCCCAAATCCATTAGATAAAAGCGGAACATCTTAGCTCTGTTTAAATTGTAAACACATAACCTCAAACTCATAAAGATGAGCCCAGGATACAGATGATGCCTTTTTTCTGAAGTGAGCAAGGCCCCTTGCCTACCTGTAGAGATGCATGAACGAAAGCATTTTGAAGTCTCAGGAGAGCCCAGGCTGGGCCATATGCCATGATACAGGTAAAGGAGACTTAAGATGTTACTGTGTGTGTCTGAAAAAAAATCTTAAAATGCTGAAAAGGGGTCTGTTAGAGCTTGAGAATGGGAAAGAAAGGTGGGTTTGATATGGCAGGCGAGGTGTCTACGCTTACAGACAATCCATAGTTCAACTTTTCTCTTATACCACAACATTCCTAAGGCTGCGTATTTACCACATCATATATCATACAGACATCTGCAGTGCAGGCCCATACCATGCTCAGGAATGAGGGAACACAAGTTCCATTCAGTAAAAAGACTTGGGGTCTTTTGCAAATACATAACTTAAATGCCTCAGTTCACAATGCTGGCTTATTCAGGAATTGCTTGTTTTCCTTAGGAAGTTTTGAAGTTTTACTGAAAGTATATTAACCTAGCAAAAGGCCAATATGAAACACTGAAAACATTATCGTTGCTAAGAAAACCTCTCTTCCTGGTGGCATTTATTTAATAACTGAGGTGGAACACACACAGGCCCAAAATCAATAACCCCTGAACTCAGGCATTGGTGCCGAGGACTGCATTGATCATTAATGCCTAACTGTAATAAACGTGAGACCCCGACTTCCATCAATCATGCAGTGAATTATATGATATTAGTGAGTTTTCTCTGTTCTCTTCATTTTTATCTTATACTGATTTTAGGCAATTTTTAAATATAGAAATTTAAATAGAAAAGCTACATCCAACCATTTGAGAATACAGTGCAAATTTCCAAAATGGGTTTTCTTCAAAATAACTTAAAACCACTAAAATATTCATATAGTGCCACGCTCATAGTAAACACTCAATAAAATGTATTTAAAAAAAAAATCTATGTTGTCTCTCAGACCAGACTACCTGGAAATAGGTTGGCATCTATTATATATTTATATAATAAATAAAAATTATACACACACACACACTTCTGACTTCATTTGCTCTATGTGTATCCAACTGTATCAATAATCACTTTGAACATCAATGCTCTACGTGAACCACTTAAAAGACAGTCAGAGTGGATCACAAAACAAGACCCAACTGTATATTATCTATAACAAACTCACTTTAACATAAAGACACACATGATTTAAAGCAAATGGATGGAGAAAAATAGACCATGCTAACAGTTGCTATATGTGCTTGGTGGCTTTGTGAAAACAAACAAATAAACAAACAACAACAACAACAAAACAGGGTCAGAAGAATTGGATCTGAATCCAAACTCTGCCAAAGCCCTGAGCTCCTTCTCAAATTCTTTATATGTACAAAGTTTTTATGGGCACACAGTTTCATTTCTGCCAGGGATGTGCAAATTGGGAAATCCCTTATTTCTCAGCCTCCATTTACTCATGTACTAAATTAATAAGGTGCTTCCAAGATTAAATTTAAAAATATATATGAAACACTGTAAATAGTGTTATAAAAGGAAAAGTATTCTAGCCGAGAAGATGCCAGTCTAGTCCTGTTACCCTTTATTAATTGCGTTACCAGAATGAGGAATATAATCACTGTATATTTTATCATGAGGTTAATATTACCAATACTCACCAGGACAAAATGTCAGGTTTAACCAACTGAAGTAGTATCTAAGCTCTAAGACATCCATCCGTCTCTGGCTCTACCTTTCTATGCAAAGCCAGGCAATGAAAGGCACTCCCGATAAAGGCATCATGTTTTGAGAGACTTTGAAGTTGCTCTCTCTTTAAGGTCAGGTCTCAAGGAACCAAATATTCGTACAAATACCCATCTACCCATCTATTGTGCATGCATTCTGGGCAGGCCCTGGGCTCATGCTTCAGAACAGAGCGGAATTATCTCTGTTTCCTAAATGCCGACTGAACCACCCACTTCACACGTCATTTCTTTTTTTCTTTCTTCTTTTTTTTTAATGGGGAAGGGGAACAGGACTTTATTGGGGAACAGTGTGTACTTCCAGGCCTTTTTTCCAAGTCAAGTTGTTGTCCTTTCAATCTTAGTTGTGGAGGGCGCAGCTCAGCTCCAGGTCCATTGCTAGTTGCAGGGGGCGCAGCCCACCATCCGTTGCGGGTGTCAAACTGGCAACCTTGTGGTTAAGAGGACACGCTCCAACCAACTGAGCCATCCGGGAGCTCAGCGGTGTTCAATCTTAGTTGCAGGGGGCGCTGCCCACCATCCCTTGCGGTACTTGAAGAATCGAACCGGCAACCTTGTGGTTGAGAGCCTTGTGGTTGAGAGCCTTGTGGTTGCTGGCCCATGTGGGAATCGAACCAGCAGCCTTCGGAGTTAGCAGCACGGAGCTCCAACCGCCTGAGCCACCGGGCCGGCCCCACACGTCATTTCTAATCTGCAGAACTGTCTAAGGTTTCTATACACATTTTGCACATGGAGATGCTGAGGCTCAGTTAAACGTGAAAGACACTTTGAAAGGTCTTGCAGAAGAAGTAAACAGGACAGCTGGAGTGCGTGGCTCCCCAGCCCGTGCTGTTTTCCACTCTCTGACATGGCCTCACACAAAAAGTCACCAAATAGTCCCCGCTGGAAGCAGGATGCTCCTATATATGAAGGTTGTTCAGAGAATACACAGGCGTAACAAAGAGAGGTGGGTAATTTTAGGGGGCACTTTTATTCAGCTGTGGTAATGAAATAATCCAATTTATGTACGAGGGTAAGAGGGTACATTCTACTCAGAGACCTTACATTCTACTTAGGGAGAGAAGACTAACAGCCTAACAACATTGATGAGTCACTAAAGGGAAGAGTACCTGTCGTGCAGGGGACCCTGCTTGCTGCGCCATGTGTCATGCGGGGCGGCCTGCAGGGTCTCCGGTCCCACTCCCCACATAAGAACGCAGGACACGGTGAGGCCAAAAAGGAACACCCACGGAGCCATAGGTAGGGGAGTCACACCACTATACTCTCGCTGGCGGCTGGGTTGGAAACACAGGAACCAGGAGCCACACAATTCTCAACCCTCACTGTGCCGCTTGCAGGCTCAGCCACCATCTTCTTGCTAGCTCCCCCCTTCTCTTCTCCTTTTGCTAGCCTAGCCACGGCAGTTATATTCATGGCTAATGGCTCACTGGGTACAGCTGACGGCCAACTAGCCACAGCTGCTGGCCATTTGATCACAGTTGATGGCCATTTACTACCTGAGCCAGCACCTTTCTATGTGAGGCTGAGAGCCTGGAAACTGCTTTTTGGGGCTCTGTCCCCACAGTACCTGCAGACTACCCTCCACTGGAGGAATGTGCCCGTCAGGAGACTGCCACGCTGCAAGGCTCACCTGGGGAAGACCCGGGAACATGCTGACAAAAGCACCCTTTTCTGAATGCTTAAAAAAAAAAAAAAACCCTGTAACTTCTCTACAGGGAGTGTTCACTGGGGGAGGGTAAACTGAACAAGGTTATACACGGCGTTTTCCGGCAGCCGTTAGGAAACAACGATACCCACCACACCCCTTTACCCACGTACATCTTTAGAAATGGGCAGAGAAACTCTAGAATAAGTGTCAACTGGACTTCAGTTGCTGCTCTGCCTCTTACTAGACGCAGGATCTGCGGTTAATCCGTGAACCTTGCTAAGCCTCAGTGTCCTCATCTACAAAATGGGAAAAACAACCGGCATCAGTGTCAGTGCTGTGCTGGCGTGAAACGAGGTCAAGAGCGTCGTGGGGACGGAGCCGGGAGGGCCGCGTCCAGGCTCTCGGCCTCCCGTGGAAAGGTGCTGGCTCAGGTAGTAAATGGCCATCAACTGTGATTGGAGGGCCATCAGCTGTGGCTAGTTGGCCGTCAGCTGTAACCAGTGAGCCATTGGCCACTAATATAACTGCCGTGGCTGGGCTAGCAGCAAATGGGGGCTAGCAAGAAGATGGTGGCTGAGCCTGCAAGCGGCACAGTGAGGGTTGCGAACAGTGTGGCTCCTGCTTCCTGTGTCTCCAACCCAGCCGCCAGCGAGAATGTAGTGGTGTGACTCCCCTGTCTATGGCTCATGGGTGTTCCTTTTTGGCTTCACCATGCCCTGTGTTCTTAGGTGGGGAGTGGGAGCTGAGACCCCGCACGACACCCCGCACGACACACATCAAGCACCTATCACAGTGTTAGAAAGTCCGCAATAAACTGTAGCTGCTTTCAGCACGATCGGCAGCAGCAACAGCATCTGAGGGTGAGGCTAAAAACTCCTGAATCCTCAGCTGGTTCCTCTGAGTAGCTGCAGATGTTCTTTTTCAATGACAGGGAGGCTAGTCTTTTCAATTAAAAGAACAGCCTCAGCTCTCCTTTCCAAGAACTTACTATACCTACTTCCTCTCCCTCCTGAAGTTATGTGGCCTGTCTTTCCTCAACAGCACAATCCCTTCTATAACTCCACTTCCCCTTAAGAAGCGCAGAAACTAATCCACTTTCACTCAACAGTTAACACTCATGGATTTACATCTGAAACTTGTCTCCCCCGTCTTTGGCTATTAACAAGCTGTTGTCCTCACGAAGTGCCCAAGCTGAAGTTTTCAAGGTGGTTTGCACACAGGTAGTGCTTAGTACACAGGACACCATAGGCCCAAGTCTGGCTCAGTTGGTGGAAAGGATTTGCACTGAAGAGTATATGCAAGTAACACTGGCCAGATAAGGGCCTCGAATGCCAGGTAAAGGCACTATGCTTGCTTATGTCAGGCTATAGAACCCAAGGTAAGCTCTTTAGAAGTTTCCTGATTCAAGATGAACCTGATTGAGGCATGCAGGATGGACTACAGAGGAGGGGACACTGGGGGCAGGTGTGGGGGACCATATGAGCTGAGGCCACGCCACACAGATAGCATTGGTAACTAGTGATTTTTATCAGATACCACCCGTTGACACAACCAAAAAGAATTTCCCTCAACCATATTCCCTTCTCCACCCAGGAAAAAAGCTCCCAGCAAAACTTGCCCAGCAAAAGCTTTGGTTGTGAAAAGCTCCCCAGAGGCCTTGATTACAGCGACCACAGGGGACAATTTCTACATTTGTCTTGTCTTGCTTATTCGTAGCAAAAACTGCTGCTCAGAGAGAATCTGATTTCCGAGCTCACTGCTTAAATCTCATTCTGCCACTTTTGCCTACAGCGAATCTTTTTTTCTGCCCAACTGCCTTGGTGGCTGACAGCATAAAATTATCAGAAAATAAAAGGTGTCAGTAATCCCTTAGAACTCAACGAAGCCGACTAGCGTAGAGACACTACAATAGCAACCACTAACATAGAATAAAAGATGACAGAGTCGGGGATGCTTAAGAGATCATTTTCAAACTAATGTTAAAGTGAACAGTTCTCAACACAAAATGACCTTGTCTCCATAATTCACAATTTATATAAATACAGCATAAGACACTGGAATAAAAGAGCTGTGTGTTCAATTAAAGTTACTATAGGATTGTGGGGGAAGGATGGGATGATGACACTATGCAAAACAGGAATTAAAACAGCACTAACTTCCCTGCTGGGGCCAAGCATTTACCCAGGTAGCTCAGTGCTTGGCGTACAGTAATAACCAAACAAACAATTGTGTGCTGATGTAATTGGTTTATTTCCCATTTGTCTGGTTCTAATTCCAAAAATGAGGGGAGTCAGAGGTGGGTGGCAATCCTGGTTAATACAAAGCTCTAATTAGTCACTATTTTACTATCACAACAATTCACTGGGATTATGCTTGAAGGAGGTGGGGCACTGCTAGGAATGAAGGCTTTCTGCCTTGGGCAGAGAAAACACAAATCTTGTGGTGATCCGATCCAGCACTCCGCAATGGTACAGAACTTTACAGGTAACAGAGCAGCAGTGCCCTTGGCTATCTGCACTGGGGGTGGCGGGGATGGGAGAGGAGGGGGAGAATGGACCAGGGAGGAAGGGAGACAGGCAGGCAGTCTGTCTTTAAGGTTTCATGGAACCAAAGGACTCAGAGCATCATAGAATTTCAGGGCTGCAAAGGACCAAAATTTCCAAATGTTACAAGCCTTGAAGTCCTGACACTGAGATGAGAAAAACGTGATATCCAGGCATATATCCTGCCTGAAACAAAGAACCCCCACCCTGCCAGGCTCTTCCAACAGGACAAGGGGGGAAGCCAAGTCAGCAATAGATGGTACAGATACTAAGACTGCAGTCCTTCTGTGCTTTCTAGAAGCTAAGCTCCCTGAAGACAGGTGTTTGTGACCGTAAGTCACAAGAGCAATAAAATGTTATTCTAAGTTGCTTTTAAAAGTTTCATTGTGACATTCTCTTCCTATTTAAAAAAAAAAAAGCAGCAGTAGAAAATTAAAATCTAAGGTTTCATAACACAAATGTCTCTAAAACAAAAGTCTGAAACCTTATATACAAGGTTGGAGAATGGCTTTCTCCTCTTTAAAAAATAAATCATTAATCAAAGGCAACTTCACAATCAAATACTCTTTGGTGCTTCTGAACGCATTAATTCATTCAATGAAAGTTCACCAAATGTGAGGCATTGAAAAATGAGTGGATTTTCTCACTCTTTAAATTTATAGTATGTCTTACATATCTGAAAAATCAACCTATCAAAAATTCTAACAGAGCATTTTAAGGAGACTGCAGAGATGGGGTAAAGAATAAGGGTCCCATACAACAATCTCCCCTACCCTTTAAGTACGCAACAAAAATCCATCATAGAAATGTAACTTGAACTCTTGGGTGGGTTCCCAATCTTCTTAAAAGGAGCTTTGGTATTTCTGGAGTTTGGTGAATATTCTACATTTCTGGAGGAAATTCAGCATAAGAAGCACATAACTGTAGACTTTCTTCCTATCTGTTTAATAATAAAGGTGTAAAAATAAATGTCTTTTGTGAAAATGTGAAGTCTAAATAAATACACTAGACTATAAGGGGAAAAAACTAAAATATAAGCTTAAAACTCAAAAACAGAAATGAAAAATGAACCCTCAGCATGATCATGAAGCATTTCAAATTCCTATCTGCTAATATCAGAGCCCTAAAAATTAATTGGCAAATTTCAATGCGGAGAATCAGGTGCAGTGGGGCCTTGGGTCGCCTGAAATACGGGAAGACTACGCAGTTTGCCAACATGCTCTGCTAAACAGTGGAGACCAACTAGCACACGGGGGACAGACAATCCCAGGGACTCCAAGTTACATACAAGTGTGATTGAAAACACTCACATTCCTACTGCCCTGCTGGTTACACCAAAGTCCAAAGAGAAGGGAGGGAGGGGCAGGCAGCCTTAGGAATGTGCCCTAGACACTGCTCACCAGACGAGAACTAGCTGGAAAGGCCCTTTCTTGGAGTCGCCCGGCAGGCGGCAGTTACTCAGAACATGACCAAGCAGCAGAATCCTTCCAGTGGGGTGCCAGACGGGGAAACCCTTCCCTGGCCACTCAGCTCAGCTCCCTCATTAAATTCAGAGTGAAACCAGCTGCCGGGAAAGGCAAAGGGTGACCCAGCCATGGCTCTGGAAATTCCTAGCAAATAAAATAAATGGAGTGCCTGGGTCACGGGAGCTCAGAGCTCACCGTGCCAGAAGGGAGATTTCAGGCAATTCATTGTAAGGAAGACATGGAAATCATCCTTAGAGTGTTGCTCTGCTTCTAGCTGGAAATAAAGTATAGTTTGTCTATAGGATGTGTTGGGTCCACATTCCAGTCCCCTGGGCCCCTCTGCCATCAGGGAGGGAGAGCAGATAGAGGAAGGTACAGGCAGACCGGTATGGAGTCACCAAAGACCAGCAAAACCATGTGCATGAAGAGTAGACCAATGTTTCTCAACCCAAACAATATTTCAATAGGAGAAAAGAAAAAGATGAATTCTTTACAAGAATTATTAAAATTATATAGATGGAAACACATCTAATATTCTTTACTGAACAGAGGTTAAAAAGTTTTATTTAAATCTCATTTCATTTATTTTCTCTGTCATTGAAATCTACACAAATGACATGAAGAAATTATATTTAAATATGGATGTTATGGGAAATCACTTTTAAAGCCAAAGAAATTTTAAGATAATCAAAGTGCTTGTTTCTCTCCTGTCCTGATTTTTCTCCCCTTAAAGATAAAGATACATCTGTAATACAGAATATGGTAAGACACAAACTGACCCATCTTTGGCTTTAATTTCATTACTTTAAAAGCCAAAAATGCTGCATTGTGTAACTTTGTGGTTGGAAGATCCTATTAAACCAACATTGTCTTTTTGTGGCATACTGGCTATTGTCTTAACTTTTACCCCCAAATAAATTATATTTATTGAATTAAATATTTGGTTTTAACCCATGACATGAGGTAACATTGGGTCTCTCTCTTCACCCCTTTTCCTCCAAATGTAGTAATTTCTTCCAAATTTACTGTTTTAAAAATTCACAAATGACTTCATAATCAATGATTTTTTTCCCCAATGTAAGTTTTCTTCTTGTGGATATTGAGAAAGTATCTTCAAGTTACTACTCGCAATGCCCTTGTCCACGTGGATGAATTGGAAAATTCAGAAAAAAGCACTTTAAAACTTACACGTACAGGTGTCCCTCAACTAAATGTTTAACTTATACTTCAATTTTCATTATAAATTTGAATGCTCTGGATTTCAAAATATTTCAATTCAGATAACAAATAATCTTTGTGACATGTTCCTGCTGTACCAGAGGGTCTCAAAAGCTGCACTGATCACCTGGGGAGACAATTTTTAAAAATGCAGACGACAGGTTTTCCTCCTAGATGTGTTGATTGAGAAGGTCCCAGGGGGCCCTAGAGTCTGCATTTCTGGCACCTCTGGTTTAAGGCCAGCCACACTTTGAGAAACACTGGTCAAAAGGACCAAGTCACTGGACACCGAGTATTAAAGCCCATAGCTCAACCGCAGTGCTTTACACAAAGCTGTAAATGATCATGAATTTGTTGCATCACTTTAAATAAAATTTACAATTTGCACTGATTGTGTCAAAATTTCATTTAAGCAGGGAGACAGTTTCTTCCTTTTTTCCCTGCGAAATGTTCCCAGTGAATAAAAAATGTGCAAATGTAATTCCATTTGCAGGGCCTGCCAGGCACTACTGCTGCCCCATCTGCACACAGTCTGGCACAGGGCTTCCAAATGAGAAATTTACTGGGAGCACACTCATCTATCAGCTCAAATACTTCATTAGTGCATGTTTGAGAAAGCAAAGAATTCAAATGTACATGAAATTTAGAACTATTTCACATCATGATCCATAAGTGACTATAACCTTAAAAAAAGGAATATATTTTGACACACTTGATGCCATCTAAAAAGCAAATATTTATTTTTTAATTTCACAGGCTTTCATTTCTAATAGTCCATTAATACTATTTATTTATCCTATTATATTATTGTAAGGGAGAAGTTTTCATTTTGTATCATACTTAAGCTCCCAACTTCTCAATGTGTTTCCACTAGAGTCTCATTAATTATTCAGCAACAAAAAATAGTTTCTTGTGAAAGCAGTTGGAAAAGCAATTAAAACCCCAAAATTCAAAAATGGTTATTCAAGTATTGAGTTCTTTTTTAGAAGAATCCCTTTTTCGTCTCATTCTGAGTGTAGTTTTTAGATGTAACAGGCTTTATTTTTAAAAACATGTTTTAACGTACAAAAGAAGTATAAGCATAGACCTAAACATTTGAAAATTAAAGAAAAAGATTCATAATGTCACCACCCTAACTACCTCTTCATCTACAGGGCCAAACTTCCACAAACAGCACTCAGACCCCACAAACTTGTTTCTGGTCCCGGGGAACTGCAAAGTATTCAGGATTATATCACTCTGCTCCATGTAAACTTTTTTAATTTGGGCGGGGGGGACCCACACACTCAAGTTCTGCTACTCATTTATTTTGAAAGGTAACCAAATCTGATTTCCCCTAATAAATAAAATGCAACTGTTGTTATTATCAAGAGCTCCTCTTTTAAGCACAAGCACTATGCTTGTTATGTATTTCATTTAATCCCAGTAAGTTTATGACGTACGGACTGTTGCTACCAATTTAGAAAGGAGGCAATGGTTCCATGTCTTCTCCAGGATCACACGACCAGGATTCGGTGGAATTGTGAAGCAAAACCTGATCTATCTGACCTTAAATCCCAGGTTCTAACTACGACCTCACACTACAAAGAGGTGTCTTGCATCGCTTTGCATTTGCCTTCCTTTCCCTCTCCTGCTCATTTTCAAGACATCTTTTCATTGCATTCGTTTTTATGGTAAGAGAATGTGCCCAACAAATGAGCCTTTCTGAAGCGTCTGCTTAGTGCGAGCTACAGAGATGAACACTATCGCTGCCCTTGAGAGCCTTACAATCCGAGCCCTGGAGGGTGCTTACAAGGTAATGGCTTTTTGTTTTTGTTTTGTTTCAATGCCACGTGATGCCTGGACAATGTCTGCTACTGACTGACGGTGAACAGACACTTGGACTGAGGCCTGTGAGTAGATACAAGTGACCCCTTTGGTCCATGAAATGAACTGACAGCTAGTTAAGAACTCTTCACACTGCACACTGAGCATTTCACAGTATGAATTCCAAAACTGGAATGTTTTGGTTCTGCAAATGGAGACATTAAGAAAAGGAAACATTAGTTTAAAAGTAAAATCAAGTTTTGGAAAATCTGAATAAAAATTTATGAAAGCTTTTCATAGCTATGACATTGGGGTCACCCTCCAATTCCAAGTAGTTGTTTTGAGGCCAGCTGTTTATTCCCTTGACGTGACTCTTGCTGACTGAAGTGGCAAAGATATCCCAAGTTCCAGTAAACATGTGGCTCTTTTTAGCACTGGCAGGAGCACTGGAGGGGAGCTGGCGGGTTTTGGCCAAGCTTCAGCTACTGTCTTAACAGAGAAGCAGTATGCCTCAGGGTCCAGCAAGGCAGTGACAGGTAATCAAGGTGGGAGAACCATAAGGAAATGGGTCAATATAGCTGGCTTATGGCCACTAACCCTCAACAATCCCATGCTTTCCTCTAATGAGACAGGCCTACTGCCTCTCACTACGCCTGCCCTCACCTTCCCTTGGCGGCATGGTGATTAAGAATACAGGCTCGATATTAGTTTCACCACTTACTAACTGTATGACCTTGGGCAAGTTATCTCGGTTACTTCATCTGTAAAATGGGGTAAAGGCAGCATTCCTCTCATGTGGCTATGCCAAGGCTTGGTTGGGATAATACAGGCAAAGTACCTGGAAGCACAAAGCCAGGCATGGTGCAAGTGCTTCATAAACGACAGTTGTTGCTCAGGACTCCTCTTTGTCCCCCTTATGTGACAGTTCCTGTATCATTTATTCTTCTGTAAACCAAGGATAATTGTCTGAAGGGGGGTCCGAGCACTCTACACATTCTGACATTCTCTGTGCTCTGCAGCGGTGTACTCTTACAGAATGGATAATAAATGTTTTGTCTTGTTCTTCGGTTTATCTAGCTATGAGGGACCTTTAAAAAATTCACAGAAGAGATTCTCCTACACTTTCTTGGAACTATCTCAGTACCTTACATAGTGGAAAGTATTCCATACAAATCATTGCCGTGTTTATTTTATTATGAAGGACCTTAGAAATAATCTAGTTTGGCAACTTCACTGTATAGATGAGAAAACAGCCTCAGTGGAAAAGCAGAAGCCTGCTCACAAAGCCAGGGTGAGCCTCTGGCCTGGACAGGAACAAAACAGGACTTTTAACTCCCAATCCAGCACATTTCCTCCAAAGGATGGCGCCTTAGTCAAGACATGGATAACTAACTGGCTTTGTCTTTCTACAGACCAGACGGGAAGGAGAATGTCATGCTCATGTCCTATTTCAAGAGGAGTAAAATGCTTTACTCACTGAAAATATTCTTTCTGCATTTTCACATGGTGCCTTGGATGCAGTAAATGGGCAACAGATATTTCATTGATTTGACTTCACATAAAAAGGCAAATGATACTGAGAAATATACCTTTACTATGAAAAATTCTTCTAGATACTAACTTTCCACATACAAAGAAATAATGGAATGTTCTATATAATGAAATATATTGGTTGCTATGGTCTGAATGTTTATGTCCCTCCAAAATTCCTATATTGAAAACCTAACACCCAGGTGATGGGATTAAGAGGTGGGGCCTTTGGGGTATGACCAGCCCTCATCAATGGGGTTAGTGCCTTTATAAAAGAGGCCACCATGTGCAGATATAACAAGAAGTCTGCAACCTCAAAGGTCCTCGTCAAAGCATAATTACACTGGCACCTTGACCTTGAACTTCCCAGCCTCCAGAACTGTGAAAAATAAATTTCTGTTGTTTATAAGCCACCCAGTCTGTGGTATTTTGTTATAGCAGCCTGAAAAGACTAAGATACTGGTTAACTAAAAAATCCAATTTTTGAAAAATGACAAATATGAAGTGAACGATACTAGTATCCTTAACACAGTTTACCTTCTTTCGAAGGGCCAAAACATCTACAAAACGTCACTCTGGGCATCAATGACCACGATTCTGCGTTGTACCACATATCCCAGACTATTAAGACAGACCCAAATTCAAATTTTCTATCTGTTTGTACCAATAAATAATTTAAAGTTCTCCCGAAACTCCAGTTTTTCAGAAACTAGTAACTGAATAAATCAAGCCAGTAAGCATTATAAGTAAAATTAAGCACAAGATTCAACAGACCAAAAAGCCTGGCATACCCCAGAGGCATATACACACGTGAATTAGAACTGAGTATGTCTATAGCTGCAGATGTGACATGTATTTGTAAAAGCCCCCGATGTGGGGCCCATGTGACAGCAGACACAGCGACGCACATCTATAACCGGAATCTTTAATTACCCGTTTTCATGAGAAAGAAGCAAATGGCAAAAAAGTTGGATATCACAGATCTTTAAAAAATTTTTTTCTAGATATATTTTAAAGTCCGAAATCACTGAACTCAAACTCCTATCTATACCTTCTGTATTAATTATCAGTTTAAACCGTATCAAATGGTCATTTTCAAGTCAAAAATAGTCAAATACTGGATTATCAAATAGTTCAAACTAGCATATAGCATTATAAAGGAACATAAGACCTCGATCACTGAAGACACCCTCAAACATGATTCCAAGAAAATTATTTCTATTTCACAGTAATTTTCTTCAATGAGTTCTGGGATGCCGAAAACAGGAGGGTTTGGGGTGAACAGTTGTCTAAGTTACCAAAACTCCTTTGACTAGAACTCTTCAGTTTTACTGCAGAATAATTTATGAGATGTCTGAGGCATGTTGTGAAAAAAAAAAACACAAGTCTGACATTTAAGACTATTTTAAAACATCCCTCTTGTAAGAAGAGCTGGAGGTGTGGCAGGTTTGGGCCATGCTTGTGCCTGGGGGTGAGTTGTTTTTAGCAGTTTGTGCAGGGACCTGGCACAGCTTCAGAGCGCTGAGGCCCAGGTGGGCTGTCCACCACCCTGAGGCCTTGGGCAAAGCAGGCATCTCTGTTCCTATCTGGGGCCTCAGCACTCTGTTTGCCCTTCAAGGTTCCCTGCTGCCTAAAGAAACATGTGAAATATTTCCGTAAAGGACCGCTGTGTGGAAGCAACAGGAAATAAAGGTTTACTCCGGTGACTCCCTGCTAATAAAAAGGCGGGGTCGCATCTGAGAATCACAGTTCTCCAAGTGACTTGTTATTTTTACCAGATGTTTTCAAAGGCAGGTCTTGTGCACAGTATATGAGAGGTGTTTTTGTGTTCTGAAATAAAGAGGACTTGACCATAAGATATATTCTAATTGAGCATTAAAGGCCAACCCAAATTCAAAATGACATGGGAGAAAGTAATCTCAGAAATGTGACTTTTACATTTTCTTAGCGCTTAAGAAACTCTGAATCATACACTCTGAAACTTCCTGAAAAAAGTAAAATCAGTGCTTAGATAATTCAACCGTTACCATCGTCTAACAAAAATGTTAGGTGAAAGAGACTTCACTCGACAGGAGTGGCCCCGATATAAAAACTGGAGTCAGAGGCACACTCAGATCCCATCATGACCTCCTTCTTCTCCCCGCTTACCTACCTCCCACCAGCAGCACCATTTCTATTTGGCTACGGCAGCTATGAATAGAGTACCCTTTCATTTTACTCCCACAGCCAACTCTTCTCAAGCTGTGCCATATGTCTGGAAAGCGTCCCTCTACCTCCCTCCCCCTGGCCCCTACAAGCTGCCTCATTCATGCCCTTCAAATGGCTCCCACATCTGCCAAAAATATTTTCTAGAATGAAGCAGATCCCAAAAAAAATGGAGCCAGATTTCCATAGTCTCAACTCAACTACTGTGTTTCTCTGAAAGTAAGACCTAACCAGAAAATAAGCCCTAGCATGATTTTTCAGGATGACATCCCCTGAACATAAGCCCTAATGCATCTTTTGGAGCAAAACTTAATATAAGACCCAGTCTTATTTTCAGGGAAACACGGTAGACACAGAAACCGCATGTCACCATCTTTACTTCTCCCCCATCATATGTGATCTGCAAACTTTTATTGTTAATTTATATATTTGCCTAAATGTGCTATTTTCTCCTGTCTACTGAATGCTCAGAGTAACATATCTAGCTCAGAACATGAGCTTCTAGAAAGCAGTGTTTTCAGCCTCATCACGTGGAGAAAGACTGAAGGAAGATAGGATGTTCCGTCTGAAGAAATGTGTAGAGAAAACATGAGGCTGCGAGTTGGACAGAGCTGTTTTAATTTTGCCACCATTTCCTAGCTACTGTCCAAGGATACTTTGCTTTGCCTCTTTGAGCTCCACCCTCCTCTTCTGCAAGGCATGAGATAATAAAACCTACCTCTGGAGCTAAGACAAGGAATGAATGTGATGCATGTAAAACCCTGCGTATACAGAGGAATTCAAGTCCTGTGTCAACCATTGTTGCTTTCCCCAAATTCTGCCTACACCTTTTATAAATAGTTCCATTATTTCACTCTTAAATTACCTGATTTGGATGTGCCATAAGTTTCCTGCCAAGTCTCCACTACGCTCAGTAAATGACATTTTCCTTAACTCGGAAAATGCCTCTCCCCGAATATAGTTTTCCCTGCCTCTCCCCTAATATAGTTTTCTATCTAAGAAAAATAAAACCGTTGATTCTTCAATGTTTAATTATTTCCATATCATCTCAATGTTCAAGTTGTTGTGTACGTCTGGCTTACTCAAATGATAAATTCTAGCATCATGTCAGATTTACCCTATATTTGAAGTTCCTGGATTTCTTACTGATTTACAGCGCCACAAAATCTCAAGGCTCAAAGTACCCTTTACAGGTCACCTAGGCCAGCATCTCCCAAAATGTGTTCCACAAAACACTGTTGCCAGAAAAGTTAGCAGGTATGCGGCACAAAAGGGTGTCCTAGAATCTAACACGTTTGCAAAATCTTTCCATGGTGACTCTCAGTGACCCTCAATCTGAGAAATCTTGTGATAAAGAATCCTGTTGAAATGCACTAAAGCAGCATTTCACTAACTGATTTGGTCACAGAACCTCTTGCCCATCCCTACCTTTGCGGCACCCATTAACACCCTGCAGAACAGATTTCTACAAAATACCCCTGAAGGGGAGAGAAGAAAGAAAACTTCACTTTCCTACAGTCAAGTCAGTCAGTAAATAGCAGAGCTGGCTTCAGACCAGAGCTCTCGGACCCCGAAGCCCCCTCTTTTCACCATACCACAGGTCCTCTGACTTCCTCGGGCAGCAGAATCACCAGGAGTGCTTGCTTGTTAAGCATCTGGGCCCCACCCTCAGACTTCCTCATTGAGGGGGCTTGGTGTGCGTTCCTAACTGGTTCTCGGGTGCTGCAGCTGCAGCCGGGAAGCACATTGGGAGAACCACTGCAGCACAGCCATCTGTAGTGCTACAGGGGCTGGATGGAGCCTGGGCCTACAGAGTAAAGGCTTAGTGGGGAAGCCAAGGCATAAACCTGGGAAGCGCCTAAATGACAGCAGGGTTAACAGCTAACAGTTCAATGCACACGGCTGTACCTACCAGCCAGTCGGACGGCCCAGAGCCAAAGAACAACACAAACTGGACAGTGGGATTAAGCTGGATCTTAAAGGACAGGAAGATTTTGAGGTAAAAGGAAAAGAATTGGGAAGAACATTCCACATGACAGGAATGGTTCCTATCATCCAAATATTTGTTTGTAGAGTCACAGCCTTTTGTAGCTGGAAGGGACCTGGCCTCCATGTCTTTGGAGAGCACTCTGGTTCCTACATTTGAATAGGGGTGTGGCTGCTATTTCAAAAATTCACAGCAAAGCACTTAATATAAACTAGAGTAGCTCCTCTCCAGATGATTTGGAGGATCTCGCCAAGGTCTTCTGCTCCCTTTCCAGCAGTACTTGACTTCTGTTCGCCCTCCATGCTCAGGTGCCCGGCAGCCCACCTCCAAGATATTAAACCAAGGGCCAAGCAAAGCTGGCCACTAGGTCGACAAGCCGGCAGGCTCACGCTTTTCTTGGGAAGGGGCGGTAAAACAGTCCAAGCAATCTTCCTGCAAGTGCCGTTCTAATGGAGCTTTGCAAAGTGAAACGAGCTCTAGACATTTCCTCCACCTCACCGCCCCACCACCCACACACACACCAAAAATAGCTGGGAAAATAATTTTCGTTAGTTGGCTATAGCAAATTTCTTCAAAGGAATAACCAAGAATGAAAATACCATTCTCTACGGTCACTTCAGGGGCTACCCTAACTCACGGCAGCTCCTAATTCCTATCTCACAACGCTGTTGCTACCTACTGCTTCCAAAGAAACAGTAATGGCCTCACTGGGGTAGGGAGACAGCAAGCCTGCCTCTCACTCACTCACTTGCTGCGCGTCATCAAACATTTGGTTAACACAAGGTACGATGTAAGCGACAGCAACAACGACACAAACTGCCCTCCCACTTAAGGCAGAGAAAGCATGCTGGTAAATCAGGAAAAGAGTGCCGACGAAAAGGACTGGAGTTTTAAGGTGGAAGCAGGTACTTCCAAGGGACTGTGTGAGTGACAGGAGGAAGCGGGATGCGGGAGAGGGAGGGTGAGAAGAACTGATGGTTCCTGAGCTCCTGCTCTGTGCCATTCACTGTTGGGTCCTTCATCTACTGTCTCCTGTCCTCTTCATGAAGTCCTATGAGGTAGAACAATGTCTCCATTTACAGTTGGGGAACCAACGCAGGAAGCATAAGTGACTTGCCCAGGGTCAAACAACCAGCAAACACCAACATGGGGATTTCAGCACTGGTTTGTCTGAATCCAAGTGTGATGGTCTTTGACGATGTTAGACTTCCAGGTGATGGGAGACCCTGTAACTCCCACCATCAAAGTCCGTTCCAGTCTTTTCCAAAGATTTAATTTATAATTTAAAACATGGTGAAATCATTAAATAAATTTGAGTCATACACACATGAGCTATGTATTCGCCTAAATGTAAAATGTTTAAGTATCATAAAGTTCTAAATTAGTTAAGTGCCGGTGATTGGGAAATCTGGACCATTTGTTAAAAATTATCACCATTGGCAATACATTTTATGTCTTTGAAGGGGTTTGAACACAGGACTATAGAGGCCTGAAATACAATCTTCCTTTTTCTCCTCCAGGATGTGACACAAAAGCAACAGGGAAGTGGGGGATGGGAGCATGAACATGGCATTTCAGTAAATTGAAGGGACAGATAATCCACAGATTCAAAAACTGTATTATGGCTTTGAAAAGCTACTAAATAGTATTTTACAAATGAGGAAACTGAGGCACAGATTCTTTTTTTTTTTTTTTTTTTTTTAATAACGGCCAAGACCATAGAGTTCAAGAGTAATGGAGAAACTAGGATTTAAACGCAGACCCTTGGGCTCCAGAGCCCACTCTTTACGCCCACTGAGATGGATCGCCTATCCTATGGCATACGTACCACATTATCATTATGCCATGATTTTAGTGGCAAGATTAAAACGGCCTACATACCATTCACAGGCACTTGTTTGTGTGTTATGACACATCTACTCAATGGAAACAACAAAACTTAGAGATCATGAGGTAGCTTGAAATGTGAGATGGAATGTTTTCTAAGATTAGGGTTAAATAAAAATTCCAAGTTTAAAACACTGTGAATAGTATGATGTCATTTGTGTGAGGAAAATATAGATATATCTATACTTGTAAATGCAGAGAAAAATCTCCAGAATAGCATACAAGAAACTGGTACCCAGGATTGCTTCTGAAAAGAGAACTTGGTACCTGGATATGGGAGAGAGGCAAAATCTGCTTTTCACTACAAACATTTCTCTAATTTTTAAATTCTGAACATAGTCATGCCTCACCTACTTAGCTGAAGCAAATTCAAAAACAAAAATGATTTGAAGACAATCATGGTGAAATGTTTTCCAACCTAATTCCCAGTAGGGAGAGCGAGTATAGACGTCATCAGAATAGTCTCCCTCTGACAATTCTCTATTCATTCCATAGAGAGAAGTGAATAACTTCTTGCAATTTTTCATAGTAGAGATTCTGAAATTTTTATAACCAAAAAAAAAGAAAAGTATGGCCATCCACTATCTTCAACTCAAACACTTGTTTCTTAAAAATGCAGTGAACAGATAGCAGAAAAAAAATACTGTGTAGATGGTAGTAAGAGGTGTTTCAATGTTTGTGCATGGGGTGTGCAGGAGAGAGCATGAGAAATTTCTCTAAAAACTGAAATAAAGATGGCAGGTAATGACCCAGCACAACCACTGTGGGGCTAAAATAGAAATGAGTATGTCACCTCCATGCCACCAAAGAAACGGACTCTCTCATGTCCTATAAAACATGCAAGGCATCTCGCCTTGCCAAATTTAAACGGGGACATTATTTTTGAGTTACTATAATTAGTTCCCATTTGTCTATGAATCAGCCTTTATGAGGCAATAGCATCTAAGCCCCATCAGATGAAACCTGAGGCGACATCACCTCTGTTTATTATTTTGAAAAGAAAGAGACGGTGCCAAGTTTCCTGCAACACCCAATTCAAACACTGAAATTTGGAGGACAGAATGTCCTGTTGTCCACGTTTGAAGATAGGAATATATTTTCATCTAATACATCAGCCCCAGGTTCAGCTGGCAACAGGAAGGACTTGAATTCCAGAGCTCAAAAATAGGACTTAAGTACTAAAGCATCTTTCATTGCTCCTATAGGATAATATTTACATTTTAACCCTTTATATTGCAGCATTTTAAAGAAGTGCCCATGTTTGTGAACCAGCACAAAACATTTTAATCTAAAGATATCTAAGTGACAAGAGGTTGGCAAATGCAACTGTTGTAAAGCTATTTTTACATTCCCTAATATACTGCTTTTGTAATTAAGTTTCTCACTAGCAGTGAAGAGTTTCAACACCAAATTTAAAGGCAGGGAGGGGGGAGGATTCCTATTTAGGCTTAAATGAAACAGGTCCTCTAAGGGGCTCTGAAATCAGGTATATAAATACAATGGAATCTTGTGGCCTCCAAGGGGAGTCCAGCCAGAGAGCAGACAACACTAAGTAAGGCAGTTAGAATCTAGAAGAGGTTTAAACTGACAAGCTTCGGAACTCCCAGAGACCCAATGGGAGGGTACGAGCTAAGTGCCGTAACTCTAACTTTCAGAGAACATCAGTTAGAGGCAGGCCAGGGGGTGGGGACACTAGTGAAGGCAAGTGGGTGCAGGAGAGGGAGATCCACTATTCACTTGCATCCAGATTTACTATATCAAAGCCTTCATATTTTCATGCACACCCACGTGCCCTTGATAAATGTGTACAGGTGCACCTGTGCCTTCTTCTTTTATGGTAAGCACCATGGGTTCAGGTCCCAGTTTCAATATTTACTAGCCAGATTCCCTTCAGCAAACCATTTTAACCCATCAGAATCTCATTTTTTACCCTCAAATATAATAACAACAAGAGATAAGGGACCAGGATGCAATGCTTGCCCTGTCTAACCTCAGAGGAATTCTACAGCACCAAAGAAATAATAACAGTTTTATGGTTTTTAAAATTTAGAAAACATTTATACACCACTGAATGTCAGGCATGAGGTGCTATACAATTTTTACTTTTAACAACTCTCTACTATAGGTACTAGTATTATTCCTGTTCCATGGATAAGAAAACTAAGGACCAGAGGGGCTCAATAACTTGCTCAAGGTTACACAACTGGGAAGTGGGATTTGAACTTTGGCAGTCTGACTCCAGAGTACGAGCAACGGTATACCATCCTGTGCCACCTGTCGTCATCGTGATTGCTATTACTAATACCTTCCTACTAATCCCAATTCCACAAATGAGGAAAATGAGGCTCAGAGGTAAAGTCACAAGCCAAGATCATAAAGCAGGCACACGGCAGAGAGCCAGGATTTGAAACGCAGTCCACGTGACTCCAGACCCTGTACTCTGAACCACAAACTTAATAAACTTCAATCCACAAATATTTACTCTGCACCTACTGTGCGCTAAAACACTACATTTTTTAAAAAACTTTTTTCAGTTACAGTTGACATTCAATATTATTTTATATTAGTTTCAAGTGTACAGCATAGTGGTTAGACATTTATATAATTTATGCAGTGATTCCTCCCGATTAGTACCCACCTGGCATTGTACATAGTTGTTGTGCTGTGCTTTCCATCCCCGTGACTATTTTCTAACTACCAATCTGTATTTCTTAGTCCCTTCACCTTTTTCCCCCTTCCCCTCCTCAACACCCTTCCCTTCTGGTAACCATTAGTTTGTTCTCTGTATCTGTAAGTCTGTAAAACACTACTTTTTAAAAAGGAAAGGAGGTGGTGCTGTTCCCTCCGAAGCTGAAACGTTTTCCTATCACCTCAAGGCTAAATCAGCCCGACCCACGCTCCCCAAGGCAAAGCCCAGAACCCAGCACACAGCAGGTGCCCGGGGATAACTGCTGCCGATAAGGATAAGGATGACGACAGGAATATTTTAAATGTTGGGATATAGTTTCAAAAGGGAATTACAATTAGACTACTCGATTTGAAGAGGGAAAAGCCCTACAGGGCAGAATGCTGACACGGTATTTCAAATAACGTGAACAGGTGTGGTCTATCGCAACAGGGGGCACATTTTAGGTACTTTGTTAATTCCTACTAAACTTTCAACTCCTCAGGTCGGGTGACCAACTCATCTCCGCTCTCCTTAGACTTTCCTGGTAGCCGCATGTCCCGGGTACCCCTCTCGCCACCCTAGAGGACAAGTGTTACGTTTTATACTCTTGACGGTCCACCCTTGCCCCCTCGTTCTAACACAGTGCCTTGCAAATAGAAGGTGCTCAGTATGTCTTAGTTGGTTAGACGAATGGAAGGCGCAGTAGTTTATTATGTCCAAGTACTCACTTCCATTCTACAAGGGTTGCCAAGCAGCAGTCCCCACACTGCTGAAATGACTTGTGTGAGAACCATTTTAATTAACACTTTCATTGTTCGTATGCAAATGTACATTCCAAAAGTGGGTCCTTTAAAAAACTTTCCCTAAATCAATGTTCCTCGCTGAGCTTTTTCTCAGTAAATCCTTGTCCAGAGACAGTCAAGAGATAAATTTCAATCCAGCCTGAGTCTTCATGTCCTTAATCTGTAATAATGAAGTTAAGATGCTCTTCTTTAGGGGATGGCAAGTCTAAAATGATGGAATGTGAGGCGCTGCCAGGCGCCAGGACAGAACTGTTCCCCGACTTAACCCCAAAATAGGGTGAACAACCCAAGAGAGGGCACTCTTCCCAACACCAAGCTCCTCTTGCAGAAAAGTGGAGCACCCCACTGCTTGGGTCCCCCTATATTGCAGAGGCCTCAGAGGAGTGTCACAAGCAAACTTTCCAAGCTCCCCCTCTTCGTCCGCCAAATGTCCTGCTTCCAGTTCAGGCAGCCCATTCTCTCTGCCAGACGATCCCTGGCCTGTTCTCTTCCTTCGGTTCTCTGACCTGAGGCTAGGCGGCTTTGGTCTTGCGCCTCAGCTCAGGGAGAAGCCCAGATGCTGAGAATTCAACCCTGGTTGAGGTACTGGTGGGCCCAGCCCGGGCCTACACTGCATGGGAGTTGTGAAGAGCTGGTCTGTTGGGGAGTCAGGGTGGGAATAAAAGTCCTGGGCTGTCGTTAGGGCTGAATTTTGTCCTGAGTCACTAACTCAGTCCTGCATGGTTCTACCAGGCAGCTCAGAGAGCCAGTCACAATTTAAAATTAGAGAGAACACGATGGTGAGAAGCAAAGTTCTCGGAAGAGCAAACAGGGAGTCAGAGGTTATCCGAGCTTGGAAAAAAACTCCCATGGTCCAAAAAGTGTGGAGAGGACTAGAGCTGGGAGAACCCCCAAAAGTCCTTGAAACGGCTGCAAAGCAAAACACTCCTTGCGTGGAATGCTCTATATGCATGTCTGGGCCACAGGAGAAAGAAAGACTCGAAGCTGAACAAAGGACCAGAGAATTTCTCTGCCAGAAGAAAGTCCAAGAGGCTAATGTCCAGGATGAGTTAAAACATGTGAGAAATGTAAATAATCATCAGGGGTTGGTGGGTTTTTTTAAGCTTAGGATCAGAGCATGAAGAAAAGCAAAGAAGTAATAGGCCTGCTTGGGGAGGCCAGTGTAACGTTACAGCCCACAGACACAAGAGAAATGGCTCCTGGCAGGTGCTGTTTCCACTTCCTCCAGCTGAGAGCACGTTCTTCATACTGGAAAAGGCAAGTCTGGTAAGAGATGACGGGAGCAGATGACAGGTGTGGAGCTAGAAGGGGAGCCACAGCTACCAAATAAAGCCAAGCGAATCCCAGGCTCAGGGATTCCCATCCACAGATAGCCGAAGCACGAGCAGGTGCCACAGATGTGTAGAGAAAGGAATGGTGTTAAAAGATGAGGCAGGAAGGTTATAGATGCATACATGAAGAAGTTGAGCCTCACTGTCCAGAAAATTCTAGCCTGGAGTATTAAATAGATGAATACCTAAGGGAAAAAAATGTGGTGATCACCAAAAAACTGACACAAGTTCACTATGACTAAGTACCAAATTAACCAATTCCTTTTCCCAAATTAGATTTATTAGACCAATAGCTCAGATGATTATAACTTCACCTGAGTCAGGCTTTAACAAAAAGTCCCATGCTATGCTTGTGAATATGGCGAAAGAAACATGAGCAATTAGGCAGATTTATAGATGGATGATTAAACCATCAGACCACAGGCACACGGATTTAGCCCTGTGCTGGAATATTTTGGTCAACAATTTGTGTCCAGAGGGGACACAAATGAGGGACACATCTAACCTGTTAGATGACAGAAGCTGGATTTTAAAAGCTCTTCATCAGCTTTAAGGTGAATCAAATTTAACAAGATTAAATGTAAGATGGGTACATGTGACGTCTACATATTTCTGGAGGAAATGGACGAGGGGTAGTACTGTGGTTGACCAAAGGCTTCACATGAACCAAGAGCCTAAAGGGGTTACTGAAAACAGTAGTCAAGCCTTAGTTGTATTCAGGTCCTTGTGATGATCCTCAGAGAACTTCTGGGGGGGACCACAACACAGCTCTGGGACCCCAGGAGAGCCCCTTCGAACACTCTCATTCATAACCACAGTTCCCTGGCACCACATAGAAAAATTACACACACATGGAGGAGAGCTCAGGGTTGGGGTTAAAGAGAGGACACCTCTTAGGATACACCTTCAGGTCACAGCCCAGAGGTGTGATGGCTGACACGACAGAAACACCTTCTAGTCGACACCTGCTATAGTCAAAGCTGGCTGTCTCAAGACTCACTCTCAAAACTAACCAGCAAAAGTACCATGCCAGCAGAGGTGGGCCAGGGAGGAGTCGATGTGTGCAGTATTTCAAATTTGGTGACAACCTTCTCTCTCAGTGACTTGTGAGTGACAAGCCAAGATCCCTGAATGGACACGCCTGGTTGGAACGCTTTCTTAGCTCATCAGTCAGAAAAGCATTTTTGGAGTTATTTTTTTCAAGGAAGGGGACGTCCCTGAAGGAAATGAGTAAATGCCAAGCAGAGAATATAGCAAATCAAAATACTTCCTGATGCAGTCCAAACTCTTGGCTGATGTACTTCCAGCTCAATACCTGGAACTTAAGACCAGCCTAGGGAGATTCAGAAACAGGCTCCCACGTGGCTGGGAGCCAAGGAGGTCCAAAAGGCCTTCAGAAAACCCTAAGATAAAGACACTGGGCTTGTTCCAAGCCACAGGATTTCTGAGCTAAAGGGGGCACTAGACATCATCTAGTTCTTAATTTTTTTTTAAAAAAGTGAAGGGGATATGGACCTGCAAAGAGGAAGCAGTGCTGCGGAACTCCCTAAAGTAATGAAGAATTGGAAGACCCTGGTGTCCACAGTACTTTTTCCAAAATGGACTTTTTTTTTTTTTTTGCTATGTACTGTTTGGTTAGTTAACAGAGGCGCCCAAAAGTTCAAACCAGTCGCCCCCCACCCTCAGTGCTCCATGAGTGTCCCTTTCAGTCCTGGAATTGACCCTGAGGTACTCTAGACCAAGGGTGATGGGGACAGAGTCCAGATGACCCACAGTGAATTGGAACCAACCTCACAAAACTACGTCATCCATGAACAGGCAGTAAGGGAACTAGCCACACCCCAGCAACGCTGAGGCTTTAACCCAAAACAGAACACTCTCAACAGCCAATATTATCCAAAAGCTCAAAAGTTTTGGAGATGGAAAATATGCAAACAAACATTTCTAGACACTCTACCTTATATCCAGTTCTCCAAGGATGGGTCTGGAAACCAACAAATTCACTTTTTTTAACCAACATTAAATGGCTCAGACAAGTGTCCACTCTCTCTCCTAAGGCTTCCCTTTTTCAGTGCTCTTACTCCCAGAAGGAAAGTTCTGTCGCGCACTACCGGTCTTTAACACGCTGAACCAGGGCAATTTGGAGACAGGAGTCACAATGACAGCAGCCAGAGGGGCTGAAGCAAAAAGCACCGAATACTTGAACCACAAATCTTGAATCTGCAATTCCTCTATTTACTTAGAAACCGTTGCTGATGCTTACCCCAACCAAAGATAAACTAGGACAAACCCGGAAAGGGAAGGGGAAGCAGTGAGATAAGGGCGGTTGTAAACCTGGCACCGCGCAGAGGAAAAGCTCCTCGGGTTGTCAGGACACTGTTTTCCTCTCTACAAGAAAAATGTGGTAACAGACCACTATGAAGAGTGACTCAAGGCTGTAAGCAGGAACTAAGCAGAGGCAGAGGCTTGTCATCTTCACACACTTAGAAATCATCCACAGACACATTTGGAGACTGTTGCATGGTGGAAAGAACACGGCATTTGAAGTCAGAAGAGGTGAATGGGCTTCCTGGCTCTGCCTCAGGCAAGCTGTGTGATATCAGGTCAGGCACTCAACCTCTCTGAGTTTCAGTTCGGTGAACCATAAAATGAAATGAGTTGGACTAGCTGATCTCGTAGTTTTCTTCCAGTTCTAACATTCTGTTACACAACTAATACGAAGCAGTTCTGCCTCCATTCAGCAAGCATTTGCTGAATTCTCGTACCTTCTGTATGTCAGGTACTATGCTGGGTACTAGAATAGTCGTTCACTCACGGAACCTTCTGACCACATACAAGAGCAGACTGTGAACAAGCTTCTACGGTACAGAAGGAGAGATGTGTGGACAGGACAATGGGTCAGCTGACCCAGCAGAGGATGGAGCAGAGGGCAATCAGGAACAGCTGCCCAGGAGTGATGCCCAGGCCGGGCTTCAAGTAAGAGGTAATTAAGCCAAAGGAAAGGGCAGCAGTAATAACATGCACAAAGCACAGGAATGGCCCAATAGGGCATGCATGGTGGGCGCAGTTCTGAGATAGAGAAAAGAAATAAAGCCATGTTAAGAAGAGCTACGGCCCAGCACCCCCAGGTCTCCCACCCCCTGTTCACCTCAACTTCTCCCTATGTAGCCACATTCTCAGGGCTGGCATATGACAACACCAGGTGAACCACCAAGCAACCATCCAACCCCAGCCCCGCAGTCTCCCCTTTCATCTCCGAGTTGCACGGCCAGGCCACACCTGCTGGACATAGAAGATTCCTCCCAGGCACTCAGCAGGACTTGCTTTCCGCTCTTGCTCAGCCCCTAGTGCCCAACCCACGGCAGCTGTTCCAAATAGTTTCCATCTTCCTCAGAGCAGCAACTGCATCCCACCCGCCCCACTCATGCTCAGTAGCTGATTCCCACCTCCTCGGTTCCCGGGACTGACTGTCCAAGCGCGGCTCCCATAGCAACCCTTCTGCCCACCTGCCCTAAGTTCCTTCCTAAATAGCCCAGGCCAAGCTGTGGGTATCTCTGCTCACAAGTACAAAAGGAAAAACAGAAACCACATCAACCAGCGCAGGCTGTTGCCCATGCTTCTGACTGGGCTCTGAAACAAGCACACTGAAGTAGAATAAGGTATATGGTTGTACTCTGCCTGCCAAAAAGCACTATGTAAATATTATTAGCAACTCCATAACTGTTGGCTGAATAAATAAGGAAACAAGTCAATGAATTTGATGTTAAAGAGGCAATGTAAAGAGTTGTGAAATACACAGTACCTTCAGGCATGCGAACCAAGAATGCAGCCTAGAATTCTGCCAAGGAGAGCCTTTCTTTCTGTAACACAATGGCAAGGCCTTGGCCAGCCTGCTCTCTGGTCCCTTCTCTGCTCCTACACACAGAGCCCACTTAATGCCAACGCAAGCAGCACGGAATCAGTTTAGTGCCATTTATTTCTGAAATGTACTTCCTAAAACAAACAATATATTTACTATAAAATACATACTCAGTAGGTTTAATATGTATTGCATGCATATTACACTTACACTGTGTGTATTTATTTTTCTGTGCTCTCAGTGCCATTACAGGCTCTCAGCCAATGACAAGATGCACCACAGCCTCTCAGCCGACTGCTGACGCAGCCCCACTGCAAAACACCCTGAGCAGCCTCCATGGCACCATCCTGCGCTGGGCACGTTCTACCGCACGTATGGTTTACTCTGCTAAAGACTCTGTCTGCCGTTTATTTTTTGTTCTGGTCAACAATGTTGACTCACAATGGTCAAGAGATGGTATGCAATTGGTGTTAGACCTGCTGCAAAGAAATAAAGGAAAAGTATCACATAGGATTATAAAATTCAAGTGTTATGGTAGTCAACCAGTGAACATGGGTCAACTTCTAAACCCAGGAACACCAGTCATTCTACAGAATGCCAAGAAGATAAAAATCCTTCTGCCTAGTTCACTTCTGCACCATCTACTAAACAGAGCTAAGTGAGTTCTCTCCCAGTGCTATGCGTTCAGGGTTGTACCATGAACTCAAAACTCATTATATTTAGTTCTTTTTCCATGTTTATTATAGGTAACCATGAGGAATAAATGATGTCATTAGGAACCTTTCTCCACTGACACTCTGCTCGTCTAATCCCATAGACATTGTTATATAGCCAGTAAACACTCCAGAGTTTCCCACAACTCATGCCCAGCACTGAGGGAATGCTTCATGTGATAGAAGAATTCTAGATTGCTAGAATTTGAGGGAAACCCAAATATGATCTCATTTTATATAAGAAACAAGCTACTCTAGGTTGTCCTAGGGTAGGTGGCCAGACGGCCAAGGTGAGAATCCTAGCTTCCTCATCTCTCCTCATCCCTTGCCAGCACACCAAACATCTATCAGGAGCTCTCCCCCTAAAACCAAGAAGCTAAAAATGAAAAGCGTTGAGATGTTGTCTCCATCCTGGCTGGCATTTAGTTTTCAGTAGTTTATAATAATAATATTAGAAGGAAAAAGGCATTATTAGAAGAAATAGAAAATGCTGATCATAATCACTCATAAAATGGGAATGAATTAGATTAAATTCACATAATTATTAAAATGTTAGGTTGGTTTGTTGGTTTTGTCTTGTTTATGTGAAGTTCCTTTCCTGCAATCTACTGGATACTTTGGCAGGCACTCGAGCCCAAAAAACTAGCAACACTCTTTCCTTAAATTGATGACTTCTGTCATCCAATTTCATATTTTTGTCTGCTTATTGTAAAAAGGGAAAAAAACTAAGAATGTTCAGCTCCTTCAAGTTCAGTAGTTCAGTTATATTTGAAAGAGAAAAAAAAAAACCTGGAAATATTTTAGAGTAAACGTAATTAGTAGATTTGTATAAATGTTCCCAACATGGTAATTTTATGAGCAAACCACATTATACAGAGTACATGATATGTTCCAAAACTAATATAATGATTTGGTATTTGTAAAAACTACAAAAAAATTCTATTATTGCTTTCCTTCTTTCCCCTCTTATTTGAAAATGCACAAATCTCTTTAAGGAGAAAAACATTTGTTTCACAACTCCACTGCTCCAACTCTTTTTCTCCCTATCATTTTAAACTTAGTTTCTATTATTTAAAAAGGAGGCTACCAAAATGATGTCTGGCTGAATGTCAAGATCCCTTGATTTTTCAAGATAAGCTTTTAAACTGAAACTGTAAATCAGGGGTTATAAAACCAAAAGCCTGAAAAGGCCAAACAGGTAAGAGATGGGTAGTATGGGGACTCCAGCACACAGGGAATCACATGTCCCCACATGCGGAGATAACCGCTGGTCGTCTGCTCATCCAGCCCACGCTGTTCCTTACAAGACTATGGCCCAATAGTGGTAGGTAGTCTAATGGTCAAGAGTAGGTAGAAATCAAATTATGTGAAATTTCCTGGCTTTTATAATGCCGGCCACTTCAAAACTTAAACCATGGTATTTTATGGGCAGTTAGTTTACAACCTGCCGTAAAGGACAGAATGCTATAGACGTGATTAACTCAGGGAACAAATGCAACGAACGCATAGAAACACAAATTTTGTTGGAAAATGACTGAAGGTTGTTCTCCACATACTTTTTTAAAAAAAAGCCTATATTCCCCAATAATAACTTTTCTCTCGGCCAGAGGAGGAGGGAAGGGAGAATAAATGAACCTGAGGAAAAAATGAAATTAGCTATTAGAAAGCAAAAAGGGTAAAGGTGCCTCTACTTCATTAAAAAAAAAAAAAAAAGAGCAATTCATATAAGAGTTATTTCCAGCTTGTGAGTCCACATTAAGACAATTTTGGAAGCTACAAATTTCATGAAGTTAGGCCGCCTTGAGCATAGCCATCTTCCCTAAACTTTCTCCGTCTACAGATAGGCCATCCTAGAGCAGGTACCTGCCACTCAGAGCTATCCAGACGCAGTCACTGTTATAATGGTATGCTTATGGCTCGTGTGACTAAGTTAGGCATGATAACTGGCTGGGGAGTGTCACCTCCTAAAAATGTAACTATAATATATGCAAATTGTGTATGTGCATATGTGCCTTACAGGGCACATATAACCCCTCCCCCCAAAAGCCTAAGAACCAATACCTGATTATAATAGTGAAAGTTCAGTTGTGAAAGTTCAAGCACAAATAACGCAGTCCATTTTTTCAAGCATATCTCTGCAGGAACCGTTTTTTATTTAATCACTGCCATAATCAGCAGACCAGAGAAACTCTCTGAGTGAGGAAAACAGAGTGAGTCATCTCTATGTTGATAAGGAGACTGCAGGGTGAGGGCACCGCTGTGAAGTAGGTATCAGATGGTGCCTTGTCTAAATTAGCCGGAGGGGCAATTAGAATGATTTCTTCCCCCAACATTTAGTAATCACTGGAGATGACATTGATCTCCTTATTTTAATGACAATCCCAAGCAAGTCCAATCTAATGTTTGCTTCCCCAAATCAGGGGAAGGAAGGAAAGACAAAAGAGGTGTTTTACTCTCTATTTGTAGTCACTAGATGGAAAAGGAGAAAATATCTTGGTTTTACGCATAGCCAGCAAAGGTGATACAACTTTCCTGTTTGTTTAAAAAGTACAGAGTCAAACGTGTGAATCTCTTGTAAAAGTACCAACACCTAAGAAATGTCACCGCTGCACAAAGTGGAGATCAGGTCTTTGTTGGGTACAATAACTTTGGCCAGAAAGTGGCCTTATGAACCTCTGGTGACACAAACCAATGTGGCAACCCAGGGAGGTTAACTTTCAGACAATGATCCCCGCAGAAGCTGCCCCAACAGCACACACTCCAAACACCAGTGGCGTGATCAGCCACATTGGTCCTAGACACTGAACTCTAGCCTTCACTTTTTGAAAGGTGACAACTCACGCAAATTCCATTTTGAGCATTTTCCTACAGTAGCAGAGATTCTTAAGATGAGGAGAATGAGTTGGGCTTTCTTTTAAATTTGGCTGAATGCTGGGGTTAGAAACATTGTGTTAGAAACCCACAATGGATTCCAAATCCCCCGTCCTGTTCCACAATGCAATTAGACTTTACTCTAAAGGGCGGCAGAGGGCGATGCAGTTGAAATGGCCATAATTTGTGGCTTAACTCATAACAACTATAGCTCCTATCAAATCCGTATTTGTTGAAAGTAGCTGAATAAAATAACAGGCCAGAAACAGCCTTAAATCCATTTTCAAAGGAAGGAAGGAAGGAAGAAATTGGCTTGATTGACATATCCCTTGAAATTCAACTTAAAGAAGCCTCGTCCCAAGTTGCTGATGAACATTAACAGGACGGTGAATAGGCAAATGACCTTGATCAAAACACACATCAAGCAAGAGCACTTACTTAGAAAACCACCTAAGTAAAGTACTGAAGGGACTTTCAATTTTTCTACATCAGGTATTAAGCCTAAAGGAGATACTATTGTGCTTTTCAAAGCTAATACATAAATATAATATAGAAATAAATTAGAAGTACGAAAGGTACCTAGTGAAAAGTCTCCTTCCTACACCATTGCCCTCCCCACAAGGCTCCTCTTCCCAAGGATCTCCTGAGATGGTACGTGCGCTGTACCATCTGGACTGTACATGGACTGTTCGGCTTTTAGCTTAAGGAGGATTCCACCATTCTTTAAATGCCCCGCCACTCCAAGTCCCTAGGGGCATGAGAAAGTACCATCCTTTTATTCGTAAAATCACTTACTGAGAAAGTAAGCAGGGAGGAGAAATCCTCCCCAATATGACTGCCAGTAAGCTTCATTTCTTTTTTTAATCTTATTTAGGTTCCACTCTGTGGAAATACAAATGAAAACCAGGGTGGATGTCAACTGTCATGAATACCATTTCACTAAAACCTTCACTTTGCCATAAACTGCTGGCTAGAGACATACTGCCTAAGAGAACGCTACACAATCAATGCTCATTTTTCAGAGATTAGATGCCCCGAAGTCCCATTGAGAATATTTTCACCGAAATATGAGGGTCTTGAAATACATGTAAAGCAAGTTAGGGCTGTGCGTTTCCCAAGCGACTTGAAATAGCACAGGTTAGAATGCTGCTTATCACACTGCCCTCAATAGCGCGCCGATTGCCCATTCTTTTGTCATTTCCACAAAAGGCCTGAAAAGACCAGGCCTGGGGAAAAAGTGAAAATGTTTTCAAAGGGAATCTTGAGAATATTCAAAAAAAGCCTGGAGGGAGGGCTAAACTGGGAGGCCCTCCAGGGCAGTCAGAGACCCCCAGGGCAAAAGAGAGGAGGCTGGCAGGCTTTGAGCGGGTACCTGGGGGAAGGAGGCAAAACTGCCCATGGGGGATGGAGATAACAAGACTGAAAAGACGACAGACGCCCACAAATAGATGAAAATGTGTGATTCAGAACTGTTTTACTCCTATCAGCCAACAGCAGTAGAAGAGGGGTATGGGGGGTACTTGAAACACACAGTTATTACAACCATCAGAGTATATTTTTGCTGCTTTTTATCTTGTAGCATTTATCCTTGATATTTCAAAAATATCTTCAATATTTCCTAAATTGAGGTACCGCAGATCATGGTGCCTGTTTGGCTTTCTTCACAGAATTTTATCACATCTAACTTTCATTGTAACAGGACTGATTTTCAGGCATGTTTTTCACTTAGTGAACCTTCATTTAATGAACTTCCGGATGATATGATTATAGGATGAAAAAAATCTGAAACATATTAACAGTGAATTAAACTTAACAGTCATCAAAATAGCTTGTAAAAGTTCCAGTGCACACAAAGAAGAGTGTAGTTTACAAGCTATTGGCAAAGAATGCTGGATCTTTCTGCTTGCCAGCCAAAGGCACAGCCATGTGCCAATTGCATAAATGCAGCTTGTAATTCACTTAGCTGACCAGATTTAAAACTATGCAATTCTAAAACTAATATTCATATATATATATATATATATATATATATATATATATATATATGGGGAGAGAGAGAGAGAGAGAGAGAGAGAGAAATGAGATACAACATTGCATTCGTTAAATTAATTTCAGGTATACAACATTATTCAATATTTGTATACATTGTGGAACAATCAGCATAACTCTAGTTAACCCCTTACATAGTTACAGAAGTTTTTTTCTTGTGATAAGAACTTTTAAGATCCACTCTCTCAGCAACTTTCAAATATGCAATACAGAATATTAAGTACAGTCACCATACTGTACATTACATCCCTATGACTTGTTTATTTTATGACTGGAAGACTATGTATTTTGACTCACTTCACCCATTTTGCCCACTCCCTGCCTCCGGCAACCACCAATCTGTTCCCTGTATCTATGAGCTAAAACTTCTTGATTTGAGGGAGTCACAATATTTCTAATTTTTTCATATAAGGAGAGGCTTTGTTACTACTTTTACATCACACTATCTTATTTAAATAATTTATATTTGCATTACATGAAATCATACCATATTCATTAGCATATGTCTTCATTTACTTCTTAGTAGGGATTTTATATGGAAAATCCATGCTTTGCCTTTCCTCTTTTCTGTCCAAATCCCACCTATCCCTCCTTTCTCTCCCTAGGTAATCTTATCCAGTCTCATCGTTTTAAATACCACCTACCTTCAGATGATTCTCAAAGGTACCATTTCCGGCCACAGGCAACTCTACATCTCCACGAGAATATCAAATGGGCATCTCAAATTCAGTAAGTCCTAAAGGACTCTAGGGTCCTCCCCAAATTTCCCTCTTTGTTCCCCATCTTGGTAAATAGCAACATCATTCACCCAAATACATTGACTCTCATCCTTGACTCTTCTTTTTGCTCATATCCCACACCCAACCCAGCCGGCTCTACCTTCAATATTTCCCGAGCTTGACCACTTCACATCATTCTACAACTACCACACTGATCCCAGCCATGCCCCTATCTTTTGCTTGGACCACAGGCAGGGCCTCCTGGAGGTTACACCAATTCTACTCTTGTCCCAAAGTCTATTCTCCACCCAGGACCCAGAAAAATCACTTTAAAGCACAAAGGAGATCACATCACTATTCTACTCAAACTTCTCCAGTGGTAACCAATCACACTCAGAGTAAAATCTAAACTCCTTCTCATGGCCTACAAGATCTGGCTCCCCTCTACCACTGATCTCATTTTATATCAATCTCCCTCCCCGTAACTATTCCCAGCTCAAAGCCAGCCAAACTGGCTGCCCTACTCTTCCTCTATCATGCCAAGCTCTGCCGACGTCAAAAGTCTTTCCTTTTGCTTGCTGTTCCCTCTGCCTAAACACTCAAACCTAGATTCCTTCACTCCATTCAGATCTCTGCACAAACCCTCTGCCCTTCTTCCTCCCTGCCTTAACACCCCCGCCCCCCGAACCTTTGAACCTTTGCAGACCACTCTTTCAAAAGAGCCCCTCCAGCCCTTCCCTTTTTTCTTTTTTTACATTACGTATTATTACCTGGAATTATATTATCTATTTAGTTATTTACTTCATTCATAAAGCGATGTTGAATGAGCGCCTATCATGTGCAAAGTGCTCTTCTCAGCTGGAGACACAGCAGTGAATAAGATATGCAAAGATTCCTGCCCTCGTGCAGCTCACATTCTTGTGTGTCATCCCCACTCGAATTTAAGCTCCAGGAGAACAAGGACACAGTCTGTCGTGTGGCCACTGACTCTCCTGTGCCCAGAGCAGTGCCTTGGCACAGAGTGGGCACTGACACATATTTGCTGAATGGGTAATGAGTCCCACCCACCAGAGGCCATCTGCTTCCCTGGGGACTCCCACCACAGAGCTCTCCCTGCCTACCAGATGGGGTTCCAGTTATGGTACCCACAATGCTCCCCACGTCCCTTTAGACACAGTGATCTAGACAGCCAGTCTCCCATGTCTGAGATGGGTCTCTAACCTTGGGCCTCCCTTCCATCCTGCTCCAGCCCCCAGCAACTTGTAAGCTCCCAAGGTGGCCGTGCCACTGGAATTTGTCCCAGTGTCACCAGAGCACCTGGTCCACATGGTGGGAACTGACCAGGCAGTCAGCGTCAAACACGCCAGCTCTTCTCAACAAAGAGTCTCTAGAATCAAGATGCACAGGTCAAGCTGCCTCTGGCTCATGGCGGGATCCTGCCCCTCAATAGCTCACCTGAGACCTTCAACATCAACTAGCTAGCAGGCTTCGAAGCATTCCCATCTCAGCTTTGGAACACACTCCTGTTAAGGACATATTTTTGCCCCTCTCAACTGCCAAAAAGGCAAGACATTTACCTGCTGTGATGAGAAAATAACTTCCTTTCTAAAAAGGAAGAACATTTGTTAACTGTGAAATTATCTGATCACAAACAAAAATGAAGGTAACTGTGAAATGTAATTAATTTATCTTTCAGAAAAACAGCAGCTGCAGCGGTAAGAAGAGAAAAAAAAATGCAAATCTCTTGAACAACCTCTCTGGAGGTCTCAGAAAATAGGTAGCTAAAATCCATGTTTCAAAATATGTATTCACGTTTTAATTTATTTGTTAGCCTAGAACTGCCCTGCCAAATAGGATTATGTTATATTTACCCAGCACTTTATTGCCTTTGAAGCATTCTCACAAATGCAATCTCTTTTTAGCAGGACAGAATGCATTTCTCTGTCTGGGGCCCAGAAGGTCAAACAATTCACCTAAGATCCTACACTAAAAGTGGCAGAACCAAGTAGGTACCAGCACTCAGATATGCCTAGGTCCAGCTCAGTGTCCTTCCTTTCCTTCTATAATAGAAAGGATAGTGCAGTTGCCTGAAAATCACATTCTATAGTCCACTGAAAATATTTCCCTCACTGCAGAAGAAAAAAATACATATATTCACCAGTGGTTTACAGTGGTAGAAAGATTCATTGGTCCTGGAGCTCTGGACAGAGAGGGTTTCACAGGTTCTTCCAACAAATGCCACCTCCTGCAATGACAAACATACAGAACATTTGGAGTGAATCAGACACCCTGTGGCCTCTCTCCAAGGAGGCCATCCAAACACCAATTACAAGGTACCCTGCTTAGACCCAAAGCCCCCATCCTCTCCTTCCAGCCAATTCCCTTCACACTCTAGCTTTCCCAAGTAGAACAAGAATCTTCAGTTCAGCAGCTAAAATGGTTCCCCTTGGAATCACTGAATCTTGGGCAGAAAGAAGCTGTAGAGCTCATCTATAACAGGGATTACAGACTGAAAGCTTAATGGGTCACCTCTAGCCTGTAGAGATACTACACTGATTACAGGATATTTAAAAAATATAAGCCAAAACTAAAAAAGTCAGAGATGTCACATAAAACCCAGACTCCTGGAATCCAGAATTCTGGCTTCTCTTAAAAAAAAAAAAAAAAAAGATCTGTCAAAATGGCCCACATTCACACCTGAAAATGATCAGCTGGTGGTAAGTTGTAGCTCCTCTTCAGACAGGCTTGGCTACTCCAATATGCCACAGTCCCCACTGCTCCCTAGCGTTTCAATACAGGGAAGAGCTGTGATTATCACTGCCCTTGCATTACTGGGTTTCTTATGGTACAGAAATGTTCCCCTCTATCAAGGATTTTAACAAAAGTGGGAAAACATGAAGAAAAAGGGGCTGTGAGTTCCAAGGGGGAAAAAAAAATGGTAGAGCACATATAGCAACTTAAGTTAGTAACCTCACTCCTGTAGACATTTGCAACCCCTGAACAAGTACAATACAATACAAGTACAGTACAATATAAGTTAAATGTAAGCGGGAAACTGACTTGCCCACTCCTACAGTTAGGGACAGAGCTAAATCTAGACTCTAGGTCTCTTGACTGCCAATCCAGGACCTCTTTCACTATGCCCCATTGCATAGTAATCTTATATTATGAAACAAAAAACATGATATATACTAGGTTGGTGCAAAAGTAATTGTGATTTAACAGGTTAAAAATAATTGCAAAAACCTCAATTACTTTTGTGCCAACCTAATATATATATAATATATGTACATATTATATATATATATATATATATATATATATATATATATAATATATACACACACACACATATCTGAGAGAGAGACAAACACAAATGTATGTCCTTCAAAGCTAATACTAAATTCCAGTAAATACAGTTGAAGTATCCAACCCACTTTGTACTAAAATGTTCATCTTACTTTCATCTATCAAAGAATATAAGAGTACATTATATCAGGTTCCCTAAGGGTTCATTTCCTAATGTGACATTTCCAATAATTTTGCTGCTTTAAGTATAAAAATCCTCACAAATACAACTACTACTTCAAAAGTGCTCAGTTAATGTGCCAAACTGTCTAAAATATACTCTTTATTCTAGAAAAATGTCCTTTTACAAGGCTATAAATAAGCTCATGTACAAGGTACTAGCACTATAACAAGTGAACAATGTTCAACTATAAGACCTTGTTGGGAGTTATTTATATCATCCCCTCAAAGAATGTATTGATTCATTCACTCAACAGATATTTACTGAACCCTATTACAAGCCAGGGAGTGTGCAAGGTGATGGAAATACAAAGATGAATAAGACCCAGTCCTTGCCCTTAACTTGCTCTGTTTGGGTAAAAGACAGACACAGACCCTCAAAAAGAATTAGAAAACAATGGGTAAACATAAAGCTCTGCGAAGGCACAGGTGTTACGGGAGCACTGAGCAGGGGGATCCGAGTGCAGCTCAGGTGAACAGACATTTCTCTGCAGGGAGAGAGGCCTGAGGGATGGGAGTGGGGTAGGCAGGGGGCAAACTGAGGGGAAGGTGGGAATTACAGGCCATGAGACAACATGGGCAAAAGCAAGGAGAGAAAACAGCCCTTCCAACTTGATCTGGTCCAGATCTCGTATTACCTCAAAACCCCTGCCTTATGACGCGTGACCCAACGTCTTCTGAGACTTGATGCACAGCCCTACGTGTGCACTCTTGGAAGTTTATCTCACCAAGTGCCCCTATCAAGACTGCCACCAATTCAGCCCTGCTCCCTCGCAATGCCCACCTATGCCTCCCTCAGGGCAACCAATGCTGTCCCAGAGTCTGCAAGGCCTAGGAAACATGGCAGGAGAAATACTGAGCTTTCCATGAGGTCTCTGAGAAGACTAAGCAAACAGGTTTTTTCTTGGGCCAGTCACAAGATGGCCCTGCCTCCACCTCAAGGCCTGATTTCCACAGCCAGAATCCACAAGACATTCAGGCCTCAAGGGGGAAATTTGTGAGAAAATGTCCCAAAATATCTGCCCACCAAAATCCTCAAGTGGAGTTCTCTTTTTCTTCACGGACAAGAACGGGATGAGCTGCCAGCCCTAATCTGAGGCAAAGCCAGAGGATAGCATCCCCCAAAGACAAACTTTTGGAAAGGGGCATAAAGACGAGCAAAGACCAGACACATGGCCATGGTTAGGGTTCAGTGTTCAAGGCCAATATGAGGAAACAAGGAGGCAGAATCCACTTGAAAAATGAGAAGAGCTTCACTAGATCTGTAACTGTTGGGTAGGTTTCCAAATTTGGCTAAAAATTACACTCACGGTAAAAATAATTTTCTGAGCCCCAGACTCATTCAATCAGAATCTCTGGTTTGGAGGCCCAGGAATTATTCAGGTGTTTCTGATGCCCAGACTCTGATACCCATTTGGAAAAGGGTATCTTCCACCCAGAGGCCTTGGGAGGTCCAGAACAATCTCTCCTTAAGGTCATTAATTCAACATCTTTGAGGCAAGATTCAAGGAGCCAGGCTTTGAATTGCACATTCTTATTATGTTTACCCACTCCCTATATCACATTCTGACAACCATCACTTAACTCCTTTTTAAGTAGATAAAAAAATCATAGATTGTCAGCAGCCGGGATGGAACTAGGTAAGTGAAAGGGGCCTCCCTCCTTGCGCCTGGCCCTGTATACCATGACCCAATGCCAGTGCCTCCCGATAAACTACTGGAGCTGTCAGTCTCAGCAGAGATCTGAGCCCTCAGATACCTGTGTAGGCTCACCCTGGCGAAACAGAAGGCCTGGAAGCATCCAGTCACCAAGGTGGCCTTCGAGGAACAGCTCCAAGACACACAACTCTGATCGGGTCCTTACTGCCCAAAGAGCAGGAAACTGCAGGTCAATGCAATGCCTGGGAACCAGCCAGGCCAGCTGAGCACTTCTCTTCCCAGATTTCCACTTTGTGGTCAAGTAACAGCCTGAGCAATCTCACGCCAAGAATGGCAAAGTAAATGGTGTGTACCACAAAGACGACAGATCAGAGGAAGCTGGTTCCCTGAATGGACCAGCCTAGAGAGATCTCTTCCCTGACATCAATGGATGCTACAGGTGACTTTCAGACAGACCAGCAGCAGGGAAACCCAGGGCTGACCAGGGTTAGCCTACCTGATTGCCAGCCCAGCAGCAATGCACAGTATCCTTCACTAGAACAAGGAGACTGCCAAAAGTCCCCTTCAACTTAAGGGTCCTCCACTTGAGTCATAATGCAAATTTGGAAGAGCATGGGTAGGCAGGAAGGCTAGTAAAAGCTCAAGATACTACCTAGCCCATTCTGGTGGTCTTCAGGTTTTAGGAGAGCCATTACTTCCTGCAGTGGCATTATAGCTTTGCCTAAAACAAGACCCTTCTCTGACCCAATCCTCCAAAAGAAATCACAAGAGTTGCTCCATGCCCTGCCAAACACCTTGAACCTCCCCCATCTATATCCTCATTTCTACCATATCCTAGAATAAAGAACATACTGGATGTTGTAAAAGTCACCTTAGCCACCTCATTCCTACCAAACATCAATCCAGACCACCCAACCAGCTCTGGACCAATAGGAGTCTCTCCGGTTACATGTTCTCATAGCACCATGTATCGCTTTTTCATAACCGAAGCACTTACTCATGCTTTCCTTTTTGTTGTTTTTTATACTTTATGGGGTCTTTTGTTTGTTTGATTGGCTAATCACTATATCCCAATATACTGCCTTCAAACTCTCTTCAAGAACATACCTCAAATTTCATGCCTTCCAGCTAAAAGATAAACAGGCCAAACCCATTTACCAACTACTGAGTCTTGCCATTGGCATCTGAAATCTAAGCAGCCACGAATTAGTCCACTAATTTGGTGGACTAGGAAGGACCTTGCTCAAAAGGCTAGTCTAGAATTGAAGAAAATCCCCAACTGGGCTTGAAGCTGACCAACTCGGGAAGGAAACAAATCCGAATAATTATCTTTTTATTTCTTTTGTGCAGTGTTTTTTTCCTTAAAACACTCTGCATTTATCATTTTTTAGGATAACTTTCTCTTTCTATATCTATATATGCAAAATAAACTCCTTTTTTGACCTTGGAAAGCCCTTCCCTAGTTCTAGAACAATTCCCACTGGGGCCATGCCCAGCACCACATCCTCAGGACGTGAACGCCATTCAAGCTTCCAGGATGCTCAACGCCAAGGTGGCTCAAACATCTCGCCTCTGGTCCCATTGCCCAGCTGTCCTCGGTTCGCACTCATTGGCAGAGGAAAGTGGGTGGGTTTGGAGGAGCTTTTTAAAGTTCTCCCGCCTACTCCACAGATTCAGTAGGAGGGAGAATGAAGGTTTCCAAGCACTCTGAATGACACAAAAGCTCACAAAATAGAATAAAATTAGGAAAATTTTTAGCTCCCCTTAAAAAAAAAAAGCACACCTACTTTACATGATTCAGAGTGACTTCATATTTTCTTCCACTGAGATATGCATTTCTTATTCCCAAAGCTGGGAGCTCCCTCCCTCCTCCCTGCTCCACTCCTAAAACAAGACAGTCCATGAGATGCCTGTTGTATCTGACGTGGGACCCCCCTGAGAAACTCCTGACAAAACCCAAGGCAAAACTCCTGCTCCTTCCCCCAAGGGCCTTCACATTTGCGGTTCTCTCTACCGGCAAAGCTCTAAACTTAAAAAAAAGCCAAAGATTTTACCTTTTAAATATTCTGGATTTGTGGCTTCTCCTTAAAAATACCGAGATCTGACAACACTGGGCCTCAGGACACCAGCTGGATGGAGCTGGGTGGTAACTGTTCCCCTTAGAGGGGCATGGCTTTCAGAATTCCCGGACGCCAAGGCCGGTGTCACTTGCCATTTATCATGGTACTTGACCCGCCTTTTTCCTCTTAGAGAAGAGAAATATTTCTCTATCAACAGGAGGGACATGAAAGACCAAGAGGGTCTTGTATTTCCAGAAAAAAGGGAAACCACCACATTTTTGTGACAGTGAAGAACATTCATTCCCATGAGTTTATGTGCAATATCCTACCTTTCATTGGGTGTTACTTGCCTGACCTCTGAGGCACTGAGGACCCCTGGCCTATACCTCTTTAGGACCAAATTTCTTACTCTAAGTCAGCAAATAAATTTTAAAACCAAACCACTGGAAAAGAAAACAGCTTAGGTACACACAGTACCTAATTCCCCCCTGAATATTTTGGTTCTTTGGTCTCACCTTTCCTGAAAACATGAGATCCTGCTCTCAGCCACCAAAAGGGAAGGTTCCACCCCTTATGCATGATCACATCCAGATAAATAAGCAGGCTTTCTTTTTTCCACTGAAACTGCAGTTCTATATGGAAGGGAGGAAAAGGGCCCTACGGGCATGCTTTCCCTTCCCCCCACCTTTCCCATCACTCCCCCACTCCCACCCCACAGATCGTGCTCAGAATGCAAGTGCCCCTGAGAAGGGGGTGGGTAAATTGCCAGTGAATGTTTTCAGTGCAGTTGTTTCCAGCCGGGCTACACAGAAAAATCACCTGGGGCTCCAGACTGATTGAAGAATTTTAATATCCTCCTCCTCAGGTGCCACTCATGCAGACTGCCCAGCACTGACTGATTCATCCCATGGCATTTGGAAAACATGAATTTAGAAAACTGTGACCCCCTTGCTACCGTGAGCAGCCAGGTAGGACGCACCTCTCCAGTCAAGAGATGCTAGAAAGCGGCACTGTCCCCTGCAAGGTAGCCACAAACCACACGTGGCCACTGAGCCCTTGAAACTCAGGGAGGGTGACTCATGACGTGCTGTAAGGGTAACATACACATTGGGTTTTGAAGACTTGGTGTAAAAAAAAAAAATAATAATAAATCTCATTGATTTTTTTTATATTGCTTACATATCGAAATAATAATATTTTGGATATACTGGGTTTAAAAATATGTAGTTAAAATTAGTTTCACTTGTTTCTGTTTACCTTTTAATGTGGCTACTAGAAAATCTTAAATTGCACACAGGGCCGACATCATATTTCCACTGTGCAGCCATGCTCCAGAGACACTCAACATTCCAACATGGGGATTGCAGTCAAAATGGAAAAAATGAGAACTTGCTCAAGCCTGGTCTCTACCTATCACCTGTATGCTCCTGAGCAAGTGATCATGATTTTGAACGAGTTATCTGATGTCCGTTTCCTCCCCTGTACACGGGTATAACTGAGGGTGAGCGTAAATAAAGAAAAGAGTACAGGGAAGCACCGGGCATGGCGTCTTCCCCCAGAGGGTACTCAACGCCTGAGCACTTCCAGCCCTTCCTCCTTCCCTGACTTCCTTAAGACCATAAAATCTGAACTCAGCATCTCCTGGCATCAAATTTACTAACTACAATGCCCAGTTCTGCACAGTGACTACAGATGGCACAGTGGGTCTCCATCCACAGGGTAAAAAGGAAACACCTGGGGAGCCCCAAGACCCCAGAGACTCTGACTCTGTCCACGTGGCGTGGGTCTAGGCATGCGCATCGCTCACAAGAGCGCTGGAGCACTCTGACGCCCATGGTCTGGGAATGGAAGAACATTGACAGGGCTGAGGAATTGTGACCAATACTGTCAGGGCTGCCAAGGGATTGCCCCACTTGCAGTCAGACAGGCCAGCCTGAAACTGGGCAAGTATAGCCCATAGAGAGGTCAGGAACTGATCACAGCCTCCCCACAGCAGAGGACTGCTTTGCTGACATCTTTGACACTTTGGTAAGAAATGACTGTCTGCCCTAAACATTATTTCAAACACCAGAAGGTAGCTGACACATCCTGCCCTCATACAAGAACCATTAAAGAGGATCAAAAATGGACTATTTCAAGGTGCCCAATAGCTTAGCAACTATGCTAAAAAAGACTGAGGTGCTTAGCACTCCCACCAGCAACTTATGAGAGAAACCAGGGCAGGTCCTCCTTCTACCCTTGCCTGGTACCCAAAAGTATCACCTCTGGCTCGAACTTCTGGCTGTCAGGCCAACCCTTTGGACTCCTCTGAAGAAGCATTTCTCCTGCTCTCCTAGGAGCCCAGAAAGGCGCAAGGACTTGCATGCACAGACTTGCAAGTCCCAGCAGCCTGTTTATTCCAGGGCCTTCGGCCACTGGAGAAAGTCATTTGTGAGTGCTGGACAGACAGAGCACACAGATCAAGTGGGCCCCAGGAGGCACGCTGGCAGAAGAAAGCTGTCTATTTAAACCAAACAGTTCCTGCTCCTTCTCTTCATTTAAAAACCCTCTCTTTGCTATGCTACCTCCATCTCAAATCAGTACAAAAGACCAATTTCTTGGAGAAAATTTAAATATCCTTCCCCAATAATATTTCTATCGGTAAAATATGGCCAAGAAACTCAACCTTTTCCTTCTTCTTAGGGCAAATTTCTTCTCTATGGAAAAAATATAATGTGAATGAATCATGACATTTTCCCCAAGTACACTCGTATAAACTGCCTCGGATTTTTTTGGAAATAAGGTACAACATGAATAAGCACTAAATCTGAGAACCCTGACATATTTATTTTCAGTACAGGAAAATGATCTGGGGTTTGTCCAGAGTGTAGTAACACACTATACATGACCTTGGCACCCCACCACCACAGAGCATTTCCCCCAAATCACCCACCATCTCAAGTCTGCTTCTCACATTCTCTGCTCCACACTCAGCCTCTGTCTCTCAGATAGAACACACCGGTAACATGAGCATAACTGGGTCTCCATGTAGCCTCGTCTCCACTCTGTAGCTGTGCAAACAATCCAGCCCAAATGTGATAAAAATTAATTCAAAATGTTATTGGATCTCTTGTTGAACACCAATGGGAGGGAACTAAATTCTTTTGGGGGGGAGCAGGAACTAAATTCTTAATGCATAGAAAGTTTTCTTTAAAGTCCTTCTTCCTTCTCTACCACTTGATATCCCATACATAGACAGTAGCTATTCTAGAAACTCTCCTCTACTCTTCACCCCACTCCCACCCCTAGGTCATAAACAAATTTCCCTCTCCTTTCCTTTAGCCACCATTCCTTCTTCTCTTACAAGTACTGGGCCTTTTCAGATACAAACACAGCACACACACACACAAAACCTCCTGGCTCTCCTACTCAGCCTTTACGCATTGCCCCAACTCTACATGAGAAATGCCCAGGAACTGAGTTAAGGAGAAAAAAATCCTCCTGAGGAGGTAGGGTAACTGGGAAAGCTGAGTAATAGACAACAGAACGCTCTTTAGCAGAGAGGAGAAAGTCCACGGACACTCAGTGGTATGTGGCAAGGAACAGTGAGTGCTAAGCTGTTGCCCAGTGGTGCTAAATGTCACCACTCTGAACACCCAGCCCAGCTTCAGAAGACATGTTCTTCCCATCCAAGTTAGACCTCTGCTGGATAGAGAATCCTGGCACAGCCATTAATAAACTATACCACCTTGGCTTCCAACAGCTTCCGATAACACACTGGCTGGGTATATCCATCAGGAGTGGATGGGAAGGGGTATTGCCCAGGTCTCTGTCTACACCTGAGATGCATCCTAGCACTTGGAGAAGCTACAATGATCCGAACGTGTAGAATTGTGCGCCTAGCACCAGAAAGAACTTCTGAGATGGTTCTGCTTACACAAATGGCTGTGTTCTTTCATTCACTATGCACTGAGGCAGTGAGGAGGAAGAGCGAGAAACTATGATGAGAATGACCTAGCCTCTACTTTCAAGGAAGCGAATACAGGGGGATGAGTCATACAGGTAAAAACTGATGAAGAGCTGTGTCTGGTTGAGAAGGGAGATAAGAGGAGAGATAAGGGACAGCCACATGGCACAACTGAAGGAATGCTAACCTAACGTCTGGCTCTGCCATGGATTAGCTGTGTGGCCTTGGGCAAGTTTCTACACCTCTCTGAGCCTAATTCCATCCCTGAAAAATAAGAAGGCGGGCCACAGATGATCAGAGTTCCTTTTCAGCACTGACATTCCATGGCTCTTTGATTTTAAGGATACCTGCTCTTGGGGACATGGACAAACAGGTGGGGCATAGAAAGGCAGACAGGAGGAATAGTACAAACGACTCCAAAATTTTAATTATTATGATCGCTGATGGTTGCTCTATGTATATACTCAGTGTACCTTCTAAAGCTGCAGTGCCCAAGCACGGCCAGTGCTCACAAGCCAGTTTCCAGGCCCATTAATTTTTATAACAGAACACTGCGCCCTGTACTGGGAGCAGCCCACTGGCCTATAGGCCGCATTGCGGACACATTGATGGCAGTGCCTTCCTCCCACGGTGCTGAGACCTTCCTCATCTAATAAAGGCCCAAGTTCATCCTCCCTACTTCGCAGATGAGCAGACAGGCTCAGAGAGTAAAGGGCTCCCTGACTCACACAGCTTGGAGGGACAGAACCAGGAGAGAAACCCAGATTGTCTGACTCCCCACCTACCGTTAAATGCCAATTAGATAACTGTGTGGGATCCCTGCAAAGCTTGGACACTTAGAAACCCCACGCAGATGCACGGAACTGATCCAAGAGCATTGGGGAGGATTCTGCAAAGGGGAGCCAAAAGCGGCCTTTTCTTCCTCCATCACCTTGACAAGCAGGCTGATCACCAGCTGTGGAGGTTGGTTGCTATCCACCTACTATCCTGTTACACACTTCCACCTTTGAGCAATGCAAGTGGTGGCTTGTACTCTAGAACTGAGGTACTCTAGATCCTGAGGTCCAGCTGAAATTATACGCAAAGACCCTACAGTACTTTCTCAATGTGTATCCATCCACAGGCAAGTCATTTAACATCTCAACGCCTCAGTTTTCCCATCTGTAGAAGAAGAATAACAATAGTACCTACACCTCAAAGTGTTACGATTAGGATTAAAAGAGGTTATACATGTAAGTGCTTAACGCAACGTCTACAATGTAAATGTTGGTTTTATCACTATGATTTTTCTGGGAAAGAGTCCAAAGCTTTCATCAGATTCTCCATGGGGTCTATGACCCAATAAAAATTAAGAATCCCTGTTCTACATGCTACTCTTGGAATGAAACTAAGGTCATTCTGTGGGAAGGAAAGTACCTCTTCTAGCTTCCTCACCTTTCCAGAAGGATTTGAGGCTTTCTATGCCTCCTACTCCTAGAGGGTAAAGAAAAAGAACCCTGATGAACCACACTGGAGGCATTAGTCACTTCCATGCTGGAAAATGCCTTCTCGGACCCCATAAGGTCCCCATCTAAAAGTGGGACAGTAGAAAGGAGAGAACCAAATCCCAACTCCAGTTCCCACACACTCAGGAATAAACCCGCTCCATCCCGGCCTGTCAGGGTGCAGGAGGAGGAGCTTCTGGCCCTTGGCCCAGTCCCTTCATTCCAGGTGTCTGGCTACCTTTCCTGCCCCTTCTGCTGAGGAACTGAGCAAAGAGAGTCAACTAAGTCCAGGTACACAGGAAGGTGATGTGCTGGGATGTCAGAAAGACCTGAAGCTGAGGTCCTGGTCTGGAAAGAGCTGGTTAAGGAGGAAAGGGATTAAAGAGAAAGGATATGGAAAGTGTAAAAGGAGGGAAGCAATTTAAATCCTTGTTTTGCTGCTCTTTGGCCTCATGACTTTAGACAAAGAACTCAACCTCTCTGAGCCTCAGTTTCCCCATCAATACTCATGAACAGTGCCCGCTTCACAGAGGAGTTACAAGGATCAGATGAGATCTATGTAAACATTTAACATAGTATCTGGTAGTAACTCCTTAAGTGGTCACTAACTGGTGATGCCAACTGTTATTATTACCATTATGAGGATGATGGTGAGGAGGGAAGCAGCAGACAAAGGTCAGCATAGTTATGAGGCCTCACTGTATTATTGGTTTGGGGGTTTTAGATCTTGTTACATTAAAAACGAAATCAAGGCAGGTTTGTGGGGAGAAATACCAGTATCAGAGGGAACACAGGGTCTTGGGCCCCAAACACAAGAGCTCTGACTGCAGGACTCCAACCTTGGGGTCCTCAGCTCAGGAAGACCTACTTAGGTAGCAGTGAAGATGGAAAACAGACAGGTGCCTAAGAGAAGGGCCAAGTGAGACATCACATGTCTTTACTCTCAGCTGGAACAGCATCGACTCCATAAAGTAACCCGGGTAATTCTGTAACAGGCAGTTAGTTTATCTTTGATCAACAAGGGGGGAATTACTACTTAAACACTATGTTGGGTCAGATGAAATCTTTCAAAGTAAGGGACATTTGGAAGAAAAATAAATATAAAAAGAAAAAGAGAG